>NW_027611734.1:600000-977000 GCF_964261635.1 Lissotriton helveticus | reverse complement strand
TAATGAAGCGGACCTAGAGATACATGCATAGCACAGACAAGATAAAGCTCTTGATTTAGAGTTTGGTGAGCAGGGTACTCCTTCACAAGCGTGGTGTAATGTAATGTATACTTGTAAAGCGCACTGTTGCCGAGCGGCTTCCTGGCGCTGTATACGGCTGGGGAACCCGTCCAGGCTTTCCCTGTGGGATGGTCCCTCCTGGGTATCCCCAAGGTGAAGCCAGGCATCCCCGGCGTTGATGGGGCTGTTGTGGAGATGAGGCAAGCTAATGCCCAGAGTTGCCGAGTGAGACCCCTGGTTAGAGTAGGCACCGAAGCGAGAATTATCGAGTCTGCTGACCCTGGTCCACGACCCTGCCGCGTTGGTAATTCAACCCTGGTCCCGGGCCGTCCTCTGCTTCCGGGTCTGCCGCCTCTAACCAGTGAGCCACATTACTACAACACATATTGTAGATCAACTTCCTATAGATGGTTGAGATTGCTTTTTCGGAGAGGGGATTAGTTAGCAGCTGGTCCTCCAGTGGGGATGCATCAGGCAGCTTTCCCCCCCCCCCCCCTTCCCAGATGTTACCTTGCAGAGCGTGACCCACCTGAAAATGTCAGAACTGTTTTTAGTCGCCTAATTCATACCAACCGGACCATTGAGTTGCACCTCCACCAGCGAATGGTCTGAGATTCGTCTGCCTGTCAAACCACATGCCATTCACTATTTCATAGTGTTTTTCTGCTTTTATTTACCACTTGTTTTATGCATGTGGTTGGTTGGTGGGGGGAGATGGGCGAAGCAGGGAAGGGGAAAGATATTTCTAACAGAGGGAAGAATTGTGTGTTTCCCCCAGTTAGTAAAAAAACAGCATAAGTCTTGACTGCTTCTGCTGCACCCAGAGTTTTGTGGGTCTTTTCAGTCTAATTTTTCTGTCTGGAAAAAAATGTTGTCCTGTTTTTCTGCACAAAAGCCTAACGACTGATAATCAGGTGGAATAAAATGAACAAATGAAAGTACTCCTTAATTGCATTGCCCTTGATTCATACTCTGGACCATAGTTGAGGGATAGGTCTAGGCATAGTCCTCGCAACACACAATAGATTTGCGTGCGGCAGAGGCCAGAGCTCAAAAGTCAGGATACCAGATACAAGTAGGTGGTAACTCAGGGCAGGGCGAAATGCCTGTTGTCCGTGGAGGGGAAATTCCCATCCTAGAAATATACATTAAAATTAATTAATAGTATTCTATTTTAAATATCTTTTTGGTGCCAGTCCATATGACTTTAATGTCTGCTTTTGGGATTCCATGTTACAACTCCATAGGGTACATGTATCCTTTCTGAGCTTAATAAAATTTTGGAAATTCTACAAATCCTCACTCCTAGATCCAAGTACTCTCAGGCTACCATTCTACACTCTGCTCTGTCTGAAGAACGGCTCAACACTTTAAAAAGTCTGCAATTCTGCATTGATATGGCTTGTAAATTATTTTTGGGGATATTTACATGTATTAACTATTTAATTTTAATACTATAGGTGATTGCAATTACGGACGAAGAAAGCAAGATTTAGCACCAGCCAACTGAATGTTAGTGCCATGAGAAGGATTATTTTGAAAAACCGAAGGACATCCAGCATTCTAAGTTAAAACAATTTCCAAAATCTAGGTGTGGCGAGGAAGTGGGAGCTGAGGAAAGTACTATACCTGTAAGTGAAGTCTCTAATTTTGCATTTCGTTAACCCAGAGCAAAGTCATATCTGTCCACACAGCATGAGAAATAGTGCCAGAAAGACCAATCACAACATCCTCATCTGAAATATTATCAGAAAGACAAATTGTCTCAGCATGACAGAATAACGTTCATCTAAAGGACGCATGATCTAAAGCATCATGTAATTCCAGAGAGGAAGCACACACTGCATGAAAGAAAGATATAACAAAAGGTTTCTTCTGCAAACCATCAAAGAAAAGACACTGATATAAGACTCCGAAGCTGACACGCTAACAACCAAAAGATTGGAAAATCACCTTTGTTCAACAACCGTTTTTAACCAGTTATGCAAGTTTGAGACTATCTGCCTCGGGATAGAACACCTCGACCCACTCTGCTCACTCTGGCGAAAACCTTAAAAATTCACCACTTTATTGTGTTGTTCATGACCATCTCAGATTGTTTCCTTTTTTATTGTGTACTGTTCTGTAATTCTATGTAAATCGCCTCAACCTTATCTGTTGTGCAGGAATGATATGTAAAACTGTTAAATATCAAAATGGATTAAATGAGCACCGTTGCGCTATAGCTAATGTAATTAAATCCTCGTCTTCAGAACTACAATCCTTAACCTTACACCAAACACAGAACGGGTAAAAGGAACTGATGTTCTGTGACTGATGAGCCACAATATTACTGTGCATGTTCTAATGTTCTCAGTTACTGCCATTGCGCCAGTGCAAAAAGGTACTTCTCAGTTTAATCATTAAATATCAGACTAACTCCTTATCACTGCGTTGCTAAGAACCTATACAAATAGATTTGAGAAAAACTTCAGTCACAAAATAAGTTGCTGCCGGAGAGGCTATAACCAAAAGACTATTATCTGCTACAAACATTTCGACAGGTGTTACAGGGCTGCATCCAGACATATTTTGCTCAATGCAAGTGTTAAGAAGATTACACACAATATCTTTTAGAGATAAATGCTGAACATTATCTAAACAAGCCCGACTCTAAAATCGGGTTCACTCTTACCGTGGCATATAAGCAAGAGAAAACTAAATGTAGAGATATTAACTCTAGGAATACACCTTTTAAAAACACGGGCTGTTAGAACAATTTCAGTGTTCAAACCTGCCTCAATCAAAGCAAAATAACCCAAGTTGAGCCAAAAAAGATTAAGCCATAAATCTCATCTCACTGAATTTTAGAGAATGCACACTGGGAAAATCCTCTCTCAGTGCTCTGAATGCCAAAAAAGTTTCAGCAGTAAATCTTATCTCACTGAGCATATGAGAATCCACACTGGGGAGAAACCTTATCAGTGCTCTGAATGCCAGAAAAGGTTTAGCTTTAAAGCGAGTCTGTATCGACATGTGAGATTCAGCCATAAATCACATCTCACTGAATTTGAGAGAATGCACACTGGGAAAAACCTCTCTCAGTGCTCTGAATGCCAAAAAAGTTTCAGAGATAAATCTTATCTCACTGAGCATATGAGAATCCACACTGGGGAAAAACCTTATCAGTGCTCTGAATGCCAGAAAAGGTTTTGTAACAAACAAAGTCTTTCTCGACATGTATTAACCCACTCTGTAGAAAAACCTTAGCAGTGCTCTGAATGCCAGAAATGTTTCAGTTTAAAAAGTAGGCTCACACATCACATACGAATCCACACTGGGGAAAACCCTTATCAGTGCTCTGAATGCCAGAAAAGGTTTAGTTTCAAACCGCAACTTTATCGACATGCATTAACCCACTCTGTGGAAAACCCTTATCAGTGCTCTGAATGCCAAAAAAGTTTCAGCAGTAATTCTTATCTCACTGAACATATAAGAATCCACACTGGGGACAAACCTTATCAGTGCTCTGAATGCCAGGAAAGGTTTTATAACAAAAAAAGTCTTTCTCGACATGTAATAACCCACTCTGGCAAAAAACCTTACCAGTGCTCTAAATGCCAGAAAAGGTTTAGTTTCAAAGATAGTCTAAATCGACATCTATTAACCCACTCTGTGGAAAAACCTTACCAGTGCTCTGAATGCCAGAAATATTTCAGTGAAAAAAGAGACCTTACAGTACATACAAGGACCCACACTGGGGAAAAACCTTATCAGTGCTCTGAATGCCAGAAAAGGTTTTGTAAAAAACAAAGTCTTTCTCAACATGTATTAACCCACACTGGGGAAAAACTTTACCAGTGCTCTGAATGCCACAAATGTTTCAGTACAAAAAACAATCTCATTCATCATATAAGAACCCACACTGGGGAAAAACCTTATCATTGCACGGATTGCCAGAAATGTTTCATTAGCCAAACCCAGCTCACTCTGCATAGAAGAACCCACACTGGAGAGAAACCTTATCAGTGCCCGGAATGCCAGAAATGTTTCATTGACAAAAACAGTCTCACTCATCATATAAGAACCCACACTGGGGAGAAACCTTTTCAGTGCTCTGAATGCCAGAAATGTTTCCGTGTAAAATTCAGACTCACTGAACATACAAGAATCCACACTGGGGAAAAACCATATCAGTGCTCTGAATGCCAGAAAAGGTTTTGTAAAAAACAAAGTCTTTCTCAACATGTATTAACCCACACTGGGGAAAAACCTTATCAGTGCTCTGAATGCCAGAAAGGTTTCAGTTTAAAAAGTAGTCTCACAAAGCACATAAGAATACACACCGGGGAAAAACCTTATCAGTGCTCTGAATGCCAGAAATGTTTCAAAAACAAACTCGGTCTCACCCAGCATATACAGACCCACACTGGGGAAAAACCTTATCAGTGCCCTGAAAGCCAGGAAAGGTTTTGTAACCAACAAAGTCTTGCTCAACATGCAATGACCCATTCTGTGGAACATCCTTATCAGTGCTCTGAATGCCAGAAATATTTCAGTGTAAAATTTAGTCTCACACAGCACATAAGAATCCACACTGGGGAAAAACCTTATCAGTGCATTGAATGCCAGAAATGTTTCAGTGAAAAAAGAATACTCACTCGGCATACAAGAACCCACACTGGGGAAAAACCTTATCAGTGCATTGAATGCCACAAATGTTTCAGTGAAAAAATCAATCTCACTCACCATATAAGAACCCACACTGGTGAAAAACCTTATCAGTGCTCCGAATGCCAAAAATGTTTCAGCCGTAAATCTGATCTCACTGCACATGTGAGAATCCACACTGGGGGAAAAACATTATCAGTGCTCTAAATGTCAGAAAAGATTCAGAGGTAGTGATGGTTACATGCACCATAAGAAAACACACCATCAAAAATACTTCAGTGCTCCAAGTGCCAGAAAAGCGTCAATTTTAAATGCAATCTCACTCTACATGAGCAGACGCACACAGGGAAAAAATATTACCAATGCTGTGAATGCTAGAAATTCCTATTTTTTGAAAAGCACAGCCTCACTAACCATAATCAACTCCATACTGATGAAAACCTTATGAGTGCTCTGAATGCCAGAAAAGCTACAGAGAAAAACGCTATCTCACCATGAGAAACTCCAAACTGGAGAAAATCCTTATGCCATAAAAGCTTGAATCTGAAAGACAGAGTTATGCTTCATGAGAGATCCCACTCTGGGGAAAAACCTTATGAATGCTCGAAATGCAAGCAAAGTTTTGATCACAAATTACTTCTCACTTGACATGAGTAAACTCACAAGGGAGAAAAAAGCCTTATGTGTGTTCGGAATGTCAGATAAGGTTTATTCACGAATACAATGTCATTTCACATGAGAGAATTCACACTGGACTAAAGCCTTATACAGGAGGGGAAAGCCAGAAACGTTATACTCAGAAAGGAGATCTCACTTAACATGAGAAATGCACCCACACCAGGTGAAAAGTAAGGTGTATCTTGAGTTGCAGAAAAGCTTCTAATAACCTGACTTTACATGAGAGAGCACATATTGTAGTTGCAATAGGATTCAGCAAGAAATTCTTGCAGGATAACTTAGGCTGCCCGCATGCAACCTCCAAAGACATTTCAGGCCTTGAAAATGTTTTAATTGCAACAAAATGCACAATTTGAGTATCTGAAAGTTACAAAACTCTCAAGGTCTTTACTTGACACAGAGAAGTGTTCGTACTTGCAAACATCAACTAATTAACAAAAAATTCACAATATTAATGTCTTTAATTTTCTCCACCCAAAAGGTTTCTACTCACACTTGTTTCTTAACATATGACTGAAATCTAAATTTTCATGATAAGATTAGGCCTAGGCGGTGTTCCGCAATGAAGAACTCCGCAAAGTGTCAAAAAAACTCAACCGCTCAATGCAGAGTTCTGCGAGCAGCGGAGTGCGTTAGGGTCAATTTGAAGCGCTTTTTCGGCGAGTAGCACGCTACTCCAGGATCCAAAAATGATTAGTGGTGAATTAGTGTAGGGAAATATCAAATGTTTTTGAGAGCTGGACTTGTTGGTCTGTTAGTTGGGTTGAAGAAGAGAGTGGAGGGATGGAAGAGGGAAGGTTTTTCATTTATAGAGCGCTTGCTACCCCTGATGAAGTGTTGAAGCACTTTTCAGCGAGTAGCATGCTACTCCAGAACCCAAAAAGATGAATAGATAGATCAATTATTGTGGTTAGGTTGTTTTATTATATAAATACAACTGTACGAAAATTCATAAAATTCTGTTGTAAAGTTGTATCCAAGAGGCAAGTATAGTCTCTGATAATAATGTATACAAAGTTGGCTTGCCATCAAGACTGATGCCCCGTAATGTTGATGCAAAGTCATCTGTGCTGGAGTATCCTAGACTCTTGTTGAATTGTAAAATCCACCTTGTAGGTACTGCTATTTGTATCAGGTCCACGTTCTAGGCAGACACAAAGGCCGAAATTGTGCACTATTTACATTAAGCATAATGTAGGTGAACAGATGACAGTAACCACTGTACAAGCTGTATTAGGTGCTTAGAAGTAGAGTGACATAGAGGGCAATAAACACTCCACTAACTCTGTCACTAGCTAAGTACAGACGAACGCCAAAGGTCCTCGTACATAATGAAGCATCAGAGTGCACCCTCTTTCTGCGTCCCATGGGCATTTTGGCTTTTGTTCTACAGAAGAGGCTGCAGACACTTCCATAGCCCTTTATGTAGCTTGGATCACGTAGGAGAGATTCTAAGCGGGCATGTTTTCCTTTGTATTGGGCATGGCCACGTTCAAATGTGGGAAAACCTTTTGTCTTGCGACTGCACTGTATTACTGACACGGGTGAAAGGGCAAACAAGCAGTCAGGAGGCGCACTGATTGTATACCCCCACCTGACAGGATGGTGACAGACCCCAACCACCTGCAGGGGAAACGGGCCAGCTCGTTTAATAGCTCCCAGACACTTTACTTTGTAAGCAGACTGTTGGTTTACAACTGTACCTACGTTGGGGCACCACATGCTTTTTCCAGCATAATCTGGTGTACTCCCCCTGTGTGGGATGATAGCACCCACTAAAGACTGCATCGTTGTGTAGTCTGGGATAGTGCACCTTCCATGTAATTCTGAACTGGGCCTTTAAATACGGTATTATTTTGTGTTTTAATTCAGGTATACAAAGAATGTGGTACTACTTGTATACTAGGGTAGGACAAGGAAGATTGAATTTCTACGGTGGCAGCAATGTTTTTGTCAAAGTGCTTTATGCCCTCAACACCCTCCCGTACCCTGAACATAATGGGATTACGTAGATTACACCTCTACGTGCCTAATGCTGCCATTTGCATTTCAAGACAGTGATTAATATGGCTTTATCAAGTTCAAAGCCATTAGGCTTTCCCGACCTGTCTGATACTTGCATATGGAAAATATGGGTCATTTGGAACCTAAAGATAGATAAATATATTCATAGGTCACAATTTAAGTCTGCATCTAAAATAAAACTGTAAATTAGGAGAGGTGAGAAGTGAAAAGTTAAAAGGCAGCCGTTAATCGAGCTGCATTTGTACATAGGCCTTCCTATATTATGAGATCTATTCCTGCTTCAGTCTTTAATTGCAATGAATACTGTAATACCCAGGCATGAAGTCATTGTCGAGCTGTTTAAATAATCCACCTGTCTCGCCACCTCTTCCCCAATGCATCCTTAACCAGTGGCCTAGCCAGTGTGCCCTGGGCCCCAAGACAAGAAAGGAAATGTGACCCCTGCCCTCTGTTTGGACTGTGGAAAACAGCAATAATCATTGTTCTGTGGGCCCCTCAGGCCTCTGTTTGAACTGTGACAAACAACAGTTATCAGGGTTCAGTGGGCCTTTAAGGCATCTGGGAGCTGGTGCCACTGCACCTGCTGCACCAATGGGAAGCTAATACCCTGCCCTTAACAGCTTCTATTCTAGCCCCACTGGAGAACCGAAACAGCCAAGTACTGATCTGGCCATATATGCAGGCATGCAGCAGCCTCTTCCACTGAAGGGATTTAAGTCGCATGAAAGCAGCATGCGGGAAACAACCATTTTCTGAGGTAAAGTCAACCAACACCTCGTCTGTTCCAACCTGAACCATTTAAAACCAGGGACAAAAAAAGGTTCATCGTCATCCCTTGCTTATCAGAAGAGTAAAATAGATTCATCTAACATTACAGTTTACCACATAAAAAATTGTGGGTCTGTGTACAAATTAAAACTGGCATGCATATAGAAAGGGGAGCCTTTGGCCAAAATAGCCATTTTCCCTTCTTTGAATTTGAATGAATTATAGATAAGCTCCTGTAATGTTCTCTGGGACATAGTTAAACCTGCCTGGCTCCGTAGGAACCACGTTTTTACCCTTCACAGGGCCTACTACTCCCCCTAGAGACTGTCTAACTTTTCAACAGGGGAACCGGTGGCATGTGCCCGGTGTGGTTTAGTGGCAGCCTCAGACGCACACATGTTTTATGAGTGCCCATACTTGACGTCTTATTGGGATTCAATCGGCAACAAACTAACAGCTTCAATAGGATCCACAGTGGCTATAGATCTTCGACTGGTAATCTTTGGTGTAGTGGATCAAAAGCGATGTCCTGCTAATAACCTTTTGTATTATTTTATCTTGGTGGCCCGTAGAGAAATCTGCAAGCGGCGGAAAGAAGCTTCTCCTCTGTCGTTACATGACTGGTGTTCCTCTTTGTTACAAATATCTAAAATCGATCTCGCCAGGGCCGGGAAACCAGATAAAAGAGCCTTTTGGCATATACTCGATTGGTCCCATTAGTCCGATCTGTTTTTTGTTGTTGTTTTTTTTGTTTTTTTTTCCCAGGTCCGATGATTACGAAGCCATGATATACTTTCCCTGCCAAAACATCTCCGCCCTTTTTTTTCGGCGAAATGGTGTTAAAAGTAATGGTGGTAACTGGCTAATGGTAAAAATCTGAACTACTGGCGTAAGGATTGGCTGGGTGAATGACATAGCTGTAGGGTTTTGGCAGATCGGTACACCATGTATACCCTTACCAGTCTTTGACTGAGACAGCCTGTCAACTCCCCAATATGCCATTCCTCCCTGTCCATAGAGATGAGGACAAAAAAAACAACAACAAAAAAACATTACAGTTTACCAGATAAAAAATTGTGATTCTGTTTACAAATTAAAACTGGCATGCATATAGAAAGGAAAATAGCCATTTTCCCTACCCATACTTTTAAAACACCTTATACAAAAAATGCTAACTACATTGTCATCCGGAAATAGTCATTAGCGCCTACTCATAACCAAATGCCACTTAGAATTATCTTTTACTTCAAGCTTTTAAAAGTAAATTGATATAAAGGCAGTATTGAATTTTTTGACAATGTGTACTCTTACCAAAATTTAGAGCATCATTTTTATGACACACAATAGAAAGAAGAAGTTGTTTATATATACTAAACCTCCAGAAACGTTTGATTAACCAGTTATAAAGTCACGTCTAAAATAATTTCACATTGTTACTTGATCTGCATGGCTAAACACTTAGCCAGTTTTAACTTTCCCTCTGCTGCCCCCACTACCCTGAGCTCATGATTGTGGTATTTAGTTATACCTTTCTCTATAACAAAATATGCCTGAACTCCTTCCTCTCAGTGAGGGGGTTATATCACGGTGCAAGGAGATTCCCAATAAGGAAGCATGCCAACTATGGTGGGTGAGGGAAATCTTCCCTTTAAAGGGATATTTCATCTTAGCTAGGTCTTCATATGCAACAGTAATCCTCATAGACCCAAGGGTTTCTTGTTTGTGATAGAAATACATTTTTACCCCTTCATTGTACGTTCAAGCACAGACCATTGCATGAAATGTTGTGATCTGTGTAGGGAAAATACTCTGTGCACTGAGAAAATGTGTTAAAATAACGGAAAGTTGATAATCGCATTTAATAACTTCTCATACCTGGATTTAACTAGAAGTGAAGTCGGTCAATTCTAGCTGATTTTTGATACCACAAGGTATAAGAAATTAGGGGATCTTCATCTGATATATTTATCAGTAAATTATCTGAAATTATTGAACATAAACCTTTGCAATTATTATTTTTAAATGTAAAGGAAGTTCTATATTGGTCTTTTCTAAACTAACCCCAGTGCGTATGACTACAATAACCACCGCTCTCAAATCAATATTGTGCTTGTTTAGTGAGAAAGCTAAATGATCTAGGAGAAACCAGGAACTGGCGTCAGTATTTTTCTTAGGAAGCTTCAAGTTAGAGAATGAAAACACTTTTTAGAATGCCCCAAAAATTGTGATAAAGATATTTCAATATGTTTGACAAAAAGAATAGGTACATTTCATGACAATATTGAAATAACAGATATTTACACATTACAAAAATATTAGAGACTACATTTCAGCAATATAGGAAATACTGAGGTTCATGTACTAATAATCCATTTAGTAAAAAGTGGTTGCTTGTAGAGTCAGCACACTACTGTGTCTGTGATTGCTTTTGAATAATGGAATTTTTTAATGCACCCCATTTTACTTTCAGATTTACAAATGTCCCCTTGGGTTACTACCTCCTGTTACTGTTTTTCAGCCCACATATGGTTTCAAAGCTTAATACATACCTTAAGGATGTATTTAATATTAAGAAGGTAAACTATTAACATTCCCCTTCCAAATTCTGAATTGTTAAATGGGCTTAGTACATTTCTAAAAGGGGTTTAGCATTTGCAAACTCTGTGAAATACCGAACCAGTGGATTTTTTTAATAAAACCCTTGGTACATGAGGCCATTTTTCTCAATTCCCTCCAAATTACGTTTGATAATAATGTTAGTTGAATGATAACCTGTGCATGTACCTATTTAGTGTTAGTGTTGCTTCAGATCAAATAAAAACCATCACACGTAACTCTTACACAATACTTAAAGACAGAATTTCTGACATCCAGCTTTAATGTTTTGTTAAATATATTTGCAAATGTTGTAACTTAAACAGGAAAGCAGTCTCTGGACATAAAATAGGATGTAATCATAATCTTTAGATACATTTTCTGAGTTTCAGGAACAATGTGTGTCTTCTGGGTTTACTCTAAACCACTATAATAAACATATTCAATCCTTTTAGATTTGATTTGTTTGTACTGGTGTCTATTGCAGACAATAATCTAGATTTAGACCAAGGATCAATTCCACCCATGGCTTTTAAAATCTATTTATCAATGATCTCTATTAGTGTTATTGCAACTAAAACTGTAAAAGAACTGATCTGAGAGATGGACCTTCAAGTATTATGCTCAGTCAATTTATTGAACAAACTATGGAGTTAAAATCTGAATAGATTATATCCACAAGCATTGCCTGAACACTGTATTTTTCATCAATAGATTACTTATCAGAACATTTTCACTCATCTTCTACTTTTCGCGGAATTCGTGCTGGGTCTGTTTGAATTCTTTTGAAATATGACATTTAAATGTCCAAAAGTTCAGGAATTCTAGTTTCAAGCCTGGTCAAACCTTAATGAATGCTACACCAAAAGATGCCATTCTGTTCCTACATTTTATTGTGCACCATGATTCAGAAATGGTATGTTTTTGCTTTCGGAGGTAAAATTCTAAACATATTTATTGTTGTTGCCATCCGAAAAATTATCACTAATTAGGAAGATAACAACAAGTGATTCTGTGATGCGTGCTGGAAGTGTTCGATTAGAAGGTGGATTGAATTAAAGTTTAGGTGACAATTTCACAGAAATATCTGGATTTTGTATATATTTAAAATTGTTGATCTCCAAAAAGGCCTAAATCAATAAATTGAATTGAAATTCAAGTTTATCATTTGAATCCTATTGTTGGAAAAGATGAGATTTTGAACCCCATGGGGCGGTTCCTTTCCAGAAAGCATTCAGGTTGTAATCATGAGTCAAATAAGGCTGAGGAGGTTAAAATATTCAAATTGAATTCTATTTCCATATGAAATGTTCATTGTTCAGTATATTTCTCTTAGTACTTTAGTGTGCAGACTTTATTGCTTAAGGAAAATAATTAGTATTTCCTGTTCTTTATGAACGTTTCTATTGTTGAATTTTAAATATTGCCCGAAATTAAGAATTGTGCTCTACATAACTTTGCTGTGTTACAGTATTTTGATTTTTATGTACACATTTTGTCTCTTATGTGCATAGCAACTGATGTTTTGTTTTGCTTTAATAATCAGCTTATGTTTATTAGGTTTTGTTATTCAATAAAATGTTTCAAACACAACAAATGGTAGTTTATATGTATTTACAACTGCAGCATTTTTTTTGTATGGGAACTTTCAAGGGGGCCAAAAATATGGTCTGAGGGATGACGGAGGACCCCCTTGGCATCATCAGGGGGAGGTTTGGGCAGGTGATTGGGGGTATATGTAAGGTTGGAAGTAGGGGGAACAAAGCATGTACATTGTGTGGACTGTGACTCCTGGAGTTATTGTGAGGGATACCATGCTACCCTGAAAATGAATCCCCTAGTGATTATTATCAACCTACCGTATTCGGTTTTATAAAAGAAATATAATATATAAGTTCATCAAAACACAAGATAAAAATTCATGAATTAGAGTACAGAAGTTAGTCTCAGCTTGACCTGAGTCTAACAGCAACCAGTAAAAAGTTGTAAAAAGATAAGAGCTGGTCTCACCCGCCTAAAACCCGTTTTTTTGAGAATGGGAATAATCAATAACTTTCTAGGGACAGCATAAAAACTACAAAACATTACAAAGTGCATCAAGTCCTGAGGAGACTCACTGTTGTAGCCACAGGGCATGAGGCACTGGCCTCTGTGGAAGCTGCAAGGGTGTGCCAAGAGGTAATGGAAGAGGTTGACCTGAAACCGGGTCACTAGAAAATGATCATGGATGCTTTTACACCCTAGAAGATAATGTAAATGTATGTATTTGAGCTTATATAGCGCACAGCTACCCGCAGTGGGTGTCCCGGCGCTTGCTTAGGGAACCCGTCCTGGTATTCCCCTGTGAGATAGCCCCTGCAGGGTATCCACAAGGTGAAAGCCAGGCATCCCGCCGCGAGGGGCCGTTGTGGAGATTAAGCAAGCTATTGCCCAGAGTCGCAGAGTGTGAACCCGTGAGTCGAGACGGCACCGGAGCGAGAATTATCGAGTCCGTGGAATTTTTAGCCCAAGACCCGCCGAGGCGGGGAATTGAACCCTGGTCCAGGGCCGATCTCAGCTTCCGGGTCTGTCGCCTCTAACCCCTGAGCCACACTTCTCCACTGATAAGGTTCATTGGTTGGTACAGTTTTTGACACGATGTACTTACGCACACTAGGCTAACACAGCTCATTTCCCTCTCTATCACAGCGGCTCATTCTTAAAAAACACTCTTTGACCAGAGAAAGGTCCCTCTTACATATGCGCTCAGGGTTAGCGAATAGTTCCCACCTACCCTGGTAAGGCCAACTCTTATATACTGGAGCCATCGGATGCTTGAGACATGGTCAAGTGAAAGGCATTCCCATAGGACGTCTTTGCGAATTGTATTTTCTTACCTAGCCCAAATATTAAGCCACAAAGCCAGGGGACGGAAAGTCAGTACATCTTAGAGGAAAGGCATCCCCAACTCTTCATGCACGACATAAAATGGGGTGCTTTGTGGGACTGAAAGGCCCATCGCAGGAAAGAGTTTTCAGCACTTTGTACTGCCCCTACCCCAATGTGGCCCAATATCTCACTCCCATAACTAACCTTTGAGATATATTTAGCTTCATATATCTTCAAAAGAGGCCCTATTGGCTTCCCTCCCACTCTGCTAGCAAAGTTAAGAACAGCTGCAAAAGCTTTCACTAGATCGCCTTTCTTCCAAGTAAGCAAAGGGCACCAACTCAAGGAATCGTCAAACACTACTTCCAAATAGGAGAAAACATTGGTCTTCGGTATTGATGAAAGTCCGAGTTTAAAAGTGAACTGTTTAGCTTTACGAGAAGTTGTAGGCCCTTAGCTGTCCTCGCCAAGAGGACTGCGTCATCCGCGTATAGAAGGACTGGTAGGCTACGCTTTCCTACCTGGGGACAATCCGCATTTGTGGCCAAAAAGGCCTTGGCTAAGGAATTAATATATAGGTTAAAAAGAATGGGTGCTAAAATGCACCCATGACACATTCCTCTCTTGATGTGAAGCAGACTGGACACTTTCAGGTCCTATGAATAGAGGACAACCGTGGTTGAATCACGGTGAAGATCCCTCAGAAATAAAATGATGTTACTGTCAATGCCAATGGAGGACATCAACTGCCACTGCTTGGACCTATTAACCCAGTGGAATAATGAGGACAGGTCCATGAAGGCTAGGTATATGGCGCCGGAACGAGCCACAGTGTATTTGTTCAGAACCATGTACAGGTTTAAACACTGTTCCACAGTGGAACGACCTTGGCGAAAGCTGTTTTGGAAATCGGATAAAAAGTTGTTTTCATCAACCCAGGATACAAGTGTGTTACCACCTTCACCACAGAGTCCAGAAGAGAAATGGGCCTTTAACAGTAGGTCCTGTCCCGATCTCCCTTTTTAAATACTGGGACTATAATCAATAAAGCCCAAGAATCTGGGCGCCCAACCTGGACTGCATCATTGCTAACAGCTGTGAGGACAGGCTCCCAGGTTTTACGTGGACGATGTAGAGATCAGGCGGGATCCCATCTGGCGCGGGGGCTTTCTTTTTAGACAGACCTTGTGTGGTGAAAATAAGTTCTGACTTGCCTTCCACCCTTTCCTGCCCCTCAGTTGGCGGGGTTTCCGACTGGAAGATACCCTCGAAATGATGTACCCAATCGTCCTCTGTGATATGGGCATCCAGAAAATTAGCATTATTTCCAGATAGAAATGGGCTTTTAATAATGCCCCAGAACTTTGAGCCATTACGCATTGTACTAGCCTCCACTAAATCGATCCAGGCCTCTTCCCTCAGGACAGACTTGCGAGTTGCTAGAGCAGCCTTATATGCTCTTCGTAGACCTTTGACCGCCACCCGGTCTCGGGGCTTAACACCCAAGGACTGTCTCAGGTTCCTGGGAGCTCGCCGAGTCAAACCATCATGGACCTGTTTGCTAACGGCCCCCACCCGGTGCCCGTAGTAACTTCATTATGACAGTAGACATGGATCCAAATGCATCCATGATGTCCGGAGCACTTGCCTCATCGTCGAGACAGGTGGCAAACTCGCTGCAACACTGAGTTAAAAGGGACTCGTAGAGTAGCTCTGGGACAATACACCCCCATGTTATGCTCCTTCCAGCTTCCACCGCTTTAAGGGGGACACCAGCCCCCCACCCACCTTGGTGTCCGAGTGTTCGGGTCCAGCCTGGAGATGGCTGGAGGCTGGAGATGTGCTTGTGGATTTCACCTCTGCTCAACCTCCACCCCAAAGACGGTTCCAAAGGTAGGGACGGATGGGGGCATCCAGAACAGAGCTGGAGACGCATGTGGTCCTCTTGTATGGGTGAATAGGCAGACCCAGTCAGCCTGGTGAGTCCTGTGCAGTCATCATGGTAAGTCTGGGCCCACTAACATTCCTGATACTCACTGCGGTAAGTGCCTCAGTGTGTGTAGAGTGTGTTTTTTTTATTCCACTGCGTGCTTGTTGGCTTCTAGACGCTATTGGAAGTGTTATCAATCAATCAATCAATCATAGCATTTGTATAGCGCACTACTCACCCGGAGGGTCTCAAGGCGCTTGGGGGAAGGGGTCTGCTATTGCTCGAACAGCCAGGTCTTGAGTTGTCTCCTGAAGGCGAGATGGTCCTGGGTCAGCCGAAGGTGGGTGGGGAGGAAGTTCCATGTCTTGGCCGCCAGGTAGGAGAAGGATCTTCCTCCGGCGGTGGCTCTTTGGATGCGTGGTACGGTGGCGAGGGCGAGGCTTGTCGAGCGTAGCTGGCGGGTGGGCGTGTAGAAGGTCAGGCGGTCGTTGAGGTACTTGGGGCCCAGGTCGTGGAGGGACTTGTGTGCATGGGTGAGGAGTCTGAACGTGATTCTCTTGCTGACGGGGAGCCAGTGCAGATCCCTCAGGTGGCCGGAGATGTGGCTGCGACGGGGGATGTCCAGGATGAGTCGGGCGGAGGCGTTCTGGATGCGTTGGAGTCTTTTCTGTAGCTTGGCTGTGGTTCCGGCGTAGAGGGTGTTCCCGTAGTCCAGTCGGCTTGTGACGAGTGCCTGGGTGACCGTCTTCCTGGTTTCGGTCGGGATCCATCGGAAGATCTTGCTGAGCATGCGTAGGGTGTTGAAGCATGATGAGGAGACGGCGTTGACTTGTCTGGTCATCGAGAGGGATGAGTCCAGGATGAAGCCCAGGTTGCGTGCGTGGTCTGTTGGCTTGGGAGTGATGCCCAGGGCGGGGGGCCACCAGGAGTCGTCCCAGGCGGAGGGCGATGGTCCCAGGATGAGGACTTCTGTCTTGTCTGAGTTCAGTTTCAGGCGGCTGTCCTTCATCGGCGACGTCTTTCATCCCTTCGTGTAGGCTAGTTCTGGCGGTGGCGGGGTCTCTGGTGAGGGAGAGGATCAGTTGGGTGTCGTCGGCGTAGGAGATGATGTTGAGGTTGTGTTGGCGTACGATGGCTGCAAGGGGTCTCATGTAGACGTTGAAGAGGGTGGGGCTGAGTGATGATCCTTGCGGTACGCCGCAGTGGACTTCGGTGGCCTCGGATCGAAACGGGGGAGGTGGACTCTCTGTGTTCTTCCAGCGAGGAACGAGATGATCCATTCCAGTGCCTTCTCTTGGACACCTGTGTTGCTGAGGCGTTGGACCAGGGTGCGGTGGCAGACAGTGTCGAACGCTGTGGAGAGGTCCAGGAGGATGAGGACCGCTGTTTCCCCGTTGTCGAGCAGGGTTCTGATGTCGTCGGTGGCTGCGATGAGGGCGGTCTCGGTGCTGTGGTTGGCTCCGAAACCAGACTGCGAGGGATCAAGGGACCCGTTCGTCTCGAGGAAGGCGGCAAGCTGTCTGTTGACGGTCTTCTCTATGACTTCGGCAGGAAAAGGGAGGAGCGAGATAGGGCGAAAGTTCTTGAGGTCGGTGGGGTCCGCTGTTGAATCGACGGATAGATGCCCGGCCGCACCACACATTCTCTGCCTGCGGCGTGCAGCGTTGAGCGCACAGAAGCGCGCCACGGCGACGCAGCATTAGCGAGCTCTCTAGCGCGTCCTGCGGGGGACACGCACCATACAAGTTTTTAAGTGCCACTAATGGCGTTTCCAATAAACCCCAGTGCAAGCTCTGTTGGGTTCAGAATGGATTGAATTCCATAGCATCAAATCTAGTATTCTAATCGATCTTCGATTATTGATTTAAACCGGAGTCATGCCAGGACAGAATCTTGTTACCCATTAAAACATGCATTGACAAAGCCTAGAAGTCTTGCTATTTCATATGTAAAGTGGCAACACTTGCTGCCAGAGCCAGCATTTTTTTTTACATTTCTTTTATTCAAATTTCTGCATTACAGCATCATTTGAAACGTAGGATATTCACATTTCAAAGAGTTCCATGAACATTAGCATACATAAATGAACACCTGCCTTTTTCTATTTTGGGGATTTCACCGCTCAGAACAGAGTCTCGGCCGAGTATGTGTAATGGCGGGCCAGGGCCGACTCGCGCTGCAATAGTTATGTAGTCATGGGGGTGTCTTCTCCTATTACCCTTTAGCCTCAAGTTTCCAGGAGCGTGCGTTGTGTTTTTTTTTGGCTGTTTTACCATGGGGGAGGGGAGGAGGAGATTACATGCATTCTGAGTGTATATGTTCCGAGTTTGGTGTTGCCTGGTTCGTCTGATCTAATCGCTGGAGGTGAGGAGCTACTAGTCGCCTCCGGATTTGTAAACGGGCATGCATGCAGTGGGTCCTAATATCTCTTGGCCTCGACCTGTGGGCAGTAGTTCTGCATATATCAATGTCTGTTCTTGCCATAGGAGGAGATCTCCTATCCTAACTTCACATTTGGACGCCCTCCCTCTGTCCCATCTGCATTCTGCACCCCACCCTCCGCTTAGCTAATAAAAGGCTCAGTGCTGTGAATCTTTGGTATGCCAAGGGTATATATGCTGTGTAGCCCATGAGTGCAACTACAGGAGTTTGTGTAATATCTGTCGTGATCATGTGCAGAGTGAGAGTGACTGCGACAGAGTGACTGCAGAGTGACGGAGTGACTGCAGAGTGACAGAGTGACTGCAGAGTGACAGCGTGACTGCAGAGTGACAGCGTGACTGCAGAGTGACAGCGTGACTGCAGAGTGACAGAGTGACTGCAGAGTGACAGAGTGTCTGCAGAGTGACAGAGTGTCTGCAGAGTGACAGAGTGTCTGCAGAGTGACAGAGTGTCTGCAGAGTGAGAGTGTCTGCATGAGTGAGAGTGTCTGCATGAGTGAGAGTGTCTGCATGAGTGAGAGTGACTCAGCAGTCTGAGTATTCCAGAGAGAGCAGGGTATGCTTGTGCGCTAACACGGTGCACTGACAAACAGGAGCTAAAACAAAGAACAGGTGAACACGTGTCTTGGGAGCTTCATGGAGGCAGCCGGCCCTCTGTGAGGGGAGCAGCAAGGAGGGGACGCCCAACCAATGAAGCTCAACTACTCGCAACCTACTGTACGATTACAACACAGGCCAAAGGGCAGAGCTAAGTCTTTTCGCATTATGTAGGGTGAGCAGGGTGTGAGTGTGTAGGGTGAGCAGTGTGTGAGTGTGCAGGGTGAGCAGTGTGAGCAGTGTGTGTGCGTGCAGGGTGAGCAGTGTGCGAGCGTGCAGGTTGAGCAGTGTGTGAGCATGCAGGGTGAGCAGTGTGCGAGTATGCAGGGTTAACAGTGCGAGTGTGCAGGGTGAACATTGTGTGAGCGTGTAGGGTGAGCAGTGTGTGAGTTTGTAGGGTGAGCAGTGTGTGAGTTTGTAGGGTGAGCAGTGTGTGAGTGTGTAGGGTGAGCAGTGTGTGAGTGTGTAGGGTGAGCAGTGTGTGAGTGTGTAGGGTGAGCAGTGTGTGTGTGTGTGTAGGGTGAGCAGTGTGTGAGTGTGCAGGCTGAACATTGTGTGAGTGTGCAGGCTGAACGTTGTGTGAGTGAGCAGGCTGAACAGTGAGTGTGCAGGCTGAACAGTGTGAGTGTGCAGGGTGAACAGTGTGTGAGTGTGCAGGGTGAGCAGTGTGAGAGTGTGTAGGGGCAGTGTGTGAGTGTGCAGGGTACGAAAACATGAACTAAGTCCACCTTCACACACATAAGACCACACACATAAGACCACACACATACGACCACACACATACGACCACACACACACCACCACACACACACTCTCACCACCACACTCTCACCACCACACTCTCACCACCACACTCTCACCACTACACACTCACCACCACACACTCACCACCACACACTCACCACCAGACTCTCACCACCACACACTCAACCACACACACAACCACACACACACACCACCAGCCGTCAGTGCACGCTTTCACCGGGCACAAACACCACCAGCCATCAGTGCACGATTTCACTGGGCGCAAACACCACCAGCCGTCAGTGCAGGCTTCCACCAGGCACACACCACCACACTGAAGACTACCAGTTGCGTAGTATCCATTCTCAGTTCTCAGTAAACGTTCTGCCTCTCTACACTGTCTTAAGTTTAGACTAATACACAATGGTTTTATCCAGTTCTTTCTCGGTGTTTCATATAAAGGGCAGAAGAAGAGAATATGTGCATCGTCTTCCTTAGCTTCACTGGAATGTTTACAAAATACGCACTTATCATTATCCTTAATGGTTCTATTATGATGCCATTTCGATGTATTTCTATTTGTTTGCAGTACGCCGTACCTATATTTGAGGTACAATGATTTTGCTATTTGTGGGCATATCTCATCCAGTAGAGGTTCGAATGAGGCAGTACCTTTAAATGAAAGGAAAGCAGAAGATAAAGAGCCCAATTTGGAATCTTGTAAAAATTTACTGCTAATATGATTCCAAAAAGATAATTTTACGTTTTTTGCTACACAGTGTAGTCAAATTTGAGGGCTTGTTCCAGTAGTGGGGTAATCCTATTTTTATTAACCATGATGAAACATGCTGTAACCACGGGATTGACTTTGTAGCACCCGCTCTCATTATCTCCTGTAAGCCTTTTTTGTAGTGTTCTAACTCTATTGTTGCCCAAATTCTAACCCAAAATAAAAGTGGACGAAGTACTGCTAGATTATCAGTGCGTTTCAGATCAAGGTCCAGCATTAACGGAAGCATCGGTGTCCTGATGGGTAATGACAATAACTTTCGGATGAATTTATTTTCATTTATTCCAAAGTTATGTTTACAGTAAGGACCCCAGACTTCTGCCCCATACACGGCAGCCGCCTGCGCCTTAAATTTGTAAACTTCTAGCGCTGGAGAAATTGCTTTTGTAGTACTCCTGCCATGTTTTTTTGCAATGGGAACACTGTTTGGGATACAAACTAATCTACTTCTTTCTAGTTGAGCCTTCCATGATAATGTAGAATCAATTGTAAGGCCTAAATAATTAAAACTATGTACAAATTCCAATTGTTGACTATTTAGTTCCTAGTTATTTTTAAAAGATTTATGAGGTTTAATGGACATGTATTTTGACTTGCTGGCATTAATTTGTAAACCCTTATTGACGCAGTATAAGTGAAAGGAATTCAACAAATTCTGAAGCCCACGAGGTGTTTGTGAGATTAGGATGGTGTCATCTGTAAAGAGTAAGGCTGGAATTGTTTCCCCAGCCAGCCTAGGGGAGTCGTTATTACAGCCCTCCTGGTGAGTTGGAATATCATTTACATATAATGTAAACAGGGTAGGCGCCTGGACACAGCCCTGGCGCACTCCCCTGTTCACATCTACGTCCCTGGTAAGTTGACCCCTAGGCCCCCATCTCACGTTTGCATAAGTCCTCTCGTGCCGCCTGATTATCGGGGCCAATAATTGGATCGGTACTCCCAGATCCTTCAAGCATGACCAAAGAAGTCTTCTGGGTACCATGTCGAATGCGGCCTTCAAATCGACAAAGGATACATATAAGCTGCCTTTTCTAAGGGATATGTATTTCCAACATGGACGGAGGAATCTGAAGACTTGATCAATAGTACTCGTCTTCTTCCTGAACCCTGCTTGGTACTTAGATAACAACCCAGTATCTTCAAGCCAATCAGTTAACCTTAATAACAAGTGCTTGGCATACAATTTCTGAGGTATGTCTATCAAACTGATAGGACGATAATTCGCCGGGTCATGCTTGTTGCCATTTTTTAAAAATGGTGACTATTTCAGCCCCCTTCCAAATATGTGTTATTGGATCAAATTTGGCCATCGCATTGCACAGTAGGTTAATATATGGGCCCCAAACCATTAAGTCGTGTTTAAGGAGATCTCCCAAGGCTTAACATCTTCAGTTAAGATAGAGAAAGTCCATGTATACCACGAGGTGCTTGAAAAGCTTTCTGCACTCTGCTGGTGCAGGCTGGATGTTTATTCTCTAGTTGGCCTTTGCCAGGGGATGTTCAGATACAGTGGGTTAATAAAACCTTGGAGCACACTGGTAGCGTGACTATTGGAGTCTTGTAGTGTGTGGTGGATGTGGTAGGACTGTCCCAATGCTCTACGGAGCTCAGACAATCCAGACTCTCCTTCATCTCAGAGCTCGAGCTCTGTGGCATGACCCGTAGGACTACAATAAAGTAGATGACCTAGACCAGTTCTACCTCTCCCGAACTTTGAACTGATCATTGAGGAAAGAAGCCCTTGTCTGGAAGGAAAATCTCCTCAGGACACGGCTGACAGAAGTCCTGTCTAGAATTAAGATCTGCACAAGGAGCAGCTGACAGATGTCCTGCGTGAAAGGAAGATCTGCACAAGGCGCAGCTGACAGAAGTCGCAGCCTGGAAGGAAGATCTGCTAAAGTCACAGCTGAAAGAAGTCTAGCATAGAAAGGAAGATCTGCACAGGGCACAGCTGACAGAATTGCTGCCTGGAAGGAAGATCTGCACAGGGCACAGCTGACAGAAGTCCAGCCTAAAAGGAAGATCTGCAAAGGGCACAGCTGACAGAAGCCCCTGCCTGGAATGGAGATCTGCACAAGGTGCTGCTGACAGAAGTCCAGCCTAAAAGGAAGATCTGCACAGGGCACAGCTGCCAGAAGCCCCTGCCTGGAATGGAGATCTGCACAAGGCGCAGCTGACAGAGGTCCAGCCTAGAAAGGAAGATCTGCACAGGGCACAGATGACAGAGGTCCAGCCTAGAAAGGAAGATCTGCACAAGGCGCAGCTGACAGACGTCCTGCCTGGAAGGAAGATCTGCACAGGGCGCAGCTGACAGAAGTCCGGCTTAGAAATGGAAATATGCACAAGGCGCAGCTGACAGAAGTCCGGCTTAGAAAGGAAGACATGCACAAGGCGCAGCTGACAGAAGTCCTGCCTGGCAGGAAGATCTGCACAAGGCACAGCTGAGAGAACTCCTGCCTGGAATGAAGAACTGCACAAGGCACAGCTGACAGAAGTCCTGCCTAGAAAGGAAGACATGCACAAGGCGCAGCTGACCGAAGCCCTGCCTGAAAAGGAGATCTGCACAAGGCGCAGCTGACAGAAGTCCTGCCTGGAAGGAAGATCTGCACAAGGCACAGCTGACAGAAGTCCTGCCTGGAAGGAAGATCTTCACAGGGCGCAGCTGACAGAAGTCCGGCTTAGAAAGGAAGATCTGCACAGGGCACAGCTTACAGAAAGCCTCCTGGTTCACCGACGAACTCAAGGACACCAAGAAGAACTGCCGCACCCTGGAGAAAGCCAGGCTCCTCGACCAGACCACAGACAACATGACCGCCCTCAAAGACGCCACTGGCAAGCACCACCAGCTCATCCGCACCACCAAGAAGAAATCACTGATGACTGGACAACAATGCCCACGACAGCAAGGAACTCTTCAGCATCGTCAAGGAGTTCTCCAATCCCAGCACCGGCAACAACGACATCACTCCTTCACAAGATCTCTGCGACTCTCTCGCCACATACTTCCACCGCAAGATCGCCGACATCCACAACAGCTTCGGCGCACCTTCCACGCACCCGACCGTCGAACCAACGCCCCCCACCACCACCCTCTGCACCTGGACCACGGTGACCACCGAAGACACAGCCCGCACGATGAACACCATCCACTCTGGATCTCCGACTGACCCCTGCCCCCACCACGTCTTCAACCAGGCCGACTCCAGCATCGCACTCCAACTCCGGGACGTCATCAACTCCTCCTTCAACACCGCCACCTTCCCGGAGAGCTGGAAGCATGCCGAGCTCAACTCCCTACTGAAGAAACCAACAGCGGACCCCACTGACCTCAAGAACTTCCGCCCCATCTCGCTCCTCCCTTTTCCTGCCAAAGTCATCGAGAAGACCGTCAACAGACAGCTTGCAGCCTTCCTCGAGATGAACGGATCCCTCGACCCCTCGCAGTCCGGTTTTCGAGCCAACCACAGCACCGAGACCGCCCTCATCGCAGCCACCGAAGACATCAGAGCCCTGCTCGACAACGGGGAAACAGCAGCCCTCATCCTCTTGGACCTCTCTGCAGCGTTCGACAACATCTGCCACCGCGCCCTAGTTCAACGCCTCAGCAACATCGGTATCCAAGAAAAGGCACTGGAGTGGATCATCTCGTTCCTCGCCGGAAGAACACAAAGAGTCCACCTCCCCCCATTCCGATCCGAGGCCACCGAAGTCATCTGCGGCGTACCGCAAGGATCATTACTCAGCCCAACCCTCTTCAACGTCTACATGAGCCCCCTCGCAGCCATTGCACGCCAACACAACCTCAACATCATCTCCTATGCCGACGACACCCAGTTGATCCTCTCCCTCACCAACGACCCCGCCACCGCCACCGCCAGAACGAGCCTACACGATGGGATGAAAGACGTCGCCGAGTGGATGAAGAACAGCCGCCTGAAACTGAACTCAGACAAGACGGAAGTCCTCATCCTGGGACCATCGCCCTCCGCCTGGGACGACTCCTGGTGGCCTCCCACCCTGGGCACCGCTCCCAAGCCAACAGACCACGCACGCAACCTGGGCTTCATCCTGGACTCTTCCCTCTCGATGACCAGACAAGTCAACGCCGTCTCCTCATCGTGCTTCAACACCCTGCGTATGCTCCGAAAGATCTTCCGCTGGATCCCGACCGAAACCAGGAAGACGGTCACCTAGGCACTCATCACCAGCCGACTGGACTACGGGAATACCCTCTACGCGGGAACCACAGCCAAACTACAGAAAAGACTTCAGCGCATACAGAACGCCTCCGCCCGACTCATCTTGGGCATCCCCCGACGCAGCCACATCTCCGGCCACCTGAGGGACCTGCACTGGCTCCCCGTCAGCAAAAGGATCACGTTTAGGCTCCTTACCCACGCACACAAGTCTCTCCACGACCTGGGCCCCAAGTACCTCAAAGACCGCCTGACCTTCTACACGCCCACCTGCCAGCTACGTTCTACAAACCTCGCCCTCGCCTCCGTACCACGCATCCGAAGAGCCACAGCCGGAGGAAGATCCTTCTCCTACCTGGCAGCCAAGACATGGAACTCCCTCCCCATCCACCTCTGGCTGACCCAGGACCATCTCTCTTTCAGGAAACAACTCAAGACCTGGCTGTTCGAGCAGTAGCGAACCCCTCCCCCAAGCGCCTTGAGACCCTTCCGGGTGAGTAGCGCGCTATACAAATGCTATGATTGATTGATTGATTGATTTATTGGAAGGGAGATCTGCACAAGACGCAGCTGACAGAAGTCCTGCCTGGAAGGAAGATCTGCACAAGGCGCAGCTGACAGAAGTCCTGCCTAAAAGGTACATCTGCACAAGGCACAGCTGACAGAAGTCCCGCCTGGAAGAAAGATCTGCACAGGGCGCAGCTGACAGAAGCCCTGCCTGAAAAGAAGATCTGCACAAGGCGCAGCTGACAGAAGTCCTGCCTGGAAGGGAGATCTGCACAAGGCGCAGCTGACTGAAGTCTGGCCTGGGAGGAAGATATGCACAAGGCGCAGCTGACTGAAGCCCCTGCCTGGAATGAAGATCTGCACAAGGCGCTGCTGACAGAAGTCCAGCCTAGAAAGGAAGGTCTGCGCAGGGCGCAGCTGACAGACGTCCTGCCTGGAAGGAAGATCTGCACAAGACACAGCTGACAGAAGTCCAGCCTGAAAGGATGGTCCGCACAAGTTACAGCTGACAGAAGTCCTGCCTAGAAAGGAAGATCTGCACAAGGCACAGCTGACAGAAACTCTGCTGGAAGAAAGATCTTCACAAGGCACAGCTGACATAAGTCCTGCCTGGAAAGAAGATCTGCACAAAGACGCAGCTGACAGAAGTCCTGCCTGGAAGGCAGATCTGCACAAGGCACCGCTGACAGAAGTCCATCTTAGAAAGGAAGATCTGCACAAGGCGCAGCTGAGAGAAGCCGCAGCCTGGAAGGAAGATCTGCACAAGGCACAGATGACAGAAGTCCAGCCTGTAAAGAAGATCTGCACAAGGCACAGTTGACAGAAGCCGCAGCCTGGAAGGAAGATCTGCACAAGGCACAGATGACAGAAGTCCAGCCTGGAAGAAAGATCTGCACGAGGTACAGCTGACAGAAGTCCTGCCTGGAAGGAAGATCTGCACAAGGCACATATGACAGTAGTCCTGACTGGAAGTAAGATCTGCTCAAGGTACAGCTGACAGAAGTCCTGCCTAGAAGGAAGATCTGCACAGGGCGCAGCTGACAGAAGTCCTGCCTGGAAGGAAGATCTGCACAAGGTGCAGCTGACAGAAGTTCTGCCTGGAAAGAAGATCTTCCCAGGGCACAGCTGATAGAAGTCCCTGCCTGGAAGGAAGATCTGCACAAGGCGCAGCTGACAGAGGTCCTGCCTGTAAGGAAGATCTGCACAAGGCGCGGCTGACGGAGTTCCTGCTTGGAAGGAAGATCTGCACAAGGCGCAGCTGACAGAAGTCCTGCCTGGAAGGACAATATGCACAAGGCACATCTGACAGAAGTCCTGCCTGGAAGGACAATCTGCACAAGGAGCAGCTGACTGAGGTCCTGTTTGGAAGGAAGATCTGCACAAGGTGCAGTTGACAGAAGTCCTGCCTATCAAGGAAGATCTGCACAAGACACGGCTGACAGAAGTTTTGCCTTGCAGTGACCTCAAAGCAGTGAGAGACCCACAAACCACAAGATCCTTCAAGTCCAGTTAGCCACACTGCACACAGTGTACACCAAAGGCCTGATTTAGATTTCAGTGGATGATTAATTCCATCACAATGTGACAGGTATCCTGCCCGCCCATAAAAAATTGTGGATGCTGGCTGTCAGTGGCAGGGACAGTCATCCCCGTGAGCGAACTCTGGGGATAGCCTCAGTACTGGGGTGTTAAGGGGAGAAGCGCGGTGCGATTTGGCCTGTGTTTTTTTAATATTTGATGCTTGACTGAACTGTTCTTTTAAAAATGTATTGTAATTTGTTTGTAACTGCTCTTTTGCTCGCACTACAATTCTTTTGCTAAAACCCTACCTGCTCTTTGATCCCGCCCCGTTCCGCCGCGTCCATTGTGGGCGTTTGAGCGGAGGGTGAGGAACCCACCACTTCCTGCATCTCCAGCGCTCGGGTTAGCGCTCTAGTTCTCGCAAACCTATTCTTACTTAGGGAGGAAGAGGTCGACGCTGCTCAGTGGATGCTAGCTGTCAGTGGCAGGGACAGTCATCTCCGTGAGCGAACTCTGGGGATAGCCTCAGTACGGGGGTGTTAAGGGGAGAAGCGCGGTGCGATTTGGCCTGTGTTTTTTAAATATTTGATGCTTGACTGAACTGTTCTTTTAAAAGTGTATCGTAATTTGTTTGTAACTGCTCTTTTGCTCGCACTACAATTCTTTTGCTAAAACCCTACCTGCTCTCTGATCCCGCCCCGTTCCGCCGCATCCATTGTGGGCGTTTGAGCGGAGGGTGAGGAACCCACCACTTTCTGCATCTCCAGCACTCGGGTTAGCGCTCTAGTTCTCGCAAACCTACCCCTAATTAGGAAGATGGGTTAGTGACCGCGCAGCGGACGGGCGCAGTGGGGGCACCAAGTGCGCGCCGAAGGCGCGCACAAGGCGCGCCCGTCTGCGCCCGTCCGCGATCTGACGGGGCCAGGGGCCAGGACCCCTGTGTCTGCCTCCACAGAACGGGTAAGAGTGTTGCGATACTCTAGTGAAGAACTAGCTCTTCTTCGTCCCATACCCAAAGCAGACTGTACACATGGTATGCTGCCTGATTGTATGCCCCATAGGTATATAGGTTGTCACTTTCTCCCCACCACTGATTTGGAGACGATAAAGGGGACAGATCAACTCTATGTACCTACTGAATTGCCGCTCTTTTAAAAAACACTGTTTGAATATCCACGACCTTCTTATAGACTATCAACCTGACTTGCTATTCCTTACGGAAACCTGGCTGGATGAGGCCGCTTCCCCTGATATGCGGGAGGCCCTCCCGCCTCTATATGGCCTTTTAAGAATTGACAGAGGAATTCAAAAAGGGGGGGGGGGATAGCTATTGTTCATAAAACTGACCTTGAGTGCTCCTTGAAACAAGTATCGATTAGTAACTGCGAAGCGGGCCTTTTCTCCATCAAAGTCTCCCCGGAGTGTACCATTAAGGGCTATCTTATTTATCGCCCTCCCGGGGGGTCCTTACAGTTTGCCTCCTTGAAACGGTGACTCAGCCAGCCCTTCGGTATAGTAAATTCCTCATAGTAGGTGATCTTCAAGGTTCCTCCGCGGGAGGAGCTGATAAAAATAATCTCGGATATCCACTCTAGATCTCCAATGGATGTTGCCCCTGTTAAGATCTTCAGAAGCCATCTACCTCTTCTGAGTTGCCACATATGCAATTTGGCCACTCTGTCATTTCAAGAAAGTCGGGTGCCTGAGGAATGGAAGCTGGCCCAGGTTGTTCCCATGAAAAAGGCCAATCTGAGTATGACTCAATTAGATAATCTTCGTCCTATTTCCCTCCTGCCTTTTTGCGCCAAGGTAGTGGAGAAAATGGTGAAAAATCAACTGGTTGGCTTTGAGGAGGACCACCATCTTCTTCATTCCTCCCAATCGGGTTTCAGGGCAAAGCACTCTACTGAGACTGCCCTCCTTTTCTCCACAGAACTGCTTCGCCTCAAAGTTGATGATGGTCACACTGCCGCTCTGATATTACTGGACTTGAGTGCGGCTTTTGATACCGTATCGCACTCTGGGCTCCTTTCACGCTTGAGTGAGATGGGGATAGCTGGCCAAGCCTATGAATGGATGAGCTCTTTTTTAGCTGATAGGAAATTTCAAGTTCACTGCCCCCCGTATAAATCCAAACCCAGGTCTCTTAGACAAGGGTTCCGCTGGGCTCTATATTGAGCCCTACGTTGTTTAATCTCTATATGGAGCCCCTTGCAAGGATGGTGGAATCTTATGGGGTGGATATTGTCTCGTATGCGGATGATACCCAACTGGTGATCACTCTATCTCATAACCCAGTTGTGGCAGCAGAGAACTTCTCCTCCTGTATTGTGGCCTGGCTGGCTGGATGAAGAATAACTGTCTTCGCCTCAATGGTAATAAGACGGAAATTTTGGAAATCGGTCCGTCTCCCTCCATCTGGACTTCAGCCTGATGGCCAGCTGATTTGGGTACTATGCCCATTCCATCAGATATGGTGAAAAATCTGGGTGTACTTATAGATTCTAACCTCTCTTGCTCTCAACACTTGGGAATTGTAGCCGGGAAATGCTATGGCACACCAAAGGTCCTCCGTAAGATCGTAGATCTTCTCCCCATCAAAGCAAGGACAACCCTACTGCATGCCTTAGTCACTCCTCATCTCGATTATGGGAACTCATTGCTCTGTGTCCTTAGTAAAAAGGGCCTGAACCAACTCCAATGTGTCCAGAATGCGGCGGCTAGGTTGGTTTTGAAACTACTTAGGAAGTCATCTGGGAAGCGTGCTCTTCAAATCTTGCACTGGCTTCCCATGCAGGAACGCATTTGGTTTAAAACCTTGTGCATTACCCACCGCATCGCACATGACCATGGCCCTACCTACCTCCAGAGTATGATGACCATATATCGTCCCAAACGGTTGTTGAGATCCATGGGCAGCATGCAGATGGTGGTCCCTCGTATCCGAAGAGTACGGATGGGAGGACGGTTCTTTAGGTTCCTAGCAAGCAAATACTGGAATGAACTTCCAATTGAACTTCGGGTGGAACCTTCGGAATCGCGCATTAGGCTGAAATTGAAGACACATTTGTTCCCCAAGGTCTAGTTGTATTAGGTGCCTCTTTCCTTCCTGTTTTGGGGGGCCTGCTCTGGAGTTCTGACGGAATGCATTCACAGCGCGGGGACGCACTGTTTTCCTGTTTAACCATGCGCTTAATAAATGTTTTTATTATTATTACATCCTGTGGCAATTATAAGGCAGACAGGATATCTGTCTGCCTTATAATTGTAACTTATATAACCTTATAACTGTCAGGAAAATCAGCACGAACGGCACTACACGTTGCTCCAGAGGGCGCTGCTGCTTTCTGTCGCTCAAATTGACATTCTAATTGAGTGGCAGCTTCATGAGAATGGCAGATTTCTACACTTGAGTGCTCGCAACCTCCCGCAATGAGAAATCTCGCCAGGAGGTCTAGCGCGTTATATTTTCTCACAAGCACCCACCACCATACCATTGGAGAACCGCTTGAGAAAAAAAACTCAGTTCTGCATTACTTCTTGAAGTTTTTTGGAACTCCGCACTCTGGGCAAAAATTTGCGAGCTCCGACGGCAGAGCTGAATTCTTCACCCAATCCTAGTTTTGAGGCTATAATCTGTTAGACAAACTCTGAACTAGGCCATTTATCTGCATAAGTGTTGTAGAAAAAGTGAGAAACACAGCCTTGTGACTATCAGGCATTTATCTGACTTCTGATGAACCCCAGAGAGTGAGCAGCCAGAGGGCAGAAGGGGGGCCGAAGGACAGGAAATTAGATAAACTTGAAGATGAGAAATATGGAAAGGTAGAAATGCTGCATCACCTGTGGATAACTGACACCTCCTCCCGCTCTACCTAATGCCCATCCAGTCACAAAGTGGCATCCTGGGCCCCAAACGGACACCATCATGCCAAATGCCATGTAATGGTGGAAAAGGTGGAAAAAAGAGTAATATGCACACATCTGCTGCGGGGATATGTCAGGTAAATTATTGGTTGTGATGGATTCTCTATAAGTACTAAATGACTGATCTCGTTGAATATTAAATGATATGAATCAACGTTTGTTTGCCTTATCTGCGCTTATAATGTAAAGGATGGGCCTTACAGTGAAACCCTTGTTCTGTTTGCCACAAAAGCCCCGGAAGGAGCTGCATGTTACAGAACTTTATCTGCTTTAGGAAGAACTAAAGACTTGCTTTTTAAAGTTGTCTTTCAGGACCAGAACCGAGCGCTGTAAGTTGCACTAGTTTCAGGGAGATGGACAGATGTTATGGCGATAGGAAACCCCCCTCAACTGACAATAATGTTCCAATCTTCCAAGTTAGAAGAAACCAGAAATGCTTGATCCAAGGGAGCTGTTGAAAGTGTCAAAGGTGGCTTATGAACAGCGGGTAAAGACAGGAGTTGGTATTTGAGATGATCTTAAGTGAATATGAAAAGAATGAGAAGAAGTGTGTAAATGGAGTTACTTTTGTTGTATACCTTGTGAAAAAGTTACTGGAAATTCTGCAGCCCCGCCTGATCCATCTCTTTTTCTAAACTCTATTGTTGTTTAATTGAAATCCTGACCATATGCGTCTATCTTAAGCTATACCGCTAAGCACTTGGGTGCTTCGTGAGCACCCTTACTTTGCTAAGTTAGCCTGTAAACGCTGGTAAATCACCTCCTTTTCAGACATTAATAAGATGTCACCTGATCAACAGAACTTTTAGTTAAATATCTGTGTATGATGAACAATTCCTTGCTAAGTTTTAAAGGCGGTAAAGAAGAAGGGGGGGATTTACTAATATTTTGCGCCGTATTTTCGTCACAAAGGTGGCACAAAACAGCGCAAAATCTTTTTTTCCTAATTTACTTTGCAGCCCTACTCTTGTTTAGCACTGGAAATAACGTAAAAGTAATGTGAAGCAGCGCATATCACTGCTTCGCATTACTTCACACCTTGGGGGCCTGTCAAGGTGGGTGCATGGGCGTTCCCGTGCAACCACCCAAGGATTCTCACACTAAAACCAATTTACCAAATACAGTAGATTGGGTTTAGCGTGAAAAAACTGCACCCTTTTAAACTAGGCGCAAAGGAAGGAGAAATGCTTTGATTTATCCTTCCTTTTCTGACTTTGCATGCGCGCTGCACTGTGCAACACGCATACAAAGTGGGAAAAGCATTCCCTTGTGTCTACTATTTTGTACAGGAAGGGTATCCGTCCTGTACAAAAACCTATGCTGGGCTCACACACACGCACCCTAGCGCTCTTGTGCTAAGGTGTGTGCATGGCACAGGGCTGCTGTAATCAGTGCTGGCGCAAGGGAGAGGGAAGGAGAGAGCCATATCTTTGAAAATATGGTGCTTTCCTGCTCCCTCCCTGTTGAGCATCGCAGCCTCTTGGGGGGAGGGGGAGGGCTGCGCTGCATTGCGTGGATATTTGGTAAATCTCCCCCGAAATGTCTTTTTTACAAACAGTTAACATTGTGAATTATAATTCCAATATGTTTCAATTTAGTAATTTTCAATATCTTTACATCCAACAGAAAACAAGCCTTGACTGTATGAAATGACCATCAATAATGAAGCGAATGCTGTAAATCTTCAATAATAGCAGAAATAATGAGCTACAGTATTCAGCACAGTCGGTGACAGAGGAACCTGCACACAAACTGACAGATCCCGGATGAAGCATCAAGGGCAGTTCAGTGATTGCAAGAGGCTGAGCTGTGCACCTCCACGCCGCAAGACGAAGAAATGACTGTAGGAAAATTAAGGCAACAACAATAACAAACCAACTCCTATATAAACAAGTGTCCAGTACCAACTTTGATCATGGGATCTGTATGGTGAGATTACCGCAGTGCTCTGTTTTCTAATATGATGACAAGCCATCATTCCGCGCTCTAGGTGAATTGTAAACTCTTTCTGGACAAACCACAGTAACCAGAGAAGAGCACAACAGAGCGGAGCCAGACAACTGACTGGTAAAGGAAAGAGGAGTTCTTCTATCTAAAATACAGCAGACTGTCCCTATTTGCACCGTTCAGAAGGAAGATACATCTTTACCTTTAAGCATGCATAGCCATAATCCAATCTAAAGGCATAATTACCTACAAAGACACCTTCTACGTAATAGGAGTGTGGCAAATGTTTGGTGGCTATTGCATTTATTGTTAAAACAGAAATCAAACGTGTAAAATACCGCACACATATAAAGTGTGTGAGAAAAACACAAGTGCTTTATCAGTCATGTCGGCCCATCAGGACATACAATCATGGGATGTAGACAAATATATACCCGACCCCCAGACACTAACCAAGAAAGAAGAATCATATACATGCAGCGAGAGCTTTAGTTTGTCATCACCACTCAAGCTTCATCAGCAAACATACACAGGACAAAAACCATTCAAGTGCAGTGAATGTGTCAAGAGCTTTAGTCAGTTATCAAACCTCCAAACACATCAGCGAACACACACAGGGGAAAAACCATTCAAGTGCAGTGAATGTGCAAAGTGCTTTAGTGAGTTATCAAGCCTTCAAAGACATCAGAGAACACACACAGGGGAAAAACCATTCAAGTGCAGTGAATGTGCAAAGTGCTTTAGTCGGTTATCACACCTTCAAAGACATCAGCGAACACACACAGAGGAAAAACCATTCAAGTGCAGTGAATGTGCAAAGTGCTTTAGTCGGTTATCACACCTTCAAAGACATCAGCGAACACACACAGGAGAAAAGCCATTCAAGTGCAGTGAATGTGTCAAGAGCTTTAGTCGCTTATCAAACCTCCAAAGTCATCAGAGAACACACACGGGGGAAAAACCATTCAAGTGCAGTGAATGTGCAAAGAGCTTTAGTCAGTTATCAAGCCTTCAAAGTCATCAGCGAACACACACAAGGGAAAAACCATTCAAGTGCAGTGAATGTGCAAAGTGCTTTAGTGCGTTATTAAGCCTTCAAAGACATCAGCGAACACACACAGGGGAAAAACCATTCAAGTGCAGTGAATGTGCAAAGTGCTTTAGTGAGTTATCAAGCCTTCAAAGACATCAGCGAACACACACAGGGGCAAAATCATTCAAGTGCAGTGAATGTGCAAAGTGCTTTAGTGAGTTATCAAGCCTTCAAAGTCATCAGAGAACACACACGGGGGAAAAACCATTCAAGTGCAGTGAATGTGCAAAGAGCTTTAGTCAGTTATCACACCTTCAAAGTCATCAGCGAACACACACAGGGGAAAAACCATTCAAGTGCAGTGAATGTGTGAAGAGCTTTAGTCGATTATCACACCTTCAAAGTCATCAACGAACACACAGGGGGGAAAAACCATTCAAGTGCAGTGAATGTGCAAAGTGCTTTAGTCGGTTATCAGACCTAAACAGTCATCAGCGAACACACACTGGGGAAAAACCCTATCATTGTAGTGAATGTGACAGTAGTTTTTGCAGCTCTTCAGCATTAAGGTATCATCAGCGAACTCACACAGGAGAAAAACCATTCAAGTGCAATGAATGTGGGAAGAGCTGTGGTCAGTTATCAGACCTAAAAAGTCATCAGCGAACACACACGGGTGAAAAACCCTATCATTGTAATGAATGTGACAGGAGTTATTGCTTCTCTTCAGCATTAAGGAATCATCAGAGAACACACACAGGGGAATAGCAATTCAAGTGCAGTGAATGTGCAAAGTGTTTTAGTCACTTATCAAACCTCCAAACACATCAGCGAATGCACACTGGGGAAAAACCCTATAATGGTAGTGAATGTGACAGTCATTTTCACTTCTCGTCAGCATTAAGGTATCATCAACAAACTCACACAGGGGAAAATAATTCAAGTTCTATGAATGTGGGAAGAGTTTTAGTCGATTATCAGAGCTACAAAGCCATCCGCGAACACACACGGGGGAAAATATAGAAGGGCACTGAAAGTGAGAAGGGCTTTTATCAATGTTCGATCCCACACAACCCTCTGTGAATACACTGCTTCATTTAACTCAATGGAAATAATCCTAGAGATGCAGAGACTCCAAAAGATTTTAAGAACATCAAAAGTAATATTGACCCATCGGAGGACACAGACAAGAGCTGAACAGTGCAGTTATTATGAGAGGAATGAATTACGGAAAAAGATTAAATTCAAATTATGTGGGACATTGAAATACCAGATTATAGAAGAATGGACTAGCAGTAAAGAAGAAAAGCAGATAACCGTATTTGCAGAATTATAAAAGTGTTTGTGTTCAGTGATTGTTCACTACTGTACACATAGCAAAGCAACATGATGTATCAGGATACACAATGGGAGACGAGCACATTGTGGACTAAAAGAAAAGAAACATTCTTGATTTTTATTTGGTGAAGAAGAGATACAAAGAAAAACATTCAATTGCACCTGACCACACTACCTGTAAAAGCAACACTGAACAATACTGGGACTAACAGCGGTACTTTCAGCTAACTTGTCGGATTAAAACCTGTAAACCCAACACACCCAGAGTGGACATGTTGTCAGGGCTCTGGAGATGGAAGCTTCATTGGTTAAATGTATGTGTTACTATTAACAAATGCCACTGCAGTATATATAATGAACTAAAACGAAGCAACGGTGTTCAAGAAATAACCTATTTTTTAGATTTAAAAGAGCACATACCTTGTTTTTAAGTAATGTTTGCTGCACCTTTTACACACTGTTATCGGTTGATGGATCAGCTTGTGCCTCAGGCCTTATAACACCGTGTGACGCGTGGCTCCTCTCAAGCTTGGCTCTCTCTATTCACTTGCCAAACTCTACTTTTTACCAGAATTGAACCACTGTAAGCAGCAGACTCTGAATAATTTGGTGAAATAGTGAAATCTCACATCAAAAGCATATATGTGCCAGGACAATCAGTTGCACTCCCAGCAACTCGTCATCCACACTGATTGTCCCTTGGTCTCAAATGTTCTGAAGGATTTGTTGTATGAATGCCAGAAGTGTCAGTGAGATACATGAAGCTAATGCTAACAGGAGTGTGTGGGAGATAGAGAGGGGGAGAGATAAAGAGAGTGAGAGAAACAAAGAAAGGGTGAGAAAAAGAGAGAAATGGAAGGGGGGGGAACAGCAAATGCTCTTTATTCACCTAAAAATAGAAGAAGCAGCCGAATACATGCCAATGTGTGACATCACCAGAAAAAATGGGAAGAATACCTGTGAATTTGTATATTTATTTTTAATAGCTATAGACCCATGTCATGCCAATAAACAGGGCACAAGGAAGGAAAATAGTGAAGGAGCCCATTATCATATGCAAATCACAATGACGTCACATGTAGTGCGTCACAAGAAGTGATGTCAGGCCCTTATAGTAATTTTCACATGAAAAGTCGACGGCCTGATTTAGAAACAAGAAACATAAAATAATGTAAAAAGATTTTGGTATCAGTTTTTATACATCATGTGTTTTTCCCACTATCAGTTTGTAACTAAACTCGGAAATGACTGAAAGTGTAAATATTTTTAAACCGATATATGGAACTTGGAAATTACATTTTTAAACAGTATTTAGTGAATAAATAAAATGTGCTTTAAATTTGTGTTTGTTTGCTGACGTTCTTTATCCAGCCCCAAAGCCCCAAAGTATTTCACATTTGCGGTGTATTAAGCAATAGAAAGGCTAATTTTGTCTAGATCTCTATTCCTCTCTTGCATCACTCACACAAAAAATAGAAGGGACTAATGGGCTCTGTTCCGGTCTGGCATGCTTAAACCGGCATGCCGGACCAGAACAGAGCCCATTAGTAGGAGTTTTGCCGACGTCTGCCCGTGGTAATAAACACAGTGGAGCTGGTAAAGTTTTTCACGGATAGAACCTTGGCGAGAGGATGCGCAACATATACAGCCATCTGAGTCTACTCCTATTTGTGCAAAAGAAATGACACAAAAAGGCCTGTCATAGGATAATAATTTGCTTCCCTGCACAGACAGTACCCTGTTCCAATATTTGGAGGCATTGCTAAAGGCTGCACGAAGGCTGTTCAAATTGTCGTACTTGAAATTATTTCTCCACTGGCTTGGTAGCTACAGATTAACCCATTTTGGTTTGTTGTTTGAGATTCATTTTATAACAAGTATTGGTCCTGAAATGGTGGTGTTGCCACTGAAACTTGCGTAGACCGACACATCACCCATGAGGAACGGCCCCTGAGAGGCAGTGACATCACAAACAACTGATGTTTAAGACCTTCCAGTAGTGAACTGTTTGCTCTTTAGGCATTTGTGGGACCCGTCATAGGGTTGAAACTCTTCTTCTTGTAACTATGAATGAGAGTGTATGAGTGTCTGCACTGCCACACCGGTATTGACTAACTCCTCCCTTCATCGTTAGTACTCTCACACGTATGGTGTAGGGACACATATGTTCGCGACTATCATTTTACAAGGCTGGACTTCTGTCAGTTGCATCTATGGCAGTCTTCCCCTTCTGGGCTCATTTGCTTCAATTCCCTTTTAGAGCTATTGTGCATGACTTGTCTCTTCCCTATAAATTGTGGTTCCCATTACATCTCTTCCCCTACTCAGCTTGCCATTAATGATGTGTAATGTTCAAGAGTCTCTCCTCTCATTTTCTCCATTGTACTACATATAGAATTTTGCAATTAGTGTGTTTGTGTTAAGAATTAACATGTAATTTTGCTCAAGTATATTTATTTACATTGCATTTCATGTTCCCACCTTTTGATGTCACCCCAACACCAATATTCACCACTTGTTAGTATTGTTTCTCATTATCATTCCACAATGGTTGTTTTGCTCTCTCCCTTGTGCAGTCACAATTTTTACGCCACGGGGCCTGTCTCCATACTAAGTCACATTTACATTTGTCTGTCCACTTTTCTTCCTAGGGTTTCCACGTGCTATTGGTGGTCTCGATATACATTTCCCCATTGTTGTGTTAATCTTGGTTTTTGCAACAACTAATTCTATGATTTTCTATTATTTTACTATATGTTTGGTATCTTCCCCAGCCCTGAAGAAGTCACGGGTTACTTCCCTTATGTGACAAAACACCTGTTGACTGGTTGTTTTTCTTTGTTGTATTATTAAATACATTTGCATATTATACTGGTGTCGACCACGGATATTCGTACAATACGAGACATTTCAACCATTGTTATAACCTTATTACGTGTGCTCAGGACTGTGCTTTCAGAATGTGCATATACTCTGAGCAAACGAGATATGCGGTCAATTTTATTCTAGCTAAGAGCGGTGGTGCTTGCGCAATAATAGGAGAGCAGTGTGTGGTCGGTATCACGAATAAGGAAAGGAATATCACTCAGCATATTTTAGACATTTTGTAAAATGTTCGAGGAATGGAGAGCGATTATTTGAGTTGGTCTTTATTTGGTGGTTGGGGTTGGATTCTAGAAAAGGTGATATATTTAATTGTTCTTTTAATTTGTTGCTGTGTCTTGATTCAGTGTCTTCCCTTATGCTGTTCATACTGTGCTACATATTTCTCTCCCAAAAGGATTTCAGTTCATGATATTAATTCAACTATAATGCTTCTAAGGAGCTTGATACTATTATGCAAATAGATGAGTGTTTTTGGTTCAACTACTTCTCTTGCAGGTTCTGTTCCTGATGTTACTCGCACTACTGATGTTTAGTGTCATTTTCTTCCACTCGTTTGCTATGCATATATACATATATTCGTACTTGACATGTTATCGCCTGTATTCATCTATTGTCTCTACTTTTATATTTGTAACGACCTTTACCTGATAGCAAGAATAAAGATGTCCGTGTTAGCTAATAAATGCTAAAAGGAGGGTCTGTTAGAGTTGAAATGTATTACTCCCATATTACTCCTATTTTACCTGATATTATGTTAGCATTTAAGTAGCTATTTCGTAATATATTCTTGCTGTAGGCGTATGCAATTAATAAGTACAGATGTTACGTTAGGTAGGTTGACATCTGTTCCACCATTTTAGCTTTCGAAGACGCCATTTTGTATTATAATCCAAACTTTTACTTGAAACCTTTACCAGAACTGGTCCTTGGTAAGTTTTGTTTCTCAAAGGTTGAATCTTGCTTGTTAATGCATGCCTTTTCTGTTACATAGAGGCCTTCTCCCACCTGTCTAGTGGGGAGGATAAGATAGACGACCTTGGGCAGTAGGTAACTTGTGCCAGGCTGTGGAATCGAAACGTATGTTCTGTACCCCCATTGTATTATGACGGCTACCAGTGTTTTTCCATAATAGGCAGGTCTTTGTGAGCTCTGAAACATACATAATGTAACTTTATGACTGTAAGAGTCAGTCACGCGTCAGCCATCATAGGAGGATGGTCAGATTGATTTCCAGTGCAGGGTACTTTGTGAATAAACTAGTTTGCTTCTATTCTCTACTGTGTCATTAACTCTTCATTCTTTGAAGTTTAGAGGAGGTCGAGAGTGACCCGGGTGGCCCTAGTTGGGTCACTTCCTCCACAACATTTAGTCTTTTCTTTTTACTGGTCTCCACCTCTGTCCATGGCATTTATTCTTCAAAGTGCAGAGCCAGGTTTCTGATGCTATCAGGTACCTGCCTCTATTGGCAGTGCTTTAAAGGGAACTACAGAACTGCAGGTACTCACTCTCCAGCATACCTGCTTGCTGCTCAGAAGTGCCATACTCTCCCATTACATGTATCCTACCAATACTGAGAAGTGCAGGTGCTCTCCCTTGTGAAAGGAGGAGGTGCAGGTGCTGTCCCTTGTGAATGAAAGAAGTGTTCAGGTGCTATCCCTTGTGAATGAGAGAAGTGCAGATGCCATCCCCTGTGAATGAAAGAAGTGCAGGTGCTGTCCCCTGTGAATGAAAGAAGTGCAGGTGCTGTCCCCTGTCAATGAAAGATGCTCAGGTGCTGTCCCCTGTGAATGAAAGAAGTGCAGGTTCGAGGAACTTGTAACAGTCCCTGTGTACTGGATCTAAGCCACCTACAGGGGCACTATTTAAGTAGCGGGGGCCTTTATCGTTAAGAGCGTTGTGGGTTAGGCAGCAGATTTTGAAAAAAGATCTTTTTTTCACATTGAGCCAGTGCAGTTCTCTAAGCAACAGAGTTGATGAAGAGCCTGCCGGGCGATTTAAGATCATCCTTGCGGCTGTGTTCTGAGCAATCTGTAATTTGGCCAGGATAGTCTCACCCACTTCTGCCAGCAGGGCATTGCCATAGTCTAAACGACTAGTTACCATTGTGTGATCTAAAGTACTACGATTATGAGGTAGGTATAAACAGAAATATTTTCCTAAGGAGTCAGAGACCGTAATAGCATGTGCTGGTCGTGGTCGCAATATGGTCTTTCATGGACAGGGAGCGGTCAATTTTTATTCCTAAGTTCCTTACGGAAGGTTTGGGGGAGGGAGCAGAGCCCAATTGGTCTGGCCACCAGTCATCTGACCAGATGTCCGGAGCTTTTCCCATTAACATGATCTCCGTCTTCCCTGGATTGAATTGACGGTAATTCCCAGTCATCCATTCTGAGATCAGCTTCATTGACGAATCATGTTTTTTCTAACTCTGGACATTTCCCGATAGTGAACATAAGCTGAGTATCATATGCACATCAGATGATTTCAAAGCCCAGCTGTTCCACAATATGAGCCAGAGGGGCCATGTATATATTAATGAGGGTAGGACTCAGACAGGAACCCTGTGGTACTCCCTTCTCTAAGGGCATTTTGGCTGAGGAATAGGGACCTAAGGTAACCATTTGTGTTCTCTCCAACAAAAAGTGTTGTAGCCATTTTAAGGCTGTGCCTTTGTTACTGCAATCAGATAGTCTCTCTGCTAGCTTAGTATGAAAGATAGTGTCAAAAGCTGGGGAGAGATCTAAAAGCATCAGTATCTATAGTCTGTCTTAATGAGTCGGTAAAATCCAGAATGGCGGTTTCTGTACTAAAGCCTGGGCGAAAGCCCGACTGTGAAGGATCCAGGATTTCATTCTGTTCCAAATAGGAACTAAGTTGATTGTTTATGATATTTTCCAGGAGTTTACCCAAGAGAGATAAAAGGGAAATAGGCCGATAATTGCTAAGAGTTGAGGGATCCGCTACAGGTTTCATAAGAATAGGGTGGACCACTGCTTCTTTCCAGGGGGGTGGAATTATACCTGTAGATATAGAGCAATTGAAGATGTCACAAATTGCTGGGGCACAGCTCTTGGCTAGGAGAGCCATGATTTTTGGGGGGCATGAATCATTTGGAGACCCTGATTTTCTCAAGGCTAAGCCTTTTAGGACCTCCTCAATGGTGACCAATTTTCTCAAGGCTAGGCCTTTTAGGACCTTCTCAATGGTGACCAACTTAAAGCTCTCCAGAGAGCAATTTGGTGTCTTCTGCTTCTCCAGTTTGGCCAGAGTTGTGAATAAAAGAAGTGCCGGTGTCTCCCTTGTGAATGAAAGAAGTGCAGGTGCTGTCCCCTGTGAATGAAAGAAGTGCAGGTGCTGTCCGTTGTGAATGAAAGAAGTGCAGGTGCGTTCCCTTGTGAATGTAAGAAGTACAGGTGCTGTCCCCTGTGAATAAAAGAAGTGCAGGTGCGTTCCCTTGTGAATGTGAGAAGTGCAGGTGCTGTCCCTTGTGAATGAAAGAAGTGCAGATACTGTCCCCTGTGAATGGAAGAAGTGCAAGTGCTGTCCGTTGTGAATGAAAGAAGTGCAGGTGCTGTTCGTTGTGAATGAAAGAAGTGCAGGTGTAGTCCGTTGTGAATGAAAGAAGTGCAGGTGCTTTCCCTTGTGAATGTAAGAAGTGCAGGTGCTTTCCCTGTGAATGTAAGAAGTGCTGGTGCTGTCCCCTGTGAATGAAAAAAGTGCAGGTGCTGTCTCTTGTGAATGAAAGAAGTGCAGGCGCTGGTCCTTGTGAATGAAAGAAGTGCAAGTGCTATGAAACAAGTGGAGGTGCTGTCACAAAGAATTGCAGCTGCTGTCCCCTGTGAATGACAGAAATGCAGGTGCTGTCCCCTGTAAATGAAAGAAGTGCAGGAGTTGTCCCTTGTGAGAGATAGAAGAGCAGGTGCCGTCCCCTGTGAATGCCAGAAGTGCAGGTGCTGTTACAAAACAGTGACGGGTGCTGTCCCCTGTGAATGAAAGAAGTGCAGGTGTCATCCCCTGTGAATGCCAGAACTGCAGGTGCTGTTATAAAAAAGTGCAGTTGCTGTCCTCTGTGAATGAAAGAAGTGCAGGTGCCGTCCCTTGTGAATGAAAGAACTGCAGGTGCTGTCCCTTGTGAATGAAAGAAGTGCAGGTGCTGTCCCCTGTGAATGGAAGAAGTGCAGGTGCTGTCCGTTGTGAATGAAAGAAGTGCAGGTGCTGTCCGTTGTGAATGAAAGAAGTGCAGGTGCTGTTCGTTGTGAATGAAAGAAGTGCAGGTGCTGTCGGTTGTGAATGAAAGAAGTGCAGGTGCTTTCCCTTGTGAATGTAAGAAGTGCAGGTGCTTTCCCTTGTGAATCTAAGAAGTGCTCGTGCTGTCCCCAGTGAATGAAAAAAGTGCAGGTGCTGTCTCTTGTGAATGAAAGAAATGCAGGTGCTGTCCCCTGTAAATGAAAGAAGTGCAGGAGTTGTCCCTTGTGAGAGATAGAAGAGCAGGTGCCGTCCCCTGTGAATGCCAGAAGTGCAGGTGCTGTTACAAAAAAGTGCAGTTGCTGTCCTCTGTGAATGAAAGAAGTGCAGGTGCCGTCCCTTGTGGATAAAAGAACTACAGGTGCTGTCCCCTGTGAATGAAAGAAGTGCAGGTGTCATCCCCTGTGAATGCCAGAAGTGCAGGTGCTCTTACAAAAAAGTGCAGTTGCTGTCCTCTGTGAATGAAAGAAGTGCAGGTGCCGTCCCTTGTGGATAAAAGAACTACAGGTACTGTCCCTTGTGAATGAAAGAAGTGCAAGTGCTGTCCCCTGTGAATGAAAGAAGTGCAGGTGTCATCCCCTGTGAATGACAGAAGTGCAGGTGCTGTCACAAAGAAGTGCAGGTGCTGTCCCTTGTGAATGGAAGAAGTGCAGGTGTTGTCACAAAAAATAACAGGTGCTGTCCCCTATGAATGAAAGGAGTGCAGGTGTCTCCCTTGTGAATGAAAGCAGTGCAGGTGCTGTTCCCTGTGAAAGAAAGAAGTACAGGTGCTGTCCTTTGTGAATGAAAGAAGTGAAGGTGCTGTCACAGAAAAGTGCAGGTGCTGTCCCTTGTGAATGAAAGAAGTGCAGGTGCTGTCCCTTGTGAATGAAAGAAGTGCAGGTGCTGTCCCCTGTAAATGAAAGAAGTGCAGGTGTTGTCCCCTGTAAATGACAGAAGTGCAGGTGCTGTCACAAAGAAGTGCAGGTGCTGTCTATTGTGAATGAAAGAAGTGCAGGTGCTGTCCCTTGTGAATGAAAGAAGTGCAGGTGCTTTCCCTTGTGAATGTAAGAAGTGCAGGTGTGTCCCTTGTGAATGGAAGAACTGCTGGTGCTGTCCCCTGTGAATGAAAAAAGTGCAGGTGATGTCTCTTGTGAATGAAAGAAGTGCAGGTGCTGTCCCTTGTGAATGGAAGAAGTGCAGGTGCTGTCCCTAGTGAATGAAAGAAGTGTGCAGGTGCTATCCCTTGTGAATGAAAGAAGTGCAGGTGCTGTCCCCTGTGAATGAAAGAAGTGTAGGTGCTGTCCCTTGTGAATGGAAGAAGTGCAGGTGCCATACCTTGTGAATGAAAGAAGTGCAGGTGCTGTCCCCTGTGAATGAAAGAAGTGTAGGTGCTGTCCCTTGTGAATGGAAGAAGTGCAGGTGCAGTCCCCTGTGAATGAAAGAAGTACAGGTGCTTTCCCTTGTGAATGAAAGAAGTAAAGGTGCTGTACCTTAGGAATAAAAGAAGTGCAGTTGCTGTACCTTGTGAATTAAAGTAGTGCAGGTGTGGTCCCTTGTGAATGGAAGAAGTGCAGGTGTGGTCCCTTGTGAATGAAAGAAGTGCAGGTGCCATCCCTTGTGAATGAAAGAAGTGCAGGTGATGTCCCCTGTGAATGAAAGAAGTGCAGGTGTCATCCCCTGTGAATGCCTGAAGTGCAGGTGTTGTTACAAAAAAGTGCAGTTGCTGTCCTCTGTGAATGAAAGAAGTGCAGGTGCCGTCCCTTGTGAATGAAAGAACTGCAGGTGCTGTCCCTTGTGAATGAAAGAAGTGCAGGTGCTGTCCCCTGTGAATGAAAGAAGTGCAGATGTCATCCCCTGTGAATGACAGAAGTGCAGGTGCTGTCACAAAGAAGTGCAGGTGCTGTCCCTTGTGAATGAAAGAAGTGCAGGTGTTGTCACAAAAAAGAACAGGTGCTGTCCCCTATGAATGAAAGGAGTGCAGGTGTCTCCATTGTGAATGAAAGCAGTGCAGGTGCTGTTCCCTGTGAAAAAAAGAAGTACAGGTGCTGTCCTTTGTGGTTGAAAGAATTGAATGTGTAGTCACAGAAAAGTGCAGGTGCTGTCCCCTGTAAATGAAAGAAGTGCAGGTGTTGTCCCCTGTGAATGAAAGAAGTGCAGGTGCTGTCACAAAGAAGTGCAGGTGCTGTCCCTTGTGAATGAAAGAAGTGAAGGTGCTGTCTATTGTGAATGAAAGAAGTGCAGGTGCTGTCCCTTGTGAATGAAAGACGTGCAGGTGCTTTCCCTTGTGAATGTAAGAAGTGCAGGTGTGTCCCTTGTGAATGTAAGAACTGCTGGTGCTGTCCCCTGTGAATGAAAAAAGTGCAGGTGATGTCTCTTGTGAATGAAAGAAGTGCAGGTGCTGTCCCTTGTGAATGGAAGAAGTGCAGGTGCTGTCCCTAGTGAATGAAAGAAGAGTGCAGGTGCTATCCCTTGTGAATGAAAGAAGTCCAGATGCCGTCCCCTGTGAATGAAAGAAGTGCAGGTGCCATACCTTGTGAATGAAAGAAGTGCAGGTGCTAACCCCTGTGAATGAAAGAAGTGTAGGTGCTGTCACTTGTGAATGGAAGAAGTGCAGGTGCAGTCCCCTGTGAATGATAGAAGTACAGGTGCTGTCCCTTGTGAATGAAAGAAGTAAAGGTGCTGTACCTTAGGAATAAAAGAAGTGCAGTTGCTGTACCTTGTGAATGAAAGTAGTGCAGGTGTGGTCCCTTGTGAATGAAAGAAGTGCAGGTGCTATCCCTTGTGAATGAAAGAAGTCCAGATGCCGTCCGCTGTGAATGAAAGAAGTGCAGGTGCCATCCCTTGTGAATGAAAGAAGTGCAGGTGATGTCCCCTGTGAATGAAAGAAGTGCAGGTGTCATCCCCTGTGAATGCCAGAAGTGCAGGTGCTGTTACAAAAAAGTGCAGTTGCTGTCCTCTGTGAATGAAAGAAGTGCAGGTGCCGTCCCTTGTGAATGAAAGAACTGCAGGTGCTGTCCCTTGTGAATGAAAGAAGTGCAGGTGCTGTCCCCTGTGAATGAAAGAAGTGCAGGTGTCATCCCCTGTGAATGACAGAAGTGCAGGTGCTGTCACAAAGAAGTGCAGGTTCTGTCCCTTGTGAATGAAAGAAGTGCAGGTGTTGTCACAAAAAAGAAAAGGTGCTGTCCCCTATGAATGAAAGGAGTGCAGGTGTCTCCCTTGTGAATGAAAGCAGTGCAGGTGATGTTCCCTGTGAAAGAAAGAAGTACAGGTGCTGTCCTTTGTGAATGAAAGAAGTGAATGTGCTGTCACAGAAAAGTGCAGGTGCTGTCCCTTGTGAATGAAAGAAGTGCAGGTGCTGTCCCTTGTGAATGAAAGAAGTGCAGGTGCTGTCACAAAGAAGTGCAAGTGCTGTCCCTTGTGAATGAAAGAAGTGCAGGTGCTGTCCCCTGTAAATGAAAGAAGTGCAGGTGTTGTCCCCTGTGAATGACAGAAGTGCAGGTGCTGTCACAAAGAAGTGCAGGTGCTGTCCCTTGTGAATGAAAGAAGTGCAGGTGCTGTCCCTTGTGAATGAAAGAAGTGCAGGTGCTTTCCCTTGTGAATGTAAGAAGTGCAGATGTGTCCCTTGTGAATGTAAGAACTGCGGGTGCTGTCCCCTGTGAATGAAAAAAGTGCTGGTGATGTCTCTTGTGAATGAAAGAAGTGCAGGTGCTGTCCCTTGTGAATGGAAGAAGTGCAGGTGCTGTCCCTAGTGAATGAAAGAAGTGTGCAGGTGCTATCCCTTGTGAATGAAAGAAGTCCAGATGCCGTCCCCTGTGAATGAAAGAAGTGCAGGTGCCATACCTTGTGAATGAAAGAAGTGCAGATGCTGTCCCCTGTGAATGAAAGAAGTGTAGGTGCTGTCCCTTGTGAATGGAAGAAGTGCAGGTGCAGTCCCCTGTGAATGAAAGAAGTACAGGTGCTGTCCCTTGTGAATGAAAGAAGTAAAGGTGCTGTACCTTAGGAATAAAAGAAGTGCAGTTGCTGTACCTTGTGAATGAAAGTAGTGCAGGTGTGGTCCCTTGTGAATGGAAGAAGTGCAGGTGCTATCCCTTGTGAATGAAAGAAGTCCAGATGCCGTCCCCTGTGAATGAAAGAAGTGCAGGTGCCATCCCTTGTGAATGAAAGAAGTGCAGGTGACGTCCCCTGTGAATGAAAGAAGTGCAGGTGTCATCCCCTGTGAATGCCAGAAGTGCAGGTGCTGTTACAAAAAAGTGCAGTTGCTGTCCTCTGTGAATGAAAGAACTGCAGGTGCTGTCCCTTGTGAATGAAAGACCCTGTGAATGAAAGAAGTGCAGGTGTCATCCCCTGTGAATGCCAGAAGTGCAGGTGCTGTTACAAAAAAGTGCAGTTGCTGTCCTCTGTGAATGAAAGAACTGCAGGTGCTGTCCCTTGTGAATGAAAGACCCTGTGAATGAAAGAAGTGCAGGTGTCATCCCCTGTGAATGACAGAAAGCATTGTATGTAATTGTTTTTTTGTTTTGTTCTTTGTATGACTTGTAAAAAGTCAAATAAAGATATTCTGATTCTGATTCTGATTCTGACAGAAGTGCAGGTGCTGTCACAAAGAAGTGCAGGTGCTGTCCCTTGTGAATGAAAGAAGTGCAGGTGTTGTCACAAAAAATAACAGGTGCTGTCCCCTATGAATGAAAGGAGTGCAGGTGTCTCCCTTGTGAATGAAAGCAGTGCAGGTGCTGTTCCCTGTGAAAGAAAGAAGTACAGGTGCTGTCCTTTGTGAATGAAAGAAGTGAAGGTGCTGCCACAGAAAAGTGCAGGTGCTGTCCCTTGTGAATGAAAGAAGTGCAGGTGCTGTCCCTTGTGAATGAAAGAAGTGCAGGTGCTGTCACAAAGAAGTGCAAGTGCTGTCCCTTGTGAATGAAAGAAGTGCAGGTGCTGTTCCCTGTAAATGAAAGAAGTGCAGGTGTTGTCCCCTGTGAATGAAAGAAGTGCAGGTGTTGTCACAAAAAATAACAGGTGCTGTCCTCTATGAATGAAAGGAGTGCAGGTGTCTCCCTTGTGAATGAAAGCAGTGCAGGTGCTGTTCCCTGTGAAAGAAAGAAGTACAGGTGCTGTCCTTTGTGAATGAAAGAAGTGAAGGTGCTGCCACAGAAAAGTGCAGGTGCTGTCCCTTGTGAATGAAAGAAGTGCAGGTGCTGTCCCTTGTGAATGAAAGAAGTGCAGGTGCTGTCACAAAGAAGTGCAGGTGTTGTCCCTTGTGAATGAAAGAAGTGCAGGTGCTGTCTATTGTGAATGAAAGAAGTGCAGGTGCTATCCCTTGTGAATGTAAGAAGTGCAGGTGCTTTCCCTTGTGAATGTAAGAAGTGCAGGTGTGTCCCTTGTGAATGGAAGAAGTGCAGGTGCTGTCCCTAGTGAATGAAAGAAGTGTGCAGGTGCTATCCCTTGTGAATGAAAGAAGTCCAGATGCCGTCCCCTGTGAATGAAAGAAGTGCAGGTGCCATACCTTGTGAATGACAGAAGTGCAGGTGCTGTCCCCTGTGAATGAAAGAAGTGTAGGTGCTGTCCCTTGTGAATGGAAGAAGTGCAGGTGCAGTCCCCTGTGAATGAAAGAAGTGCAGGTGCTGTCCCTTGTGAATGGAAGAAGTGCAGGTGCTGTCCCCTGTGAATGATAGAAGTGCAGGTGCTGTCCCTTGTGAATGAAAGAAGTAAGGGTGCTGTACCTTAGGAATAAAAGAAGTGCAGTTGTTGTACCTTGTGAATATAAGTAGTGCAGGTGTGGTCCCTTGTGAATGGAAGAAGTGCAGGTGTGGTCCCTTGTGAATGAAAGAAGTGCAGGTGCTATCCCTTGTGAATGAAAGAAGTCCAGATGCGGTCCCCTATAAATGAAAGAAGTGCAGGTGCCATCCGTTGTGAATGAAAGAAGTGCAGGTGATGTCCCCTGGGAATGAAAGAAGTGCAGGTGCTGTCCCCTGTCAATGAAAGATGCGCAGATGCTGTCCCTTGTGAATGAAAGAAGTGCAGGTGCTGTCACAAAGAAGTGCAAGTGCTGTCCCTTGTGAATGAAAGAAGTGCAGGTGCTTTCCCTTGTGAATGTAAGAAGTGCAGATGTGTCCCTTGTGAATGTAAGAACTGCTGGTGCTGTCCCCTGTGAATGAAAAAAGTGCTGGTGATGTCTCTTGTGAATGAAAGAAGTGCAGGTGCTGTCCCTTGTGAATTGAAGAAGTGCAGGTGCTGTCCCTAGTGAATGAAAGAAGTGTGCAGGTGCCATACCTTGTGAATGAAAGAAGTGCAGGTGCTGTCCCCTGTGAATGAAAGAAGTGTAGGTGCTGTCCCTTGTGAATGGAAGAAGTGCAGGTGCAGTCCCCTGTGAATGAAGGAAGTACAGGTGCTGTCCCTTGTGAATGAAAGAAGTAAAGGTGCTGTACCTTAGGAATAAAAGAAGTGCAGTTGCTGTAACTTGTGAATGAAAGTAGTCCAGGTGTGGTCCCTTGTGAATGGAAGACGTGCAGGTGTGGTCCCTTGTGAATGAAAGAAGTGCAGGTGCTATCCCTTGTGAATGAAAGAAGTCCAGATGCCGTCCCCTGTGAATTAAAGAAGTGCAGGTGCCATCCCTTGTGAATGAAAGAAGTGCAGGTGATGTCCCCTGTGAATGAAAGAAGTGCAGGTGTCATCCCCTGTGAATGCCAGAAGTGCAGGTGCTGTTACAAAAAAGTGCAGTTGCTGTCCTCTGTGAATGAAAGAACTGCAGGTGCTGTCCCTTGTGAATGAAAGACCCTGTGAATGAAAGAAGTGCAGGTGCTGTCCCCTGTGAATGAAGGAAGTGTAGGTGCTGTCCCTTGTGAATGGAAGAAGTGCAGGTGCAGTCCCCTGTGAATGAAAGAAGTACAGGTGCTGTCCCTTGTGAATGAAAGAAGTAAAGGTGCTGTACCTTAGGAATAAAAGAAGTGCAGTTGTTGTACCTTGTGAATATAAGTAGTGCAGGTGTGGTCCCTTGTGAATGGAAGAAGTGCAGGTGTGGTCCCTTGTGAATGAAAGAAGTGCAGGTGCTATCCCTTGTGAATGAAAGAAGTCCAGATGCCGTCCCCTATAAATGAAAGAAGTGCAGGTGCCATCCGTTGTGAATGAAAGAAGTGCAGGTGATGTCCCCTGGGAATGAAAGAAGTGCAGGTGCTGTCCCCTGTCAATGAAAGATGCGCAGGTGCTGTCCCTTGTGAATGAAAGAAGTGCAGGTGCTGTCACAAAGAAGTGCAAGTGCTGTCCCTTGGGAATGAAAGAAGTGCAGGTGCTGTCCCCTGTAAATGAAAGAAGTGCAGGTGTTGTCCCCTGTGAATGACAGAAGTGCAGGTGCTGTCACAAAGAAGTGCAGGTGCTGTCCCTTGTGAATGAAAGAAGTGCAGGTGCTGTCTATTGTGAATGAAAGAAGTGCAGGTGCTGTCCCTTGTGAATGAAAGAAGTGCAGGTGCTTTCCCTTGTGAATGTAAGAAGTGCAGGTGTGTCCCTTGTGAATGTAAGAACTGCTGGTGCTGTCCCCTGTGAATGAAACAAGTGCAGGTGATGTCTCTTGTGAATGAAAGAAGTGCAGGTGCTGTCCCTTGTGAATGGAAGAAGTGCAGGTGCTTTCCCTAGTGAATGAAAGAAGTGTGCAGGTGCTATCCCTTGTGAATGAAAGACGTCCAGATGCCGTCCCCTGTGAATGAAAGAAGTGCAGGTGCCATACCTTGTGAATGAAAGAAGTGCAGGTGCTGTCCCCTGTGAATGAAAGAAGTGTAGGTGCTGTCCCTTGTGAATGGAAGAAGTGCAGGTGCAGTCCCCTGTGAATGAAAGAAGTACAGGTGCTGTCCCTTGTGAATGAAAGAAGTAAAGGTGCTGTACCTTAGGAATAAAAGAAGTGCAGTTGCTGTACCTTGTGAATGAAAGTAGTGCAGGTGTGGTCCCTTGTGAATGGAAGAAGTGCAGGTGTGGTCCCTTGTGAATGAAAGAAGTCCAGATGCCGTCCCCTGTGAATGAAAGAAGTGCAGGTGCCATCCCTTGTGAATGAAAGAAGTGCAGGTGATGTCCCCTGTGAATGAAAGAAGTGCAGGTGCTGTCCCCTGTCAATGAAAGATGCGCAGGTGCTGTCCCCTGTGAATGACAGAAGTGCAGGTGCTGTCACAAAGAAGTGCAAGTGCTGTCCCTTGTGAATGAAAGAAGTGCAGGTGCTGTCCCCTGTAAATGAAAGAAGTGCAGGTGTTGTCCCCTGGGAATGACAGAAGTGCAGGTGCTGTCACAAAGAAGTGCAGGTGCTGTCCCTTGTGAATGAAAGAAGTGCATGTGCTGTCTATTGTGAATGAAAGAAGTGCAGGTGCTGTCCCTTGTGAATGAAAGAAGTGCAGGTGCTTTCCCTTGTGAATGTAAGAAGTGCAGGTGCTTTCCCTTGTGAATGGAAGAAGTGCAGGTGTGTCCCTTGTGAATGTAAGAACTGCTGGTGCTGTCCCCTGTGAATGAAATAAGTGCAGGTGCTGTCTCTTGTGAATGAAAGAAGTGCAGGTGCTGTCCCTTGTGAATGGAAGAAGTGCAGGTGCTGTCCCTAGTGAATGAAAGAAGTGTGCAGGTGCTCTCCCTTGTGAATGAAAGAAGTGCAGGTGCTGTCCTTTGTTAGGCTACGGTTAGGTTAAGTATTAAGCGCTCAAATCACCCTGGTCCATCTCGGCGCTGACTAGAGACTGGACTTCTGCTAGAGTGGAGCCAGACCAGGGCATTACTTAGAATAGGAAAGCTTTCAAATGTTTCCTAAAAGTGCCATAACTCGAGATGGCTCGTAGAGCCTGTGGGAGCTGATTCCAATATCTGGGGGCCAGATAGGAAAAGGCTCTCCCTCCTGTCCGGGTGAGACAGATTCGAGGAACTTGTAACAGTCCCTGTGTACTGGATCTAAGCCACCTACAGGGGCAGTATTTAATCAGTTTAAGTTGCAAGTAGCGGGGGCTTTTATCGTTAAGAGCGTTGTGGGTTAGGCAGCAGATTTTGAAAAAAGATCTTTTTTTCACATTGAGCTAGTGCAGTTCTCTAAGCAACAGGGTTGACGAAGAGCCTGCCGGGTGATTTAAGATCATCCTTGCGGCTGTGTTCTGAGCAATCTGTAATTTGGCCAGGATAGTCTCACCCACTTCTGCCAGCAGGGCATTGCCATAGTCTAAACGACTAGTTACCATTGTGTGAACTAAAGTCCTACGATTATGAAGTAGGTATAAACAGAAGTATTTTCCAAAGGAGTCAGAGACCGTAATAGCATGTGCTGGTCATGGTCGTAATATGGTCTTTCATGGACAGGGGGCGTTCAATTTTTATTCCTAAGTTCCTTACGGAAAGTTTGGGGGAGGGAGCAGAGCCCAATTGGTCTGGCCACCAGTCGTCTGACCAGATGTCCGGAGCTTTTCCCATTAACATGATCTCCGTCTTCCCTGGATTCAATTGCAGGTAATTCCCAGTCATCCATTCTGAGATCAGCTTCATTGGCGAAGCGTGTTTTTTCTAACTCTGGACATTTCCCGATAGTGAACATAAGCTGAGTATCATATGCACATGAGATGATTTCAAAGCCCAGCTGTTCCACAATATGAGCCAGAGGGGCCATGTATATATTAATGAGGGTAGGACTCAGACAGGAACCCTGTGGTACCCCCTTCACTAAGGGCATTTTGGCTGAGGAATAGGGACCTAAGGTAACCATTTGTGTTCTCTCCGACTAAAAGTGTTGTAGCCATTTTAAGGCTGTGCCTTTGTTACTGCAATCAGATAGTCTCTCTGCTAGCTTAGTATGAGAGATAGTGTCAAAAGCTGGGGAGAGATCTAAAAGCATCAGTATCGCGGAACCACCTGAGTCTATAGTCTGTCTTAATGAGTCGGTAACCTCCAGAACGGCGGTTTCTGTACTAAAGCCTGGGCGAAAGCCCGACTGTGAAGGATCCAGGATTTCATTCTGTTCCAAATAGGAACTAAGTTGATTGTTTATGATATTTTCCAGGAGTTTACCCAAGAGAGATAAAAGGGAAATAGGCCGATAATTGCTAAGGGTTGCGGGGTCCGCTACAGGTTTCATAAGAATAGGGCGGACCACTGCTTCTTTCCAGGGGGGTGGAATTATACCTGTAGATATAGAGCAATTGAAGATTTCACAAATTGCTGGGGCAGAGCTCTTGGCTAGGAGAGCCATGATTTTTGGGGGGCATGAATCATTTGGAGACCCTGATTTTCTCAAGGCTAAGCCTTTTAGGACCTCCTCAATGGTGACCAATTTTCTCAAGGCTAGGCCTTTTAGGACCTTCTCAATGGTGACCAACTTAAAGCTCTCCAGAGAGCAATTTGGTGTCTTCTGCTTCTCCAGTTTGACCAGAGTTGTGAATAAAAGAAGTGCCGGTGTCTCCCTTGTGAATGGCAGAAGTGCAGGTGCTGTCCCCTGTGAATGAAAGAAGTGCAGGTGCTGTCCGTTGTGAATGAAAGAAGTGCAGGTGCGTTCCCTTGTGAATGTAAGAAGTGCAGGTGATGTCCCCTGTGAATGAAAGAAGGGCAGGTGCGTTCCCTTGTGAATGTGAGAAGTGCAGGAGCTGTCCCTTGTGAATAAAAGAAGTGCAGTTACTGTCCCCTGTGAATGGAAGAAGTGCAAGTGCTGTCCGTTGTGAATGAAAGAAGTGCAGGTGCTGTTCGTTGTGAATGAAAGAAGTGCAGGTGTAGTCCGTTGTGAAGGAAAGAAGTGCAGGTGCTTTCCCTTGTGAATGTAAGAAGTGCAGGTGCTTTCCCTGTGAATGTAAGAAGTGCTGGTGCTGTCCCCTGTGAATGAAAAAAGTGCAGGTGCTGTCTCTTGTGAATGAAAGAAGTGCAGGCGCTGGTCCTTGTGAATGAAAGAAGTGCAGGTGCTATGAAACGAGTGGAGGTGCTGTCACAAAGAATTGCAGGTGCTGTCCCCTGTGAATGACAAACATGCAGGTGCTGTCCCCTGTAAATGAAAGAAGTGCAGGAGTTGTCCCTTGTGAGAGATAGAAGAGCAGGTGCCGTCCCATGTGAATGCCAGAAGTGCAGGTGCTGTTACAAAAAAGTGACGGGTGCTGTCCCCTGTGAATGAAAGAAGTGCAGGTGTCATCCCCTGTGAATGCCAGAAGTGCAAGTGCTGTCCCTTGTGAATGAAAGAAGTGCAGGTGCTGTCCCCTGTAAATGAAAGAAGTGCAGGTGTTGTCCCCTGTGAATGACAGAAGTGCAGGTGCTGTTACAAAAAAGTGCAGTTGCTGTCCTCTGTGAATGAAAGAAGTGCAGGTGCCGTCCCTTGTGGATAAAAGAACTGCAGGTGCTGTCCCTTGTGAATGAAAGAAGTGCAGGTGCTGTCCCCTGTGAATGAAAGAAGTGCAGGTGTCATCCCCTGTGAATGACAGAAGTGCAGGTGCTGTCACAAAGAAGTGCAGGTGCTGTCCCTTGTGAATGAAAGAAGTGCAGGTGTTGTCACAAAAAAGAACAGGTGCTGTCCCCTATGAATGAAAGGAGTGCAGGTGTCTCCCTTGTGAATGAAAGCAGTGCAGGTGCTGTTCCCTGTGAAAGAAAGAAGTACAGGTGCTGTCCTTTGTGAATGAAATAAGTGAAGGTGCTGTCCCTTGTGAATGGAAGAAGTGCAGGTGCTGTCCCCTGTGAATGAAAGAAGTGTAGGTGCTGTCCCTTGTGAATGGAAGAAGTGCAGGTGCAGCCCCCTGTGAATGAAAAAAGTACAGGTGCTGTCCCTTGTGAATGAAAGAAGTAAAGGTGCTGTACCTTAGGAATAAAAGAAGTGCAGTTGTTGTACCTTGTGAATGAAAGTAGTGCAGGTGTGGTCCCTTGTGAATGGAAGAAGTGCAGGTGTGGTCCCTTGTGAATGAAAGAAGTGCAGGTGCTATCCCTTGTGAATGAAAGAAGTGAAGGCGCTGGTCCTTGTGAATGAAAGAAGTGCAGGAGTTGTCCCTTGTGAGAGATAGAAGAGCAGGTGCCGTCCCCTGTGAATGACAGAAGTGCAGGCGCTGTCACAAAGAAGTGCAGGTGCTGTCCCTTGTGAATGAAAGAAGTGCAGGTGCTGTCTATTGTGAATGAAAGAAGTGCAGGTGCTATCCCTTGTGAATGAAATAGTGCAGGTGCTTTCCCTTGTGAATGTAAGAAGTGCAGGTGCTTTCCCTTGTGAATGTAGGAAGTGCAGGTGTGTCCCTTGTGTATGTAAGAACTGCTGGTGCTGTCCCCTGTGAATGAAAAAAGTGCAGGTGATGTCTCTTGTGAATGAAAGAAGTGCAGGTGCTGTCCCTTGTGAATGGAAGAAGTGCAGGTGCTGTCCCTAGTGAATGAAAGAAGTGTGCAGGTGCTATCCCTTGTGAATGAAAGAAGTCCAGATGCCGTCCCCTGTGAATGAAAGAAGTGCAGGTGCCATACCTTGTGAATGAAAGAAGTGCAGGTGCTGTCCCCTGTGAATGAGAGAAGTGTAGGTGCTGTCCCTTGTGAATGGAAGAAGTGCAGGTGCAGTCCCCTGTGAATCAAAGAAGTACAGGTGCTGTCCCTTGTGAATGAAAGAAGTAAAGGTGCTGTACCTTAGGAATAAAAGAAGTGCAGTTGTTGTACCTTGTGAATGAAAGTAGTGCAGGTGTGGTCCCTTATGAATGGAAGAAGTGCAGGTGTGGTCCCTTGTGAATGAAAGAAGTGCAGGTGCTATCCCTTGTGAATGAAAGAAGTCCAGATGCCATCCCCTGTGAAAGAAAGAAGTGCAGGTGCCATCCCTTGTGAATGAAAGAAGTGCAGGTGATGTCCCCTGTGAATGAAAGAAGTGCAGGTGCTGTCCCCTGTCAATGAAAGATGCGCAGGTGCTGTCCCTTGTGAATGAAAGAAGTGCAGGTGCTGTCACAAAAAAGTGCAAGTGCTGTCCCTTGTGAATGAAAGAAGTGCAGGTGCTGTCCCCTGTAAATGAAAGAAGTGCAGGTGTTGTCCCCTGTGGATGACAGAAGTGCAGGTGCTGTCACAAAAAAGTGCAGTTGCTGTCCTCTGTGAATGAAAGAAGTGCAGGTGCCGTCCCTTGTGAATGAAAGAACTGTAGGTGCTGTCCCTTGTGAATGAAAGAAGTGCAGGTGCTGTCCCCTGTGAATGAAAGAAGTGCAGGTGTCATCCCCTGTGAATGACAGAAGTGCAGGTGCTGTCACAAAGAAGTGCAGGTGCTGTCCCTTGTGAATGAAAGAAGTGCAGGTGTTGTCACAAAAAAGAACAGGTGCTGTCCCCTATGAATGAAAGGAGTGCAGGTGTCTCCCTTGTGAATGAAAGCAGTGCAGGTGCTGTTCCCTGTGAAAGAAAGAAGTACAGGTGCTGTCCTTTGTGAATGAAATAAGTGAAGGTGCTGTCCCTTGTGAATGGAAGAAGTGCAGGTGCTGTCCCCTGTGAATGAAAGAAGTGTAGGTGCTGTCCCTTGTGAATGGAAGAAGTGCAGATGCAGCCCCCTGTGAATGAAAAAAGTACAGGTGCTGTCCCTTGTGAATGAAAGAAGTAAAGGTGCTGTACCTTAGGAATAAAAGAAGTGCAGTTGTTGTACCTTGTGAATGAAAGTAGTGCAGGTGTGGTCCCTTGTGAATGGAAGAAGTGCAGGTGTGGTCCCTTGTGAATGAAAGAAGTGCAGGTGCTATCCCTTGTGAATGAAAGAAGTGAAGGCGCTGGTCCTTGTGAATGAAAGAAGTGCAGGAGTTGTCCCTTGTGAGAGATAGAAGAGCAGGTGCCGTCCCCTGTGAATGACAGAAGTGCAGGCGCTGTCACAAAGAAGTGCAGGTGCTGTCCCTTGTGAATGAAAGAAGTGCAGGTGCTGTCTATTGTGAATGAAAGAAGTGCAGGTGCTATCCCTTGTGAATGAAATAGTGCAGGTGCTTTCCCTTGTGAATGTAAGAAGTGCAGGTGCTTTCTCTTGTGAATGTAGGAAGTGCAGGTGTGTCCCTTGTGTATGTAAGAACTGCTGGTGCTGTCCCCTGTGAATGAAAAAAGTGCAGGTGATGTCTCTTGTGAATGAAAGAAGTGCAGGTGCTGTCCCTTGTGAATGGAAGAAGTGCAGGTGCTGTCCCTAGTGAATGAAAGAAGTGTGCAGGTGCTATCCCTTGTGAATGAAAGAAGTCCAGATGCCGTCCCCTGTGAATGAAAGAAGTGCAGGTGCCATACCTTGTGAATGAAAGAAGTGCAGGTGCTGTCCCCTGTGAATGAGAGAAGTGTAGGTGCTGTCCCTTGTGAATGGAAGAAGTGCAGGTGCAGTCCCCTGTGAATGAAAGAAGTACAGGTGCTGTCCCTTGTGAATGAAAGAAGTAAAGGTGCTGTACCTTAGGAATAAAAGAAGTGCAGTTGTTGTACCTTGTGAATGAAAGTAGTGCAGGTGTGGTCCCTTATGAATGGAAGAAGTGCAGGTGTGGTCCCTTGTGAATGAAAGAAGTGCAGGTGCTATCCCTTGTGAATGAAAGAAGTCCAGATGCCATCCCCTGTGAAAGAAAGAAGTGCAGGTGCCATCCCTTGTGAATGAAAGAAGTGCAGGTGATGTCCCCTGTGAATGAAAGAAGTGCAGGTGCTGTCCCCTGTCAATGAAAGATGCGCAGGTGCTGTCCCTTGTGAATGAAAGAAGTGCAGGTGCTGTCACAAAAAAGTGCAAGTGCTGTCCCTTGTGAATGAAAGAAGTGCAGGTGCTGTCCCCTGTAAATGAAAGAAGTGCAGGTGTTGTCCCCTGTGAATGACAGAAGTGCAGGTGCTGTCACAAAAAAGTGCAGTTGCTGTCCTCTGTGAATGAAAGAAGTGCAGGTGCCGTCCCTTGTGAATGAAAGAACTGTAGGTGCTGTCCCTTGTGAATGAAAGAAGTGCAGGTGCTGTCCCCTGTGAATGAAAGAAGTGCAGGTGTCATCCCCTGTGAATGACAGAAGTGCAGGTGCTGTCACAAAGAAGTGCAGGTGCTGTCCCTTGTGAATGAAAGAAGTGCAGGTGTTGTCACAAAAAAGAACAGGTGCTGTCCCCTATGAATGAAAGGAGTGCAGGTGTCTCCCTTGTGAATGAAAGCAGTGCAGGTGCTGTTCCCTGTGAAAGAAAGAAGTACAGGTGCTGTCCTTTGTGAATGAAAGAAGTGAAGGTGCTGTCACAGAAAAGTGCAGGTGCTGTCCCTTGTGAATGAAAGAAGTGCAGGTGCTGTCACAAAGAAGTGCAAGTGCTGTCCCTTGTGAATGAAAGAAGTGCAGGTGCTGTCCCCTGTAAATGAAAGAAGTGCAGGTGCTGTCCCCTATGAATGAAAGGAGTGCAGGTGTCTCCCTTGTGAATGAAAGCAGTGCAGGTGCTGTTCCCTGTGAAAGAAAGAAGTACAGGTGCTGTCCTTTGTGAATGAAAGAAGTGAAGGTGCTGTCACAGAAAAGTGCAGGTGCTGTCCCTTGTGAATGAAAGAAGTGAAGGTGCTGTCACAGAAAAGTGCAGGTGCTGTCCCTTGTGAATGAAAGAAGTGCAGGTGCTGTCACAAAGAAGTGCAGGTGCTGTCCCTTGTGAATGAAAGAAGTACAGGTGCTGTCTATTGTGAATGAAAGAAGTGCAGGTGCTGTCACCTGTAAATGAAAGAAATGCAGGTGTTGTCCCCTGTGAATGACAGTAGTGCAGGTGCTGTCACAAAGAAGTGCAGGTGCTGTCCCTTGTGAATGAAAGAAGTGCAGGTGCTGTCTATTGTGAATGAAAGAAGTGCAGGTGCTATCCCTTGTGAATGAAAGAAGTGCAGGTGCTTTCCCTTGTGAATGTAAGAAGTGCAGGTGTGTCCCTTGTGAATGTAAGAACTGCTGGTGCCGTCCCCTGTGAATGAAAAAAGTGCAGGTGATGTCTCTTGTGAATGGAAGAAGTGCAGGTGCTGTCCCTAGTGAATGAAAGAAGTGTGCAGGTGCTATCCCTTGTGAATGAAAGAAGTCCAGATGCCGTCCCCTGTGAATGAAAGAAGTGCAGGTGCCATACCTTGTGAATGAAAGAAGTGCAGGTGCTGTCCCCTGTGAATGAAAGAAGTGTAGGTGCTGTCCCTTGTGAATGGAAGAAGTGCAGGTGCAGTCCCCTGTGAATGAAAGAAGTACAGGTGCTGTCCCTTGTGAATGAAAGAAGTAAAGGTGCTGTACCTTAGGAATAAAAGAAGTGCAGTTGTTGTACCTTGTGAATGAAAGTAGTGCAGGTGTGGTCCCTTGTGAATGGAAGAAGTGCAGGTGTGGTCCCTTGTGAATGAAAGAAGTGCAGATGCTATACCTTGTGAATGAAAGAAGTCCAGATGCCGTCCCCTGTGAATGAAAGAAGTGCAGGTGCCATACCTTGTGAATGAAAGAAGTGCAGGTGCTGTCCCCTGTGAATGAAAGAAGTGTAGGTGCTGTCCCTTGTGAATGGAAGAAGTGCAGGTGCAGTCCCCTGTGAATGAAAGAAGTACAGGTGCTGTCCCTTGTGAACGAAAGAAGTAAAGGTGCTGTACCTTAGGAATAAAAGAAGTGCAGTTGTTGTACCTTGTGAATGAAAGTAGTGCAGGTGTGGTCCCTTGTGAATGGAAGAAGTGCAGGTGTGGTCCCTTGTGAATGAAAGAAGTGCAGGTGCTATACCTTGTGAATGAAAGAAGTCCAGATGCCGTCCCCTGTGAAAGAAAGAAGTGCAGGTGCCGTCCCTTGTGAATGAAAGAAGTGCAGGTGATGTCCCTTGTGAACGAAAGAAGTGCAGGTGCTGTCACAAAGAAGTGCAAGTGCTGTCCCTTGTGAATGAAAGAAGTGCAGGTGCTGTCCCCTGTAAATGAAAGAAGTGCAGGTGTTGTCCCCTGTGAATGACAGAAGTGCAGGTGCTGTCACAAAGAAGTGCAGGTGCTGTCCCTTGTGAATGAAAGAAGTGCAGGTGATGTCCCCTGTGAATGAAAGAAGTGCAGGTGCTGTCCCCTGTCAATGAAAGATGCGCAGGTGCTGTCCCTTGTGAATGAAAGAAGTGCAGGTGCTGTCACAAAGAAGTGCAGGTGCTGTCCCTTGTGAATGAAAGAAGTGCAGGTGCTGTCTATTGTGAATGAAAGAAGTGCAGGTGCTATCCCTTGTGAATGAAAGAAGTGCAGGTGCTTTCCCTTGTGAATGTAAGAAGTGCAGGTGTGTCCCTTGTGAATGTAAGAACTGCTGGTGCCGTCCCCTGTGAATGAAAGAAGTGCAGGTGCTGTCTATTGTGAATGAAAGAAGTGCAGGTGCTATCCCTTGTGAATGAAATAGTGCAGGTGCTTTCCCTTGTGAATGTAAGAAGTGCAGGTGCTTTCCCTTGTGAATGTAGGAAGTGCAGGTGTGTCCCTTGTGTATGTAAGAACTGCTGGTGCTGTCCCCTGTGAATGAAAAAAGTGCAGGTGATGTCTCTTGTGAATGAAAGAAGTGCAGGTGCTGTCCCTTGTGAATGGAAGAAGTGCAGGTGCTGTCCCTAGTGAATGAAAGAAGTGTGCAGGTGCTATCCCTTGTGAATGAAAGAAGTCCAAATGCCGTCCCCTGTGAATGAAAGAAGTGCAGGTGCCATACCTTGTGAATGAAAGAAGTGCAGGTGCTGTCCCCTGTGAATGAGAGAAGTGTAGGTGCTGTCCCTTGTGAATGGAAGAAGTGCAGGTGCAGTCCCCTGTGAATGAAAGAAGTACAGGTGCTGTCCCTTGTGAATGAAATAAGTAAAGGTGCTGTACCTTAGGAATAAAAGAAGTGCAGTTGTTGTACCTTGTGAATGAAAGTAGTGCAGGTGTGGCCCCTTATGAATGGAAGAAGTGCAGGTGTGGTCCCTTGTGAATGAAAGAAGTGCAGGTGCTATCCCTTGTGAATGAAAGAAGTCCAGATGCCGTCCCCTGTGAAAGAAAGAAGTGCAGGTGCCATCCCTTGTGAATGAAAGAAGTGCAGGTGATGTCCCCTGTGAATGAAAGAAGTGCAGGTGCTGTCCCCTGTCAATGAAAGATGCGCAGGTGCTGTCCCTTGTGAATGAAAGAAGTGCAGGTGCTGTCACAAAAAAGTGCAAGTGCTGTCCCTTGTGAATGAAAGAAGTGCAGGTGCTGTCCCCTGTAAATGAAAGAAGTGCAGGTGTTGTCCCCTGTGAATGACAGAAGTGCAGGTGCTGTCACAAAAAAGTGCAGTTGCTGTCCTCTGTGAATGAAAGAAGTGCAGGTGCCGTCCCTTGTGAATGAAAGAACTGTAGGTGCTGTCCCTTGTGAATGAAAGAAGTGCAGGTGCTGTCCCCTGTGAATGAAAGAAGTGCAGGTGTCATCCCCTGTGAATGACAGAAGTGCAGGTGCTGTCACAAAGAAGTGCAGGTGCAGTCCCTTGTGAATGAAAGAAGTGCAGGTGTTGTCAAAAAAAAGAACAGGTGCTGTCCCCTATGAATGAAAGGAGTGCAGGTGTCTCCCTTGTGAATGAAAGCAGTGCAGGTGCTGTTCCCTGTGAAAGAAAGAAGTACAGGTGCTGTCCTTTGTGAATGAAAGAAGTGAAGGTGCTGTCACAGAAAAGTGCAGGTGCTGTCCCTTGTGAATGAAAGAAGTGCAGGTGCTGTCACAAAGAAGTGCAAGTGCTGTCCCTTGTGAATGAAAGAAGTGCAGGTGCTGTCCCCTGTAAATGAAAGAAGTGCAGGTGTTGTCCCCTGTGAATGACAGAAGTGCAGGTGCTGTCACAAAGAAGTGCAGGTGCTGTCCCTTGTGAATGAAAGAAGTACAGGTGCTGTCTATTGTGAATGAAAGAAGTGCAGGTGCTGTCACCTGTAAATGAAAGAAGTGCAGGTGCTGTCACCTGTAAATGAAAGAAGTGCAGGTGTTGTCCCCTGTGAATGACAGAAGTGCAGGTGCTGTCACAAAGAAGTGCAGGTGCTGTCCCTTGTGAATGAAAGAAGTGCAGGTGCTGTCTATTGTGAATGAAAGAAGTGCAGGTGCTATCCCTTGTGAATGAAAGAAGTGCAGGTGCTTTCCCTTGTGAATGTAAGAAGTGCAGGTGTGTCCCTTGTGAATGTAAGAACTGCTGGTGCCGTCCCCTGTGAATGAAAAAAGTGCAGGTGATGTCTCTTGTGAATGGAAGAAGTGCAGGTGCTGGCCCTAGTGAATGAAAGAAGTGTGCAGGTGCTATCCCTTGTGAATGAAAGAAGTCCAGATGCCGTCCCCTGTGAATGAAAGAAGTGCAGGTGCCATACCTTGTGAATGAAAGAAGTGCAGGTGCTGTCCCCTGTGAATGAAAGAAGTGTAGGTGCTGTCCCTTGTGAATGGAAGAAGTGCAGGTGCAGTCCCCTGTGAATGAAAGAAGTACAGGTGCTGTCCCTTGTGAATGAAAGAAGTAAAGGTGCTGTACCTTAGGAATAAAAGAAGTGCAGTTGTTGTACCTTGTGAATGAAAGTAGTGCAGGTGTGGTCCCTTGTGAATGGAAGAAGTGCAGGTGTGGTCCCTTGTGAATGAAAGAAGTGCAGGTGCTATACCTTGTGAATGAAAGAAGTCCAGATGCCGTCCCCTGTGAATGAAAGAAGTGCAGGTGCCATACCTTGTGAATGAAAGAAGTGCAGGTGCTGTCCCCTGTGAATGAAAGAAGTGAAGGTGCTGTCACAGAAAAGTGCAGGTGCTGTCCCTTGTGAATGAAAGAAGTGAAGGTGCTGTCACAGAAAAGTGCAGGTGCTGTCCCTTGTGAATGAAAGAAGTGCAGGTGCTGTCACAAAGAAGTGCAGGTGCTGTCCCTTGTGAATGAAAGAAGTACAGGTGCTGTCTATTGTGAATGAAAGAAGTGCAGGTGCTGTCACCTGTAAATGAAAGAAATGCAGGTGTTGTCCCCTGTGAATGACAGAAGTGCAGGTGCTGTCACAAAGAAGTGCAGGTGCTGTCCCTTGTGAATGAAAGAAGTGCAGGTGCTGTCTATTGTGAATGAAAGAAGTGCAGGTGCTATCCCTTGTGAATGAAAGAAGTGCAGGTGCTTTCCCTTGTGAATGTAAGAAGTGCAGGTGTGTCCCTTGTGAATGTAAGAACTGCTAGTGCCGTCCCCTGTGAATGAAAAAAGTGCAGGTGATGTCCCTTGTGAATGGAAGAAGTGCAGGTGCAGTCCCCTGTGAATGAAAGAAGTACAGGTGCTGTCCCTTGTGAATGAAAGAAGTAAAGGTGCTGTACCTTAGGAATAAAAGAAGTGCAGTTGTTGTACCTTGTGAATGAAAGTAGTGCAGGTGTGGTCCCTTGTGAATGGAAGAAGTGCAGGTGTGGTCCCTTGTGAATGAAAGAAGTGCAGGTGCTATACCTTGTGAATGAAAGAAGTCCAGATGCCGTCCCCTGTGAATGAAAGAAGTGCAGGTGCCATACCTTGTGAATGAAAGAAGTGCAGGTGCTGTCCCCTGTGAATGAAAGAAGTGTAGGTGCTGTCCCTTGTGAATGGAAGAAGTGCAGGTGCAGTCCCCTGTGAATGAAAGAAGTACAGGTGCTGTCCCTTGTGAACGAAAGAAGTAAAGGTGCTGTACCTTAGGAATAAAAGAAGTGCAGTTGTTGTACCTTGTGAATGAAAGTAGTGCAGGTGTGGTCCCTTGTGAATGGAAGAAGTGCAGGTGTGGTCCCTTGTGAATGAAAGAAGTGCAGGTGCTATACCTTGTGAATGAAAGAAGTCCAGATGCCGTCCCCTGTGAAAGAAAGAAGTGCAGGTGCCGTCCCTTGTGAATGAAAGAAGTGCAGGTGATGTCCCTTGTGAACGAAAGAAGTGCAGGTGCTGTCACAAAGAAGTGCAAGTGCTGTCCCTTGTGAATGAAAGAAGTGCAGGTGCTGTCCCCTGTAAATGAAAGAAGTGCAGGTGTTGTCCCCTGTGAATGACAGAAGTGCAGGTGCTGTCACAAAGAAGTGCAGGTGCTGTCCCTTGTGAATGAAAGAAGTGCAGGTGATGTCCCCTGTGAATGAAAGAAGTGCAGGTGCTGTCCCCTGTCAATGAAAGATGCGCAGGTGCTGTCCCTTGTGAATGAAAGAAGTGCAGGTGCTGTCTATTGTGAATGAAAGAAGTGCAGGTGCTATCCCTTGTGAATGAAAGAAGTGCAGGTGCTTTCCCTTGTGAATGTAAGAAGTGCAGGTGTGTCCCTTGTGAATGTAAGAACTGCTGGTGCCGTCCCCTGTGAATGAAAGAAGTGCAGGTGCTGTCTATTGTGAATGAAAGAAGTGCAGGTGCTATCCCTTGTGAATGAAATAGTGCAGGTGCTTTCCCTTGTGAATGTAAGAAGTGCAGGTGCTTTCCCTTGTGAATGTAGGAAGTGCAGGTGTGTCCCTTGTGTATGTAAGAACTGCTGGTGCTGTCCCCTGTGAATGAAAAAAGTGCAGGTGATGTCTCTTGTGAATGAAAGAAGTGCAGGTGCTGTCCCTTGTGAATGGAAGAAGTGCAGGTGCTGTCCCTAGTGAATGAAAGAAGTGTGCAGGTGCTATCCCTTGTGAATGAAAGAAGTCCAGATGCCGTCCCCTGTGAATGAAAGAAGTGCAGGTGCCATACCTTGTGAATGAAAGAAGTGCAGGTGCTGTCCCCTGTGAATGAGAGAAGTGTAGGTGCTGTCCCTTGTGAATGGAAGAAGTGCAGGTGCAGTCCCCTGTGAATGAAAGAAGTACAGGTGCTGTCCCTTGTGAATGAAAGAAGTAAAGGTGCTGTACCTTAGGAATAAAAGAAGTGCAGTTGTTGTACCTTGTGAATGAAAGTAGTGCAGGTGTGGCCCCTTATGAATGGAAGAAGTGCAGGTGTGGTCCCTTGTGAATGAAAGAAGTGCAGGTGCTATCCCTTGTGAATGAAAGAAGTCCAGATGCCGTCCCCTGTGAAAGAAAGAAGTGCAGGTGCCATCCCTTGTGAATGAAAGAAGTGCAGGTGATGTCCCCTGTGAATGAAAGAAGTGCAGGTGCTGTCCCCTGTCAATGAAAGATGCGCAGGTGCTGTCCCTTGTGAATGAAAGAAGTGCAGGTGCTGTCACAAAAAAGTGCAAGTGCTGTCCCTTGTGAATGAAAGAAGTGCAGGTGCTGTCCCCTGTAAATGAAAGAAGTGCAGGTGTTGTCCCCTGTGAATGACAGAAGTGCAGGTGCTGTCACAAAAAAGTGCAGTTGCTGTCCTCTGTGAATGAAAGAAGTGCAGGTGCCGTCCCTTGTGAATGAAAGAACTGTAGGTGCTGTCCCTTGTGAATGAAAGAAGTGCAGGTGCTGTCCCCTGTAAATGAAAGAAGTGCAGGTGTCATCCCCTGTGAATGACAGAAGTGCAGGTGCTGTCACAAAGAAGTGCAGGTGCAGTCCCTTGTGAATGAAAGAAGTGCAGGTGTTGTCAAAAAAAAGAACAGGTGCTGTCCCCTATGAATGAAAGGAGTGCAGGTGTCTCCCTTGTGAATGAAAGCAGTGCAGGTGCTGTTCCCTGTGAAAGAAAGAAGTACAGGTGCTGTCCTTTGTGAATGAAAGAAGTGAAGGTGCTGTCACAGAAAAGTGCAGGTGCTGTCCCTTGTGAATGAAAGAAGTGCAGGTGCTGTCACAAAGAAGTGCAAGTGCTGTCCCTTGTGAATGAAAGAAGTGCAGGTGCTGTCCCCTGTAAATGAAAGAAGTGCAGGTGTTGTCCCCTGTGAATGACAGAAGTGCAGGTGCTGTCACAAAGAAGTGCAGGTGCTGTCCCTTGTGAATGAAAGAAGTACAGGTGCTGTCTATTGTGAATGAAAGAAGTGCAGGTGCTGTCACCTGTAAATGAAAGAAGTGCAGGTGCTGTCACCTGTAAATGAAAGAAGTGCAGGTGTTGTCCCCTGTGAATGACAGAAGTGCAGGTGCTGTCACAAAGAAGTGCAGGTGCTGTCCCTTGTGAATGAAAGAAGTGCAGGTGCTGTCTATTGTGAATGAAAGAAGTGCAGGTGCTATCCCTTGTGAATGAAAGAAGTGCAGGTGCTTTCCCTTGTGAATGTAAGAAGTGCAGGTGTGTCCCTTGTGAATGTAAGAACTGCTGGTGCCGTCCCCTGTGAATGAAAAAAGTGCAGGTGATGTCTCTTGTGAATGGAAGAAGTGCAGGTGCTGGCCCTAGTGAATGAAAGAAGTGTGCAGGTGCTATCCCTTGTGAATGAAAGAAGTCCAGATGCCGTCCCCTGTGAATGAAAGAAGTGCAGGTGCCATACCTTGTGAATGAAAGAAGTGCAGGTGCTGTCCCCTGTGAATGAAAGAAGTGTAGGTGCTGTCCCTTGTGAATGGAAGAAGTGCAGGTGCAGTCCCCTGTGAATGAAAGAAGTACAGGTGCTGTCCCTTGTGAATGAAAGAAGTAAAGGTGCTGTACCTTAGGAATAAAAGAAGTGCAGTTGTTGTACCTTGTGAATGAAAGTAGTGCAGGTGTGGTCCCTTGTGAATGGAAGAAGTGCAGGTGTGGTCCCTTGTGAATGAAAGAAGTGCAGGTGCTATACCTTGTGAATGAAAGAAGTCCAGATGCCGTCCCCTGTGAATGAAAGAAGTGCAGGTGCCATACCTTGTGAATGAAAGAAGTGCAGGTGCTGTCCCCTGTGAATGAAATAAGTGTAGGTGCTGTCCCTTGTGAATGGAAGAAGTGCAGGTGCAGTCCCCTGTGAATGAAAGAAGTACAGGTGCTGTCCCTTGTGAACGAAAGAAGTAAAGGTGCTGTACCTTAGGAATAAAAGAAGTGCAGTTGTTGTACCTTGTGAATGAAAGTAGTGCAGGTGTGGTCCCTTGTGAATGGAAGAAGTGCAGGTGTGGTCCCTTGTGAATGAAAGAAGTGCAGGTGCTATACCTTGTGAATGAAAGAAGTCCAGATGCCGTCCCCTGTGAAAGAAAGAAGTGCAGGTGCCGTCCCTTGTGAATGAAAGAAGTGCAGGTGATGTCCCTTGTGAACGAAAGAAGTGCAGGTGCTGTCACAAAGAAATGCAAGTGCTGTCCCTTGTGAATGAAAGAAGTGCAGGTGCTGTCCCCTGTAAATGAAAGAAGTGCAGGTGTTGTCCCCTGTGAATGACAGAAGTGCAGGTGCTGTCACAAAGAAGTGCAGGTGCTGTCCCTTGTGAATGAAAGAAGTGCAGGTTATGTCCCCTGTGAATGAAAGAAGTGCAGGTGCTGTCCCCTGTCAATGAAAGATGCGCAGGTGCTGTCCCTTGTGAATGAAAGAAGTGCAGGTGCTGTCACAAAGAAGTGCAGGTGCTGTCCCTTGTGAATGAAAGAAGTGCAGGTGCTGTCTATTGTGAATGAAAGAAGTGCAGGTGCTATCCCTTGTGAATGAAAGAAGTGCAGGTGCTTTCCCTTGTGAATGTAAGAAGTGCAGGTGTGTCCCTTGTGAATGTAAGAACTGCTGGTGCCGTCCCCTGTGAATGAAAAAAGTGCAGGTGATGTCTCTTGTGAATGGAAAAAGTGCAGGTGCTGTCCCTAGTGAATGAAAGAAGTGTGCAGGTGCTATCCCTTGTGAATGAAAGAAGTCCAGATGCCGTCCCCTGTGAATGAAAGAAGTGCAGGTGCCATACCTTGTGAATGAAAGAAGTGCAGGTGCTGTCCCCTGTGAATGAAAGAAGTGTAGGTGCTGTCCCTTGTGAATGGAAGAAGTGCAGGTGCAGTCCCCTGTGAATGAAAGAAGTACAGGTGCTGTCCCTTGTGAATGAAAGAAGTAAAGGTGCTGTACCTTAGGAATAAAAGAAGTGCAGTTGTTGTACCTTGTGAATGAAAGTAGTGCAGGTGTGGTCCCTTGTGAATGGGAAGAAGTGCAGGTGTGGTCCCTTGTGAATGAAAGAAGTGCAGGTGCTATACCTTGTGAATGAAAGAAGTCCAGATGCCGTCCCCTGTGAAAGAAAGAAGTGCAGATGCCGTCCCTTGTGAATGAAAGAAGTGCAGGTGATGTCCCCTGTGAATGAAAGAAGTGCAGGTGCTGTCCCCTGTCAATGAACGATGCGCAGGTGCTGTCCCTTGTGAATGAAAGTGTTAGACGGGGACCTGGAGGGTCGGCCGAGCACAGTGTTCGCACAGACAGGTAACTTCCCCCCCACAGATGGACACCACACAAAGCTTATGGTAACACCTTTTATAGGCACTTCGGGTAGTAGAGTGGTACGATACAGGGCGATCAGGACACGATGATCCTCTCAATTCTAGTCTCTAGTAAGGGAAGGGGGTAGCGGGACAGTCTTGGTACCCACGGGTACGGGTGCGTAACGGTGATAGCTCACAATCCTCGAGCTCGGTGTTCGGAGGGGCCAGACCGCGGCAGCGCCGGCAGGTCCCGAAGAGGTCGTAGGTGGCACGGGCCGCGGCAGCGCCAGCAGGTCCCAACGAGGATGAAGGTTACAACGGGCCGCGGCAGCGCCAGCAGGTCCCACGAGAATGCAGGTTGCAACGGGCCGCGGCAGCGCCAGCAGGTCCCACGAGGATGAAGGTTACAACGGGCCGCGGCAGCGCCAGCAGGTCCCACGAGAATGAAGGTTGCAGAGGGCCGCGGCAGCGCCAGCAGGCAGGACAATAGTTCACAAGGCAGGGCTGTGGCAGCGCCAACAGTCCGTCAAGGATGAGTTCGTCGCGGTGTCTCTCGACTCCAGGATACAACTGCCTTCCTGTCCTGGGGCTGCCTCAGTTATAGGTCTGGCGCCCTTTGATGTCCGGACCCTCGCTCTTGGAGGTCGGGAGGTCTGGGATGAGGGAGTCCAGACACCCAGCAGGGGGGTGGAGCCAGCGCCCGAGGAGGCTGGGGGTGCTCGGCACCTGGCGGGGGAGAGCCATCGACACTTCGTACTCCCATTGACCTGCCAAGTGGGCCGTTCACCTCCTGGGTGGAGGGTGGTGCCGGGATGTCGGGGCCTGGCCAGGCCCAGGGTTGGGGTCGGGCTGAGGCCGCGCGGCCGCGTGGTGCCGTGTCCAAGATGGCGGCTGGGCCGGGCAATGGTGCTGACGGTGGCCCGGGCCCTGTCCTGCGGGGAGGGAGCGAGCCCTTCATGTGGCCTGTCCAACATGCGTCCCCCCCAGCTGAAGGCGGGGAGAGTCACCCATCTTCTTGGGGACTTTCCTCGTCGAGGCGGAAAAAGCGGGACAGGCCATCCGCGTTGGCGTGGTCTTGGCCGGGTCGATGTTCCACAGTGAAGTCCATCCCCTGCAGGGAGATGGACCAACGTAGTAGTTTCGGGTTTTCCCCCCGCATCTGCATGAGCCATTGCAGGGGTCGATGATCGGTCTGGACCCGGAAGTGGGTGCCGAAGAGATAAGGCCGGAGCTTTTTGAGGGCCCACACCACGGCGAAGGCCTCCCTCTCGATGGTGCTCCAGCGTCGTTCTCGGGCCAGGAGCCGTCTGCTGATGAAAGCCACTGGCTGGTCAAGTCCTTCGGGGTTCAGCTGGGAAAGGACTGCCCCAACGCCATGGTCGGAGGCATCTGTTTGGACGATAAATTCCCGACTGTAGTCGGGGGCCTGGAGCACCGGGGCGGAGCACATGGCGGCCTTCAGCTTCTCGAAGGCCGCTTGACAGTCTGGGGTCCAGTTGACCGTCTTTGGTTGGTTTTTGGAGGTGAGTTCCGTGAGGGGCCCTACGATGCTGCCATAGTCCCTCACGAACCGTCGGTAGTAGCCCGTGAGTCCCAAGAAGGCGCGGACCTCGGTCTGGGTGATGGGGGACTGCCACGACTGGATGGCCGCGATCTTGAGTTGCAGAGGGGCCACCAGACCGCTTCCCACCTGGTGCCCGAGATAGGTCACGGACCCCTGTCCAATTTGGCATTTGCTGGCCTTGATCGTGAGGCCAGCTCGTTGGAGGGCCTGTAGCACCTCTCGGAGGTGGTGGAGGTGGTCGGACCAGTGGTGGCTGTACACAGCGATATCGTCCAGGTAGGCGGCGCTGAATCCTTCGAGTCCTGCCAGGACCTGGTTAACTAGCCGCTGAAAGGTTGCTGGGGCATTCTTCATGCCGAATGGCATGACCTTGAAGTGATAGTGGCCATCCGGGGTAGAGAATGCAGATCGTTCTTGGGCCCGGGGTGTGAGACCGATCTGCCAGTAGCCCGCTGTCAGGTCGAAGATGCTGAGGTAGCGGGCAGCTCCCATGCGGTCGATTAGTTCATCGGCTCGGGGGATGGGGTGTGCGTCTGTTCTGGTGACCGCATTCAAGCCCCGGTAGTCGACGCAGAACCGGAGCTCTGGCGTGGCGCCGGGGGCGGCCGCTTTGGGGACCAGTACTACCGGGCTGGCCCAGGGGCTGTCTGAGGGCTCGATGATCCCGAGTGTGAGCATCTTGGCCACCTCCTCTTGGATGCAGGCCCGTACCCGATCTGGTACGCGGTAGGCCCGATGGCGGATAGGGGGACTGTCTCCAGTGTCCACGTCGTGTAAGCACCAGGGGGTGACCCCTGGGGTGAGGGAGAACAGGGTGGAGAACTGGAGCAGGAGGATTCGGCAGTCTTGGCGCTGTTCCAGGGTGAGGGCCTCCGAGAGTCGGACCCCGTCCACGGAGCCGTCCTTCTCCCGTGACCGTAGGAGGTCCGGAAGGGGTTCGGAGTCCTCCTCGGTTCCATTGTCGGTTGCCATCAGGAGACTGAGTTCGGAGCGTACAAAGTGGGGTTTCAGTCTATTAGCGTGGAGGACCCGGAGAGGGTTTCGGGAAGATTCCATATCGATGAGATAGGTGACAGGGCTCTTGCGCTCGATTACTTTGAAGGGCCCCGTCCATTTGTCTTGCAGGGCGCATGGTTCGGTGGGAGACATTACCCACACTTGTTGACCGGGTTCAAATTCGATGGAGGATGCATTTCTATCGTACCACCTTTTCATGTCCTCCTGACTGGCCTCCAGGTTTGCTTTTGCCATCTCTCTGAACCGTCTGGTCTGGTTGCGGAGGGTTAGGAGGTACTTGAAAACATCTGGAGGGTTCTTTAGAGGGGGCATTTCCCAGCCTTCTTTGACTAGGCTGAGCGGGCCTCGCACCGGGTGTCCATACAAGAGTTCGAAAGGGCTGAAGCCGAGGGACTTCTGGGGGACTTCTCGGTAGGCAAAGAGAAGGCACGGTAGTAGCACATCCCACTGGCGACGGAGGGGCTCTTCCAACCCCCCAATCATCCCTTTGAGCGTGCGGTTGAACCGCTCAACCAGTCCGTTCCCTTGAGGGTGATAGGGGGTCGTGAATCGGTAGGTGACCCCACACTGTTGCCAGAGGGACTTCATGTATTTTGAGATAAAGTTCGTACCCCTGTCGCTGACGACTTCTCGGGGGAAGCCCACTCGAGAGAAGATCCCCATCAAGGCTCGACCCACTACTGGGGCTGTTATCGTACGAAGGGGGACCGCCTCAGGATAGCGGGTAGCGTGATCCACCAGGACCAGGATGAAGCGATGTCCCTGTGCTGTTCGGGGGTCCAGGGGCCCCACAATGTCTATTCCCACCCTTTCGAACGGGGTGGTCACCACGGGGAATGGTTGTAGGGGTGCCTTGAGTTTGCGGCCGCTCTTCCCACTGGCCTGGCAGGTCGGGCAGGACCGGCAATGGTTGGATACGTCGTTCCTCATTTCGGGCCAAAAAAAGTGAGTCACCAGGCGGTGGTAGGTCTTGTCTTGGCCCAGGTGCCCGGCCAGGGGGACATCGTGGGCTAGGTTCAACAGGAAGTCTCTGAAGTGGAGGGGCACCACCAGCACTCGCCCGGCCCCCAGTTCTGCGATTTTCTGTTCGCTGTACAAGAGATCATGGTCCCAATAAACCCAGTGGGCCCCGGTGGTGTCTCCTTGGCTCTGGGCGAGCGCTTGCTGTCGCAATCCCTCGAGGGAGGGGCAGGTCTTTTGCTCCTGCCGGAATTGTTCCTGGGTGGGCCCCCCTTCTTGACGCCACTGAGCCAGGTCGGGAAGCTCGGGGGGCTGTGTGGACCCCTCTGGGGTGGGGTCCGGGTGGTCGGTCTGGAGGAAGTCTTCTTCTGGGGTGATCGAGGGCGGAGGTGCTGCCCATTCTGGTTCTTCTGGTCTAGGGATGGTGCGGGTGGCCATGGACCGGGTGGTTACGCATGCCCAGTCCGGGAGACCCAACATCCCCAGGTGCTCTCTTCTTTCCACAGCGGCCCACGGGGAGCTCTCGAGATCGTTCCCCAGGAGGCAGTCTACGGGGGCATCGTCACGGACAGTTACTTTCAGCATGCCGGACACTCCTCCCCATTCGAAGGGGACGCAGGCCATCCGACACAGGCTCTCCGAGTTGTCTGCCGATCGGACGGGGCAAAGTACGTTTGGTAGGATTTGTTCTGGGGTCACCAGGTGACAGCGGACGGCCGTCACACTGGCCCCGGTGTCACGCAGGGCCTCGGCTTTGCGCCCATTGATGCTCACCCATTGGCTGTACTTCCGAGTGTTGGCGGGCAGGGGAGTCCGCGGGACCATGTCTCTTCCTCCCAGGCATGCCAGGGTCATGGCGGCGGGTTCCCACTCGAACTGCTCCGACTCATAGGTCTCCGTGTCTTCGGAGATTTGTTCTTCTCCCAGGGCGGCGGCCGCCATCTGGCGGGGCCCGGGGACCTGGTTCTTCGGGCAGGTCGGGTCACTGGCATAGTGGCCGACTCGCTGGCATCGATGACACGTCACGTTAGCTCGGAACCCCGGGCGCATCGGGGGGTTTCCCCGGCCTGCTGGGGCCGGGGTGGCGTTAGTGGGTGCGGCCGGGGCGGCGTCTCTGCCCCGGCCCGGGCCTCCTCCTCCTCCTCGGGGACGATGGTGACCTTGGTTGGTTCTGTTCTGCTCATTCGGCCCACTCCGGGCCACTCGGGTGCTCTCCCACCGGTCAGCCTCGGTGGCGAGCTGCCGGGGTTCAGTCAATTTACTGTCGAGGAGGTGCTGCCTGAGCTCGACAAAGCAGTTGTTGGAGAGGTGCTCCCATACAATGAGATTGAAGAGTTGTTCGTAAGTGGTTACGTTGTTACCCTTGATTCACCCCTCGAAGGCTCGGCTGAAATAGTTCACGTACTCCAACCATGTCGTACCTGGGATCCGGGTGCAGTTGCGGAACCTCTGGCGGTACATTTCGGGGGTAAGTCCATATCGACTGAGGAGGGCGGCCTTCATATGGTCGTAGGACGTCATTTGATGGTCCGGAAGCTGCAGCAGGGCATCACGACCCTCGTTGACGAATCTCCCCCATAGACCGGCTCCCCAGTCACTTCGAGCGACCCGGTGGGCGGTCATGGCAATCTCATAGGCTTTGAACCACTGCTGTATGTCGTTGTTCCGGTGATATTCCCGGACCACATCCTTGGGGATGTGGACCTTCTGCTCGGTAGGACCCGGGGAGTGCGGTTGCTCGGGCACCCCTAGGTTTTTGTTCAGTTTGCGTATTTCTATCTCCGCTAGTTTGCACTCGTGCTCGTATGCCAGTCTTTTTTCTTCGAGGTCTCTCTGTCTCTGTTTTTCCTCTCGCTCTTCTCTGAGCCGTAAGTGTTCTAAGTTTATTTTTTGTTCCGCCAGTTTCAATTCTCCGTCTAATCTGAGTCGTGCCAAGTCTAACTCGTGTAATCTATTTTTTTCCCGCTCCTGGATCTCTTCATGGGAGGGGCCTGGTCTCCGTTCCTCCGTCCGGGTGGTGTTGACTTCCGGGGCTGCGGGGTCCCGGGGGGTTGCGGTATTTGTCTCTGTCCAGGCCTCTAGGGCGTTCTTGAAGTCTTCTTTTGTGCTTAGCCCGGTGGTAGCAATGCCTAAGTCCATGCAAAATTGTTTGAGCTCTCGGTGGTTGTATTCTTCCATCTTTTCCATCTGGAACTTCTCCGCCGATCCGCTCTCTTTGGTCGTCATTGTGGTTTTAGTCGTAGGGTGAGTTACTGTCTGTACGGTACGCGTTGGTTCGGATCCCGCCGCTGCCACCAATGTTAGACGGGGACCTGGAGGGTCGGCCGAGCACAGTGTTCGCACAGACAGGTAACTTCCCCCCCACAGATGGACACCACACAAAGCTTATGGTAACACCTTTTATAGGCACTTCGGGTAGTAGAGTGGTACGATACAGGGCGATCAGGACACGATGATCCTCTCAATTCTAGTCTCTAGTAAGGGAAGGGGGTAGCGGGACAGTCTTGGTACCCACGGGTACGGGTGCGTAACGGTGATAGCTCACAATCCTCGAGCTCGGTGTTCGGAGGGGCCAGACCGCGGCAGCGCCGGCAGGTCCCGAAGAGGTCGTAGGTGGCACGGGCCGCGGCAGCGCCAGCAGGTCCCAACGAGGATGAAGGTTACAACGGGCCGCGGCAGCGCCAGCAGGTCCCACGAGAATGCAGGTTGCAACGGGCCGCGGCAGCGCCAGCAGGTCCCACGAGGATGAAGGTTACAACGGGCCGCGGCAGCGCCAGCAGGTCCCACGAGAATGAAGGTTGCAGAGGGCCGCGGCAGCGCCAGCAGGCAGGACAATAGTTCACAAGGCAGGGCTGTGGCAGCGCCAACAGTCCGTCAAGGATGAGTTCGTCGCGGTGTCTCTCGACTCCAGGATACAACTGCCTTCCTGTCCTGGGGCTGCCTCAGTTATAGGTCTGGCGCCCTTTGATGTCCGGACCCTCGCTCTTGGAGGTCGGGAGGTCTGGGATGAGGGAGTCCAGACACCCAGCAGGGGGGTGGAGCCAGCGCCCGAGGAGGCTGGGGGTGCTCGGCACCTGGCGGGGGAGAGCCATCGACACTTCGTACTCCCATTGACCTGCCAAGTGGGCCGTTCACCTCCTGGGTGGAGGGTGGTGCCGGGATGTCGGGGCCTGGCCAGGCCCAGGGTTGGGGTCGGGCTGAGGCCGCGCGGCCGCGTGGTGCCGTGTCCAAGATGGCGGCTGGGCCGGGCAATGGTGCTGACGGTGGCCCGGGCCCTGTCCTGCGGGGAGGGAGCGAGCCCTTCATGTGGCCTGTCCAACAGAAAGAAGTGCAGGTGCTGTCACAAAGAAGTGCAAGTGCTGTCCCTTGTGAATGAAAGAAGTGCAGGTGCTGTCCCCTGTAAATGAAAGAAGTGCAGGTGTTGTCCCCTGTGAATGACAGAAGTGCAGGTGCTGTCACAAAGAAGTGCAGGTGCTGTCCCTTGTGAATGAAAGAAGTGCAGGTGCTGTCACAAAGAAGTGCAAGTGCTGTCCCTTGTGAATAAAAGAAGTGCAGGTGCTGTCCCCTGTAAATGAAAGAAGTGCAGGTGTTGTCCCCTGTGAATGACAGAAGTGCAGGTGCTGTCACAAAGAAGTGCAGGTGCTGTCCCTTGTGAATGAAAGAAGTGCAGGTGATGTCTATTGTGAATGAAAGAAGTGCAGGTGCTGTCCCTTGTGAATGAAAGAAGTGCAGGTGCTTTCCCTTGTGAATGTAAGAAGTGCAGGTGTGTCCCTTGTGAATGTAAGAACTGCTGGTGCTGTCCCCTGTGAATGAAAAAAGTGCAGGTGATGTCTCTCGTGAATGAAAGAAGTGCAGGTGCTGTCCCTTGTGAATGGAAGAAGTGCAGGTGCTGTCCCTAGTGAATGAAATAAGTGTGCAGGTGCTATCCCTTGTGAATGAAAGAAGTCCAGATGCCGTCCCCTGTGAATGAAAGAAGTGTAGGTGCTGTCCCTTGTGAATGGAAGAAGTGCAGGTGCAGTCCCCTGTGAATGAAAGAAGTACAGGTGCTGTCCCTTGTGAATGAAAGAAGTAAAGGTGCTGTACCTTAGGAATAAAAGAAGTGCAGTTGCTGTACCTTGTGAATGAAAGTAGTGCAGGTGTGGTCCCTTGTGAATGGAAGAAGTGCAGGTGTGGTCCCTTGTGAATGAAAGAAGTCCAGATGCCATCCCCTGTGAATGAAAGAAGTGCAGGTGCCATCCCTTGTGAATGAAAGAAGTGCAGGTGATGTCCCCTGTGAATGAAAGAAGTACAGGTGCTGTCTCCTGTCAATGAAAGCAGTGCAGGTGCTGTCCCTTGTGAATGAAAGAAGTGCAGGTGCTGTCACAAAGAAGTGCAAGTGCTGTCCCTTGTGAATGAAAGAGTGCAGGTGCTGTCCCCTGTAAATGAAAGAAGTGCAGGTGTTGTCCCCTGTGAATGACAGAAGTGCAGGTGCTGTCACAAGGAAGTGCAGGTGCTGTCCCTTGTGAATGAAAGAAGTGCAGGTGCTGTCTATTGTGAATGAAAGAAGTGCAGGTGCTGTCCCTTGTGAATGAAAGAAGTGCAGGTGCTTTCCCTTGTGAATGTAAGAACTGCTGGTGCTGTCCCCTGTGAATGAAAAAAGTGCAGGTGATGTCTCTTGTGAATGAAAGAAGTGCAGGTGCTGTCCCTTGTGAATGGAAGAAGTGCAGGTGTGGTCCCTTGTGAATGAAAGAAGTGTGCAGGTGTTATCCCTTGTGAATGAAAGAAGTCCAGATGCCGTCCCCTGTGAATGAAAGAAGTGCAGGTGCCATACCTTGTGAATGAAAGAAGTGCAGGTGCCATACCTTGTGAATGAAAGAAGTGCAGGTGCTGTCCCCTGTGAATGAAAGAAGTGTAGGTGCTGTCCCTTGTGAATGGAAGAAGTGCAGGTGCAGTCCCCTGTGAATGTAAGAAGTGCAGGTGTGTCCCTTGTGAATGTAAGAACTGCTGGTGCTGTCCCCTGTGAATGAAAAAAGTGCAGGTGATGTCTCTTGTGAATGAAAGAAGTGCAGGTGCTGTCCCTTGTGAATGGAAGAAGTGCAGGTGCTGTCCCTAGTGAATGAAAGAAGTGTGCAGGTGCTATCCCTTGTGAATGAAAGAAGTCCAGATGCCGTCCCCTGTGAATGAAAGAAGTGCAGGTGCCATACCTTGTGAATGAAAGAAGTGCAGGTGCTGTCCCCTGTGAATGAAAGAAGTGTAGGTGCTGTCCCTTGTGAATGGAAGAAGTGCAGGTGCAGTCCCCTGTGAATGAAAGAAGTACAGGTGCTGTCCCTTGTGAATGAAAGAAGTAAAGGTGCTGTACCTTAAGAATAAAAGATGTGCAGTTGCTGTACCTTGTGAATGAAAGTAGTGCAGGTGTGGTCCCTTGTGAATGGAAGAAGTGCAGGTGTGGTCCCTTGTGAATGAAAGAAGTGCAGGTGCTATCCCTTGTGAATGAAAGAAGTCCAGATGCTGTCCCCTGTGAATGAAAGAAGTGCAGGTGCCATCCCTTGTGAATGAAAGAAGTGCAGGTGATGTCCCCTGTGAATGAAAGAAGTGCAAGTGTCATCCCCTGTGAATGCCAGAAGTGCAGGTGCTGTTACAAAAAAGTGCAGTTGCTGTCCTCTGTGAATGAAAGAAGTGCAGGTGCCGTCCCTTGTGAATGAAAGAACTGCAGGTGCTGTCCCTTGTGAATGAAAGAAGTGCAGGTGCTGTCCCCTGTGAATGAAAGAAGTGCAGGTGTCATCCCCTGTGAATGACAGAAGTGCAGGTGCTGTCACAAAGAAGTGCAGGTGCTGTCCCTTGTGAATGAAAGAAGTGCAGGTGTTGTCACAAAAAAGAACAGGTGCTGTCCCCTATGAATGAAAGGAGTGCAGGTGTCTCCCTTGTGAATGAAAGCAGTGCAGGTGCTGTTCCCTGTGAAAGAAAGAAGTACAGGTGCTGTCCTTTGTGAATGAAAGAAGTGAAGGTGCTGTCACAGAAAAGTGCAGGTGCAGTCCCTTGTGAATGAAAGAAGTGCAGGTGCTGTCCCTTGTGAATGAAAGAAGTGCAGGTGCTGTCACAAAGAAGTGCAAGTGCTGTCCCTTGTGAATGAAAGAAGTGCAGGTGCTGTCCCCTGTAAATGAAAGAAGTGCAGGTGTTGTCCCCTGTGAATGACAGAAGTGCAGGTGCTGTCACCAAGAAGTGCAGGTGCTGTCCCTTGTGAATGAAAGAAGTGCAGGTGCTGTCTATTGTGAATGAAAGAAGTGCAGGTGCTATCCCTTGTGAAGGAAAGAAGTGCAGGTGCTTTCCCTTGTGAATGTCAGAAGTGCAGGTGTGTCCCTTGTGAATGTAAGAACTGCTGGTTCTGTCCCCTGTGAATGAAAAAAGTGCAGGTGATGTCTCTTGTGAATGAAAGAAGTGCAGGTGCTGTCCCTTGTGAATGGAAGAAGTGCAGGTGCTGTCCCTAGTGAATGAAAGAAGTGTGCAGGTGCTATCCCTTGTGAATGAAAGAAGTCCAGATGCCGTCCCCTGTGAATGAAAAAAGTGCAGGTGCCATACCTTGTGAATGAAAGAAGTGCAGGTGCTGTCCCCTGTGAATGAAAGAAGTGTAGGTGCTGTCCCTTGTGAATGGAAGAAGTGCAGGTGCAGCCCCCTGTGAATGAAAAAAGTACAGGTGCTGTCCCTTGTGAATGAAATAAGTGAAGGCGCTGGTCCTTGTGAATGAAAGAAGTGCAGGAGTTGTCCCTTGTGAGAGATAGAAGAGCAGGTGCCGTCCCCTGTGAATGCCAGAAGTGCAGGTGCTGTTACAAAAAAGTGACGGGTGCTGTCCCCTGTGAATGAAAGAAGTGCTGGTGTCATCCCCTGTGAATGCCAGAAGTGCAGGTGCTGTTACAAAAAAGTGCAGTTGATGTCCTCTGTGAATGAAAGAAGTGCAGGTGCCGTCCCTTGTGAATGAAAGAACTGCAGGTGCTGTCCCTTGTGAATGAAAGAAGTGCAGGAGCTGTCCCCTGTGAATGAAAGAAGTGCAGGTGTCATCCCCTGTGAATGACAGAAGTGCAGGTGCTGTCACAAAGAAGTGCAGGTGCTGTCCCTTGTGAATGAAAAAAGTGCAGGTGTTGTCACAAAAAAGAACAGGTGCTGTCCCCTATGAATGAAAGGAGTGCATGTGTCTCCCTTGTGAATGAAAGAAGTGCAGGTGCCGTCCCTTGTGAATGAAAGAAATGCAGATGCTGTCCCTTGTGAATGAAAGAAGTGCAGGTGCTGTCCCCTGTGAATGAAAGACGTGCAGGTGGCATCCCCTGTGAATGACAGAAGTGCAGGTGCTGTCACAAAGAAGTGCAGGTGCTGTCCCTTGTGAATGAAAGAAGTGCAGGTGTTCTCACAAAAAAGAACAGGTGCTGTCCCCTATGAATGAAAGGAGTGCAGGTGTCTCCCTTGTGAATGAAAGCAGTGCAGGTGCTGTTCCCTGTGAAAGAAAGAAGTACAGGTGCTGTCCTTTGTGAATGAAAGAAGTGAATGTGCTGTCACAGAAAAGTGCAGGTGCTGTCCCTTGTGAATGAAAGAAGTGCAGGTGCTGTCCCTTGTGAATGAAAGAAGTGCAGGTGCTGTCACAAAGAAGTGCAAGTGCTGTCCCTTGTGAATGAAAGAAGTTCAGGTGCTGTCCCCTGTAAATAAAAGAAGTGCAGGTGTTGTCCCCTGTGAATGACAGAAGTGCAGGTGCTGTCACGAAAAAGTGCAGGTGCTGTCCCTTGTGAATGAAAAAAGTGCAGGTGCTGTCTATTGTGAATGAAAGAAGTGCAGATGCTGTCCCTTGTGAATGAAAGAAGTGCAAGTGCTTTCCCTTGTGAATGTGAGAAGTGCAGGTGTGTCCCTTGTGAATGTAAGAACTGCTGGTGCTGTCCCCTGTGAATGAATAAAGTGCAGGTGATGTCTCTTGTGAATGAAAGAAGTGCAGGTGCTGTCCCTTGTGAATGGAAGAAGTGCAGGTGCTGTCCCTAGTGAATGAAAGAAGTGTGCAGGTGCTATACCTTGTGAATGAAAGAAGTCCAGATGCCGTCCCCTGTGAATGAAAGAAGTGCAGGTGCCATACCTTGTGAATGAAAGAAGTGCAGGTGCTGTCCCCTGTGAATGAAAGAAGTGTAGGTGCTGTCCCTTGTGAATGGAAAAAGTGCAGGTGCAGTCCCCTGTGAATGAAAGAAGTACAGGTGCTGTCCCTTGTGAATGAAAGAAGTAAAGGTGCTGTAACTTAGGAATAAAAGAAGTGCAGTTGCTGTACCTTGTGAATGAAAGTAGTGCAGGTGTGGTCCCTTGTGAATGGAAGAAGTGCAGGTGTGGGCCCTTGTGAATGAAAGAAGTGCAGGTGCTATCCCTTGTGAATGAAAGAAGTCCAGATGCCGTCCCCTGTGAATGAAAGAAGTGCAGGTGCCATCCCTTGTGAATGAAAGAAGTGCAGGTGATGTCCCCTGTGAATGAAAGAAGTGCAGGTGTCATCCCCTGTGAATGCCAGAAGTGCAGGTGCTGTTACAAAAAAGTGCAGTTGCTGTCCTCTGTGAATGAAAGAAGTGCAGGTGCCGTCCCTTGTGAATGAAAGAACTGCAGGTGCTGCCCCTTGTGAATGAAAGAAGTGCAGGTGCTATCCCTTGTGAATGAAAGAAGTGCAGGTGTCATCCCCTGTGAATGACAGAAGTGCAGGTGCTGTCACAAAGAAGTGCAGGTGCTGTCCCTTGTGAATGAAAGAAGTGCAGGTGTTGTCACAAAAAAGAACAGGTGCTGTCCCCTATGAATGAAAGGAGTGCAGGTGTCTCCCTTGTGAATGAAAGCAGTGCAGGTGCTGTTCCCTGTGAAAGAAAGAAGTACAGGTGTTGTCCTTTGTGAATGAAAGAAGTGAAGGTGCTGTCACAGAAAAGTGCAGGTGCTGTCCCTTGTGAATGAAAGAAGTGCAGGTGCTGTCCCTTGTGAATGAAAGAAGTGCAGGTGCTGTCGCAAAGAAGTGCAAGTGCTGTCCCTTGTGAATGAAAGAAGTGCAGGTGCTGTCCCCTGTAAATGAAAAAAGTGCAGGTGTTGTCCCCTGTGAATGACAGAAGTGCAGGCGCTGTCACAAAGAAGTGCAGGTGCTGTCCTTTGTGAATGAAAGAAGTGCAGGTGCTGTCTATTGTGAATGAAAGAAGTGCAGGTGCTATCCCTTGTGAATGAAAGAAGTGCAGGTGCTTTCCCTTGTGAATGTAAGAAGTGCAGGTGCTTTCCCTTGTGAATGTAAGAAGTGCAGGTGTGTCCCTTGTGAATGTAAGAACTGCTGGTGCTGTCCCCTGTGAATGAAAAAAGTGCAGGTGATGTCTCTTGTGAATGAAAGAAGTGCAGGTGCTGTCCCTTGTGAATGGAAGAAGTGCAGGTGCTGTCCCTAGTGAATGAAAGAAGTGTGCAGGTGCTATCCCTTGTGAATGAAAGAAGTCCAGATGCCGTCCCCTGTGAATGAAAGAAGTGCAGGTGCCATACCTTGTGAATGAAAGAAGTGCAGGTGCTGTCCCCTGTGAATGAGAGAAGTGTAGGTGCTGTCCCTTGTGAATGGAAGAAGTGCAGGTGCAGTCCCCTGTGAATGAAAGAAGTACAGGTGCTGTCCCTTGTGAATGAAAGAAGTAAAGGTGCTGTACCTTAGGAATAAAAGAAGTGCAGTTGTTGTACCTTGTGAATGAAAGTAGTGCAGGTGTGGTCCCTTATGAATGGAAGAAGTGCAGGTGTGGTCCCTTGTGAATGAAAGAAGTGCAGGTGCTATCCCTTGTGAATGAAAGAAGTCCAGATGCCGTCCCCTGTGAAAGAAAGAAGTGCAGGTGCCATCCCTTGTGAATGAAAGAAGTGCAGGTGATGTCCCCTGTGAATGAAAGAAGTGCAGGTGTTGTCCCCTGTCAATGAAAGATGCGCAGGTGCTGTCCCTTGTGAATGAAAGAAGTGCAGGTGCTGTCACAAAAAAAGTGCAAGTGCTGTCCCTTGTGAATGAAAGAAGTGCAGGTGCTGTCCCCTGTAAATGAAAGAAGTGCAGGTGTTGTCCCCTGCGCCTTGAAACCCTCTGGGTATGTAGTGCGCTATACAAATTATATGACTTGACTTGACTTGACTTGAATGACAGAAGTGCAGGTGCTGTCACAAAAAAGTGCAGTTGCTGTCCTCTGTGAATGAAAGAAGTGCAGGTGCCGTCCCTTGTGAATGAAAGAACTGCAGGTGCTGTCCCTTGTGAATGAAAGAAGTGCAGGTGCTGTCCCCTGTGAATGAAAGAAGTGCAGGTGTCATCCCCTGTGAATGACAGAAGTGCAGGTGCTGTCACAAAGAAGTGCAGGTGCAGTCCCTTGTGAATGAAAGAAGTGCAGGTGTTGTCACAAAAAAGAACAGGTGCTGTCCCCTATGAATGAAAGGAGTGCAGGTGTCTCCCTTGTGAATGAAAGCAGTGCAGGTGCTGTTCCCTGTGAAAGAAAGAAGTACAGGTGCTGTCCTTTGTGAATGAAAGAAGTGAAGGTGCTGTCACAGAAAAGTGCAGGTGCTGTCCCTTGTGAATGAAAGAAGTGCAGGTGCTGTCACAAAGAAGTGCAAGTGCTGTCCCTTGTGAATGAAAGAAGTGCAGGTGCTGTCCCCTGTAAATGACAGAAGTGCAGGTGCTGTCACAAAGAAGTGCAGGTGCTGTCCCTTGTGAATGAAAGAAGTGCAGGTGCTGTCTATTGTGAATGAAAGAAGTGCAGGTGCTATCCCTTGTGAATGAAAGAAGTGCAGGTGCTTTCCCTTGTGAATGTAAGAAGTGCAGGTGTGTCCCTTGTGAATGTAAGAACTGCTGGTGCCGTCCCCTGTGCATGAAAAAAGTGCAGGTGATGTCTCTTGTGAATGGAAGAAGTGCAGGTGCTGTCCCTAGTGAATGAAAGAAGTGTGCAGGTGCTATCCCTTGTGAATGAAAGAAGTCCAGATGCCGTCCCCTGTGAATGAAAGAAGTGCAGGTGCCATACCTTGTGAATGAAAGAAGTGCAGGTGCTGTCCCCTGTGAATGAAAGAAGTGTAGGTGCTGTCCCTTGTGAATGGAAGAAGTGCAGGTGCAGTCCCCTGTGAATGAAAGAAGTACAGGTGCTGTCCCTTGTGAATGAAAGAAGTAAAGGTGCTGTACCTTAGGAATAAAAGAAGTGCAGTTGTTGTACTTTGTGAATGAAAGTAGTGCAGGTGTGGTCCCTTGTGAATGGAAGAAGTGCAGGTGTGGTCCCTTGTGAATGAAAGAAGTGCAGGTGCTATACCTTGTGAATGAAAGAAGTCCAGATGCCGTCCCCTGTGAAAGAAAGAAGTGCAGGTGCCGTCCCTTGTGAATGAAAGAAGTGCAGGTGATGTCCCCTGTGAATGAAAGAAGTGCAGGTGCTGTCCCCTGTCAATGAAAGAAGTGCAGGTGTTGTCCCTTGTGAATGAAAGATGTGCAGGTGCTGTCACAAAGAAGTGCAAGTGCTGTCCCTTGTGAATGAAAGAAGTGCAGGTGCTGTCCCCTGTAAATGAAAGAAGTGCAGGTGTTGTCCCCTGTGAATGAAAGAAGTGCAGGTGCTGTCACAAAGAAGTGCAAGTGCTGTCCCTTGTGAATGAAAGAAGTGCAGGTGCTGTCCCCTGTAAATGAAAGAAGTGCAGGTGTTGTCCCCTGTGAATGACAGAAGTGCAGGTGCTGTCAAAAAGAAGTGCAGGTGCTGTCCCTTGTGAATGAAAGAAGTGCAGGTGATGTCTATTGTGAATAAAAGAAGTGCAGGTGCTGTCCCTTGTGAATGAAAGAAGTGCAGGTGCTTTCCCTTGTGAATGTAAGAAGTGCAGGTGTGTCCCTTGTGAATGTAAGAACTGCTGGTGCTGTCCCCTGTGAATGAAAAAAGTGCAGGTGATGTCTCTTGTGAATGAAAGAAGTGCAGGTGCTGTCCCTTGTGAATGGAAGAAGTGCAGGTGCTGTCCCTAGTGAATGAAATAAGTGTGCAGGTGCTATCCCTTGTGAATGAAAGAAGTCCAGATGCCGTCCCCTGTGAATGACAGAAGTGTAGGTGCTGTCCCTTGTGAATGGAAGAAGTGCAGGTGCTGTCCCTAGTGAATGAAATAAGTGTGCAGGTGCTATCCCTTGTGAATGAAAGAAGTCCAGATGCCGTCCCCTGTGAATGAAAGAAGTACAGGTGCTGTCCCTTGTGAATGAAAGAAGTAAAGGTGCTGTAGTTTAGGAATAAAAGAAGTGCAGTTGCTGTACCTTGTGAATGAAAGTAGTGCAGGTGTGGTCCCTTGTGAATGGAAGAAGTGCAGGTGTGGTCCCTTGTGAATGAAAGAAGTGCAGGTGCCATACCCTGTGAATGAAAGAAGTGCAGGTGCCATACCTTGTGAATGAAAGAAGTGCAGGTGCTGTCCCCTGTGAATGAAAGAAGTGTAGGTGCTGTCCCTTGTGAATGGAAGAAGTGCAGGTGCAGTCCCCTGTGAATGAAAGAAGTACAGGTGCTGTACCTTGTGAATGAAAGAAGTGAAGGTGCTGTCACAAAGAAGTGCAGGTGCTCTCCCTTGTGAATGAAAGAAGTGCAGGTGCTGTCCTTTGTAAGGTTACGGTTAGGTTAAGTATTAAGCGCTCAAATCACCCTGGTCCATCTCGGCGCTGAATAGAGACTGGACTTCTGCTAGAGTGGAGCCAGACCAGGGCATTACTTAGAATAGGAAAGCTTTCAGATGTTTCCTAAAAGTGCCATAACTCGAGATGGCTCGTAGAGCCTGTGAGGGCTGGTTCCAATATCTGGGGGCCAGATAGGAAAAGGCTCTCCCTCCTGTCCGGGTGAGACAGATTCGAGGAACTTGTAACAGTCCCTGTGTACTGGATCTAAGCCTCCTACAGGGGCAGTATTTAATCAGGCTAAGTTGCAAGTAGCAGGGGCCTTTATCGTTAAGAGCGTTGTGGGTTAGGCAGCAGATTTTGAAAAAAGATCTTTTTTCACATTGAGCCAGTGCAGTTCTCTAAGCAACAGGGTTGACGAAGAGCCTGCCGGGTGATTTAAGATCATTCTTGCGGCTGTGTTCTGAGCAATCTGTACTTTGGCCAGGATAGTCTCACCCACTTCTGCCAGCAGGGCATTGCCATAGTCTAACCGACTAGTTACCATTGTGTGAACTAAAGTCCTACGATTATGAGGTAGGTATAAACAGAAATATTTTCCAAAGGAGTCAGAGACCGTAATAGCATGTGCTGGTCATGGTCGCAATATGGTCTTTCATGGACAGGGGGCGTTCAATTTTTATTCCTAAATTCCTTACGGAAAGTTTGGGGGAGGGAGCAGAGCCCAATTGGTCTGGCCACCAGTCGTCTGACCAGATGTCCGGAGCTTTTCCCATTAACATGATCTCCGTCTTCCCTGGATTCAATTGCAGGTAATTCCCAGTCATCCATTCTGAGATCAGCTTCATTGGCGAAGCGTGTTTTTTCTAACTCTGGACATTTCCCGATAGTGAACATAAGCTGAGTATCATATGCACATGAGATGATTTCAAAGCCCAGCTGTTCCACAATATGAGCCAGAAGGGCCATGTATATATTAATGAGGGTAGGACTCAGACAGGATCCCTGTGGTACCCCCTTCTCTAAGGGCATTTTGGCCGAGGAATCGGGACCTAAGGTAACCATTTGTGTTCTGTCCGACAAAAAGTGTTGTAGCCATTTTAAGGCTGTTCTTTTGTTACTGCAATCAGATAGTCTCTCCGCTAGCTTAGTATGAAAGATAGTGTCAAAAGCTGGGGAGAGATCTAAAAGTATCAGTATCGCGGAACCGCCTGAGTCTATAGTCTGTCTTAATGAGTCGGTAACCTCCAGAATGGCGGTTTCTGTACTAAAGCCTGGGCGAAAGCCCGACTGTGAAGGATCCAGGATTTCATTATGTTCCAAATAGGAACTAAGTTGATGGTTTATTATATTTTCCAGGAGTTTCCCCAAGAGAGATAAAAGGGAAATAGGCCGAAAATTGCTAAGGGTTGCGGGGTCCGCTGTAGGTTTCGTAAGAATAGGGCGGACCACTGCTTCTTTCCAGGGGGGTGGAATTATACCTGTAGATATAGAGCAATTGAAGATGTCATAAATTGCTGGGGCACAGCTCTTGGCTAGGAGAGCCATGATTTTTTGGGGGCTTGAATAATTTGGAGACCCTGATTTTCTCAAGGCTAAGCCTTTTAGGACCTCCTCAATGGTGACCAACTTGAAGCTCTCCAGAGAGCAATTTGGTGTCTTCTGCTTCTCCTCCAGTTCGGCCAGAGTTGTGAATAAAAGAAGTGCCGGTGTCTCCCTTGTGAATGAAAGAAGTGCAGGTGCTGTCCCCTGTGAATGAAAGAAGTGCAGGTGCCGTCCCTTGTGAATGTGAGAAGTGCAGGTGCTGTCCCTTGTGAATGAAAGAAGTGCAGGTGCATTCCTTTGTGAATGTAAGAAGTGCAGGTGTGTCCCTTGTGAATGAAAGAAGTGCAGGTGCTGTCCCCTGTGAATGAAAGAAGTCCAGGTGCGTTCCCTTGTGAATGTGAGAAGTGCAGGTGCTGTCCCTTGTGAATGAAAGAAGTGCAGTTACTGTCCCTTGTGAATGGAAGAAGTGCAGGTGCTGTCCGTTGTGAATGAAAGAAGTGCAGGTGCTGTTCGTTGTGAATGAAAGAAGTGCAGGTGCTGTCCGTTGTGAATGAAAGAAGTGCAGGTGCTTTCCCCTGTGAATGAAAAAAGTGCAGGTGCTGTCTCTTGTGAATGAAAGAAGTGCAGGCGTTGGTCCTTGTGAATGAAAGAAGTGCAGGTGCTATGAAAGAAGTGGAGGTGCTGTCACAAAGAATTGCAGGTGCTGTCCCCTGTGAATGACACAAATGCAGGTGTTGTCCCCTGTAAATGAAAGAAGTGCAGGAGGTGTTACAAAAAAGTGACGGGTGCTGTCCCCTGTGAATGCCAGAAGTGCAGGTGTCGTCCCCTGCGAATGCCAGAAGTGCAGGTGCTGTTACAAAAAAGTGTAGTTGCTGTCCCCTGTGAATGAAAAAAGTGCAGGTGTTGTCCGCGTGAATGACAGAAGTGCAGGTGCTGCCCCTTGTGAATGAAAGAAGCGCAGGTGCTGTCCCTTGTGAATGACAGAAGTGTAGGTGCTGTCCCTTGTGAATGAAAGAAGCGCAGGTGCTGTCCCTTGTGAATGAAAGAATGCAGGTGCTGTCCCCTATGAATGAAAGAATGCAGGTGCTGTCCCCTGTGAATGAAAGAATGCAGGTGCCGTCCCTTGTGAATGAAAGAAGTGCAGGTGCTGTCCCTTGTGAATGAAAGAAGTGCAGGTGCCGTCCCTTGTGAATTAAAGAAGTGCATGTGCCGTCCCTTGTGAATGAAAGAAGTGCAGGTGCCATCCCCTGTGAATGACAGAAGTGTAGGTGCTGTCCCTTGTGAATGAAAGAAGCGCAGGTGCTGTCCCTTGTGAATGAAAGAATGCAGGTGCTGTCCCCTATGAATGAAAGAATGCAGGTGCTGTCCCCTGTGAATGAAAGAATGCAGGTGCCGTCCCTTGTGAATGAAAGAAGTGCAGGTGCCGTCCCTTGTGAATTAAAGAAGTGCATGTGCCGTCCCTTGTGAATGAAAGAAGTGCAGGTGCCATCCCTTGTGAATGAAAGAAGTGCAGGTGCCGTCCCTTGTGAATGAAAGAAGTGCAGGTGCTGTCCCCTGTGAATGAAAGAAGTGCAGGTGTCGTCCCCTGTGAATGACAGAAGTGCAGGTGCTGTCACAAAGAAGTGCAGGTGCTGTCCCCTGTGAATGAAAGAAGTGCCGGTGTCTCCCTTGTGAATGAAAGAAGCGCAGGTGCTGTCCCTTGTGAATGAAAGAATGCAGGTGCTGTCCCCTATGAATGACAGAAGTGCAGGTGCTGTCACAAAGAAGTGCAGGTGCTGTCCCCTGTGAATGAAAGAAGTGCCGGTGCTGTCACAAAAAAGTACAGGTGCTGTCCCCTGTGAATGAAAGGAGTGCAGGTGTCTCCCTTGTGAATGAAAGAAGTGCAGGTGCTGTTCCCTGTGAAAGAAAGAAGTGAAGGTGCTGTCCCTTGTGAACGAAAGCAGTGCAGGTGCTGTCACAAAGAAGTGCAGATGCTGTCCCCTGTAAATGAAAGAAGTGCAGGTGTTGTCCCCTCTGAATGACAGAAGAGCAGGTGCTGTCCCTTGTGAATGAAAGAGGTGCAAGTGCTGTCCCTTGTGAATGAAAGAAGTGCAGGTGCTGTCCCCTGTAAATGAAAGAAGTGCAGGTGTTGTCCCCTCTGAATGAAGGAAGAGCAGGTGCTGTCCCTTGTGAATGAAAGAAGTGCAGGTGCTGTCCCTTGTGGATGAAAGAAGTGCAGGTGTCTCCCTTGTAAATGAAAGAAGTGCAGGTTCTGTCACAAAGAAGTGCAGGTGCTGTCCCTTGTGAATGAAAGAAGTGCAGGTGCTGTCCCTTGTGAATGAAAGAAGTGCAGGTGCTGTCCCTTGTGGATGAAAGAAGTGCAGGTGTCGTCCCCTGTGAATGACAGAAGTGCAGGTGCTGTCACAAAGATGAGCAGGTGCTGTCCATTGTGAATGAAAGAAGTGCAGGTGTCGTCCCCTGTGAATGACAGAAGTGCAGTTGCTGGCACAAAGAAGTGCAGGTGCTGTCACTTGTGAATGATAGAAGTGCAGGTGCTGTCCCTTGTGGATGAAAGAAGTGCAGGTGTCGTCCCCTGTGAATGACAGAAGTGCAGGTGTTGTCACAAAGAACTGCAGTTGCTGTGCCCTGTGAATGAAAGAAATGCTTTCTTTGGGATTCCATACTCCAAGAGTGGATAGATGGAGTGTTACTGAGCTAGATGTCCGTGGCCCTCAGGACTGAGATGTTTGCATCACACGCCTTATTCTCCCTTGAAATCTGAAGATGTCCTCTTTAATGAATGCCTGTGCATTGAGGTTACAATACACTTCAAACATTATCTTAGAGTCTAAACTCATGTTTTAGGATGTCAAATGCACAAATTGGCATATGAATTCAGTTGCACAAAAACCTGTATTTGTAGTGAAATAATCTATGAATGAATGCATGCTTGAATAAAATGTGGAGCACAGAAATGGGAAAACTGCAAAGCATATGTTAGTTGTTAGACCTGTCAGCCCTAGGATGGTCTTTCCCAGTTTTTTTCACCCTTGCCTCATTTTTCCCACCTCTTTTTTTTGTTGGCCTTAAGTCTCCGGGCGCCTTCCCATTGCTAATCAATGCTAAGGTGCTGGTGCTCTCTTCTCCCAATATGGCTGCCACAGGCCCCTGCTACTGCGGAGTGGTCTTTTCAGTAGCACCCTAGTTGCCAGGATCTGGCTGGGACCCCAAACATTGTTGCAACACCAGTCCGCCTTTTTCTCCCATAGCTAGAGTGGGGAAGCTCCTGGAACCTTCTAGAATAGGGGCAGGATCTGCTTTTGCTGCCTTAGAGTGTGGTCACCTGATCTGGGCTCTGTTAATTGCATTTCGGGGGCAATACTGATTGTGGAGTCCTTTATTGGTGTCCCGCTGTGCCGCTGCCGGTCTCCCTTCCGCTGCTGCACTTTCCTCATCAGCTCAGCGAGGAGTGAGGGGACCACAACGACCAGGAGCCTCAGCGGCGGAAGCCGCCACCGCCTACACTGCGCCCGGAGGCGCTACATAAGAGAGGAGAGCCCCCGCGTCGCGGGATCGCGCGCGGGTCGCGCCAAGGGCGGGCCCGTTTAATCCCGATCAAGGACGGGACGGACCACCCTTCTTTCAATCTTGTTGCGGGACCTTTGATTTGTAAGTACTCATTTTGCCTTATTGACATACCTGTTTTACCATGGCTTCGAAGGAGGCTAGAAGTAGGGCGAACAATGTAAACCTCACAGGAACAATGGACAAGTTCATTACCAGGGTCAATTCTGTAATAGACGAGGGGATCACGTTGATGGAACGACAAGTCTTACAGGATTTAGCTATCGCTAGAAGATCATCCATAGGGCATATTGCCAACGCACGGACCCCTGAACAAAAGGACAAAGTAGTGGTATAGGTGCACTAGCGATCATAGAATCCCCGAATACACCTCTAGCATCTCATGATGTAGACCATGTCTCCTTTGGGTATCAGTCTACGGTCTCCGAATCGCTACTATTATCTCCCCACAAGCTTCCCTCTATGGCTAGCCCAGTGAAGGAGCATAATATCAGGCAACTACATGAGAGACGCCAAGGGGCTATTCCTAAGTATAAGCAAGGGCTGGCCAGTGACAACGGAGGGAAGAAAGGGAAGGTGCCAAAAAACACTAGAGCAACCACTACCACAAGGGAGCAGGCAGTTGTGGATGCCCCAGAAATTATAGCCTCACCTATAGACGACCCAATACCCATTAGAACGGTACCCCAGGCTGAAAGCAGGGGAAAAACTCAAGGTGAAAGGGTGGAGGTGGAAGATCCCCGGATGACGTAATTAGACTCCTTCTCCGTCCAGTAGAGGATAGACTAACCAAGATTGAAAAGCATCTAAACAAGATCGAGCTTGACTCTAAGGGAAGTGTTGATATCTTAAAAAAGGGAAACACACCTAGGGTTGCTCTACCGCTAATTAAAACCAGAGGGGAAAATGCCCCTATAGATTTGAGGGTCTCGCCAGCCACGATTGCAGCTCCACAGCCCACAGCTGACCTCCTTGTAAGGTTCCAGCCACGCCTGCTGTTAATAAATCATGCCAATATAATCCCATTCAACCGAATGAGGGTGGCGGGGTTCCTAAAGCCCAGGCTTCCAGGGGGGAAATTAACATCAACCTGCCCCCGGAAGTAAGCCCTTACCTGGTAGTTTTAGCGGGGGTTCCCGAACTGAGTAAGCATAAAGATGAATCTCCCACGGCCCTGAGGAATAAGGTTGCCTATTGGCTAAATAAAAATAGACCGCTGCCAATACATATAGTGAGCAAAATACTTATGTTGCGGGGGTGTCCTGGGTGGGACATCTGGCCAAGGATATAAGGGGGGATTGTGTGCTAGTTAACTTTAAAGACCCAAGGACAGTTGAGTATATTTGTAACTGGAGACACTCTAGCCCAGGAATTTCTATTCGTTCTCTCCCTCTGTTCTATTTTTACCCCCCCTGGTCACTTTGCATCAGTATCGGATGGGTGGACACTTGTACAGGGGAATGGGAGGGGGCTGATCCATGGGGGCTGGCCCGAGTCTTTGCCAGTTTCGAGCGAAACTCCTATTCAAAACTGGTTCAGTAGTCTGAAGGCCGTTGACTGACTTCAGGCTCCTGAAGGGGCACTAACTAGCTTTATTTCTCCCCCTGGTAGCTGTATTGCTAGTCCTCCTGGACCGCTCCAGTCTCCTGGTCCAGAATTATCAATTTCTGTTCCTGTATCCTTGAGGGACAATAATTCGATTGGCTGGGGTCCTGATTTATTTCAAGGCACCCTAACCCCCTGTGATGGTTCAACTGGTAATTTTAAACTTGTTTCATGGAATGTAGCGGGTTTATGTAATAAGCTCTCATTACCGAACTGGAATACTTTTATTGATGGTTATGATTTGTGTTTATTCCAGGAAACATGGAGCCTGGAACCTTTGTGTAAGCCTGGTTACTCTTGCTTCCATTTACCAGCTACTTCCTCTGGTCGAGGACGCCCATCTGGAGGCTCATGGTTTGGGTCAAGGCAGCTCTTAATTGTAAGATTACCCACCATCTCTGTCCAACACCAGATCTAATGAGACTTTCCATTAAGGGCTTGAAGGGCAATAACACCTGGGAACTCTTTAATATCTATGCTAGAGGCACCCAAGGGGGGGGGGGGCTAAATCTTCAACTATTTCCATTCTCTCTGAAGTGCTTCTCTCTTTTCCGTCAGATTCCTTTGTTCTGGTCGGCGGTGACCTAAATTGTTCATTTGAACCTTTGGCGGCAGATGATATTTTGGGAATTTATGATGAGGATGTCAGATGGGGCATACCATCATTGTCAATTATGCCAGTGAAGAAATGGCCGCCGGTGGTCATTCAATTGAATGCCCTAATGTTGGAATTTGGGCTAAGAGTGGTTAATGGACGTACGTCCTCTGATGTAATGGGAGAAAATACATGGATGTATGGACAGGTTTTTATATAGCGCAATATCACCGCCAGGTCTCAAAGCGCTTTGCATTGGGAACCCGTCCTGGTTTTTCCCTGTGAGATAGCCCCTACTGGGTATCCCCAAGGTGAAAGCCAGGCATCCCGCTGTAGGGGGCCGTAGTGGAGATTAAGCAAGCTATTGCCCAGAGTTGCAGAGTGTGAACCTGTGATTCGAGTAGGCACCGAAGCGAGAATTACCGAGTCCGTGGACATTTTGAGCTCAAGACCCTGCCGCATCGGGAATTGAACCCTGGTCCCGGGTCTGATCTCAGCGTCCGGGCCTGCCTCCTCTAACCAGTGAGCCACACTTCTCCACATATAACGGGGTTTCTTGTCAGAGTAGAATTGATTACATATTGGTGGACAAGAGGTCCTGGAAGTTCGTGAATGACATGATCATTATACCATCTATGGACAGTGATCATAACCCCTTATCCCTTACAATGACGGAAATGTGGGAAAAGAAGGATCCCACTCCCATTACTAGACCTAGGATGTTAACAAAGGCAATCATACCATCTAATTGCAACAGGTTCCTTAAATGGCCCAAATTCGTTTTGAATGTTCAAAGATTAAGAACCTTAGCGGAAATCTTAAGAGATCAGACTCTTAGGCTTTCTGCAGCCTGTAAGAATGAGGTTGGGCCCCCAGCTGTGGAATCAATTCATGTTGATACAATAGACATGATTGGCTCTCTATTTGTAGAGCCTTCATCCATGAAAAAGTGCCCTACGAGCGGCAAGCCAGTTGAGAAGTGGTTTGACAAAGACCGTAGAGTGAAAAAAAACGGTTTGATACTTGCCATCAAATCCAATAATTCTGTTGAGGTTCGGTTGGCGATATTACAGTATAGGCGAGCTATCATAGAGGCGAAGAGGATATGGGAAGAATCACATTGGGACAGCCTAAAGGAAGCGAGCCAGTCCAAGAACGGCAAGCTTTTTTGGGCTTTGGTGAGAAGATCCAATGGTCGTGACTCAGACCAAATTCCTAACCATATAACTGATTGGGAGTGGTTTGAACACTTTAGGAAACTATATGTAGGAGATGAGGCTAGCGGTAGATCAGGGCCCTCTAGGCTGCTATAAATAAGATTGTACCTGCTAAAGCCCTGGGACAAGATGGTATACCGGGTGACTTATTCCGGGCTAATGCTGAGGAATGGGCCACTTATTTTGTATTCCTTATTAATGCTCTGCTGGAAGGATCCCCGGTTCCAAACTCCTGGAAAGGGGCGAAGTAATTCCTATTTACAAGAAAGTGTCCAGGGGGGACCCGGCCAACTATCGGCCAATAAGTCTTATATGTCTGCTAGTCAGGCTTCAGGGCTTGTACAAGCACTATAGACCAGGTATTTAGGATGGCACTTTTACACTGGAAGGTGGTTACCATAGCCAAGGGCGGTCTTTATTTAGCATTTATCGATCTAAAGACCGCCTTTGACTTGGTCCACCGAGACTGGCCATGGCTGGTCTTGCAGGAGATGGGGTTTCCCCTACCTATCTTGAACCTCCTGGCACGCTTGCTTGATGGAAATTATGCCCGCATTAGATGGGGTACGCAGGAACAAAAAACAGAAAAAATCCCTGTAAATAGAGGTGTCCGTCAGGGATGCGTATTTGCGCCTACCCTATTCACGCTTTTCGTAAATGGGGTAGTTTCCTTTGTGCTTGAAATTAACGCTGACGCTCCAGTTTTGGCGGGTGACAAAGTCCCCGCCTTACTCTTTGCGGACGATACATTGCTAGTTTCAAAAACTCCTGCAGGATTACAGAAGCTGCTGGATCGTTTCTGCCTGTTTTGTAAAACGAGGGGCTTAGTCATTAACACTTCCAAAACGAAGTTTCTTTATTTTAATCCTAGCAGATCGACTAAATCCATGCTGGTTCTTGATGGGGTGCCTCTAGAACGTGTCAAAGAGTTTGACTACTTGGGAATTAGAATCTCCGACAAGTTCAAATGGCAGCCACAGATTGATAAAATGGCTTTAAATCATAAGCGGGTAGTGGGGGTGTTAGGGTGGGAACATCGTGCCTCAAACACTAGGCCCATTGCCCCTGCCTTGGAAATTTATGCTGCAAAGGCTGTAGGCTGTGCCTTATATGGAGCCGAACTCTGGGGTTTTGGTTGTGTAGACGTGCTAGTCACTGCAGAAAACAAGTTTTTTAGGGAGCTTGTTTCGCTCCCTAGGGGCACTCCAACTAAGCCACTTCTGAGTGATTTGGGGCATCGTTCAATCAAGGACCTAATTATGTTGCGACCTCTTTTATACTGGGCTCGGCTATGGCGCACCCCAGAGCTAGCCAGATATGCCGACGGCCTAAGAGAGGCAATGAACCTTCAAGGATCCCACAAGATTGGCTGGCTAGTAAATGTAAAAAAGCTCCTTCTGGATTCTGGCCTCAAAACTACATGGGAGTCTGGGGTTGCGATGACCAAGGCAGAAACCAAGAGAGCCTTTTGGGCATGGGTTGATAAACAGGAACATAGGGACCCTAATCTGGGCAGGCTGACTGACGCATTTCATCAGCACAAGCAAGTGCCTCGTCTAGAGCCTTATCTAGATTTCATCCAGAAGCAGAGAGACAGGGCTCTCTTTATCCAGTTTAGAATGGGTACCCTTCCTCTTCGTGATCGTACAAGTAAATGGAAGCCCGCACCAAACGCCCTCGGAGTGCCCAAATTGTGTAGGTGTTACTGAAAATATTCCTCACCTTTTTTTTGTATGCCCAGCCAAACCTAGACTGTAGTGGCTTTAAACCTTATGCCTACAGCTTGAGACTAGGAACCATTCTGTTGCTCTTAGAATACTCCATGCTGATGCCAGTACAACCTTGGCCTGCAGGGTGGCAACATTTTTAAGCTGGGCTTGGTTGATAAGACTGAAGGCTAAATGATGAATTTGTATAATGAACTATTCTAAACCTCATCAAAGCTGTTATAGTTTAATACGTTTTTTAACACATCATTGTAAAAATGATTTTTAGATGAAATTTTTTCTTTTAAGGTATTAATTATGAAATGTGGTTTAAATTGTAAAAATGCTTCTATGATATTTTATATCGAAATAAAGCATTGTTGATTGATATATAAAGGAAGGAGGGAAACTTTTTAGTCAGTTGGGGCACCACTGACCTGGGGGAACCTACGCAGGAGACGTAGGCGGTAGTGCCTAGTCAAGCACCTATACCACTGGGAGTGACAGGGCTGAGGTGCTGCCTTCCAAGCTGTGTGAGGAACACTGAATTAGCCCACTGATCGGGCCCGGCGGGAGGTGAACCCAGGGACCACCTGCAGTGACCTGCTGAGACTATCCTGTCATCAGCCTTCAACTCAACCCCCCCCTCAAGAAACTGTCTCCTAAGGGCGCAGGAACCAACAAGCGCCAAGAAGGACTACGGCCTGGCCACAGGACTACTGGGGATCAACCAGGTACCGGGCTGTGCTACTCCTACACCCCTCTGACTTCACCTGGACCCCTGCGCTGTCGTGCCTAACTCCCCCTGGCTAAACGGCCTGTACTGCTAAGCGCTCATCCTTCCTAGCGCTAGCCTCCTGAACTGCCTGGCCATCTGGACTGATTGTCCTGCTCAACCGAATGGTGCACCCCCCCAGCACTCCCCTCTGTGCCCTGGGGAAGCGCTGGCTCCCTGCATCCCGTTGCCACTGAAGCGCGAGCGCTGTGCCTCTCGTGGCGGTACGATCACCAGCCAGCTGCCTGCACCGCGCTGTGGTGGGCCTCGGAGCCCTGCAACTCCCCGCGCTATGCCTGAGAAGCGCTAGCGGCCCCACTCACCTTTACGGCCCTTGCCGCCTCACCAGAGCAGCAGATGCCGGACACAGCCACAGCCGGCCCTGAAGCGCCGACCTCATCACCCGCTCGGCGGCCCCCGGGAGCCAGGAGAGGGCCGCAGACTTTTGACACTGGGCTGCACTAGGCCCGACGAAGCTTGAAGCCCCTGCCCGACTCACGTGACGGGGGCGTCGGAAGAGACTCCGCCCCCGTTGCGCTGATTGGGCACTGCTGCCGCGCCCCCGCAGGCCGCCCTGCCTCTGGCGCCTGCGGGAGCGCCTCAGCGAGGGCCTACCCCCGACCGGCTCACCACTCACCGGAGGGCCCTGAGAGAAGCCGGGCCCTCCTCCCAGCCGGCAAGACCCACGAGAAGAGAGCTAGAGTGTGCGGGCCTCCCCTGAGCGGCCTGCACACCGCCCCGGCTGGAAATACAGGCGCGGGGGCTCCAGAGTCAGCGTGAGCCCCCCTCCCTCTGCCGGCGTGCTGAAACCTCCGCAAGGGCCCTGAGGGGGCCGAAGAAGAAAGGTAAACCCCCAGGGAGGCCCCAAGATCGCCCCTCCCCGCTGGAGACTATTGTTGGGCCCTGTTGGCCCCTGTGGTGCCTGCAAGGCTTCTGGAACTTAGCAGGAGCCCTGTGTTGACTGAGGAACCCTCGAAGAGGATTCAGGGACTGCCCTATTAGTTGAGTTAACCCCTGCCTGGGGTAAAGCTGAATGCCCAACACTGTTGCTTTATGCATGGGGTACCATGGATCCCTGAAATGCTCATTTTAGCTGGATGTATGGTTTATCCTTGCCTACTGAAATCACCACCCTGGCTTAATGCCTTGCGTATTAGTGCCTAGTTAAATATTTAGTGCTGAGTAATGAAATGGTTATGATTTCCTGCTAAAATGGTTATTCACAATGAAATGTTTCTTCTTGATTAAGGAGATGTTTACCCTGGCATGAGGAAGTGTTTATTTCTGTGCAAAGTGATTACTGTAGGGTTTACTTCAGATTACTGAGTTGTTTTACTCCAGCCTCATGAAATGTTTTGCTCTTCTTTAATGACATGCTGATTCCTGACTCGATGAAATGTGTATTGCTAAGTGATGAAATGCTATTCCTTTAATGAAATGGTTATTGCGATATGCTACATTGATAATTGAACTGCTCCCTTCACTCCCTTGATGAAATACTTGATGAGATATTGATGCCTTGATTATTGATCACCCTGAACGATCTAGATAAAAGCTATATGATTTTTACTCAAACTTACTGGTGTGGTGTCAGTCATTGCATGCGTTTCCGGCCTCAGTGGATGTGTGTGCTGTATGATCACTTTACACCTAAGCTTTCAGGTGCCTGCCTGCTCGCGCCAAGCTACCCCCCGTGGAACTGGTGACCCCAGTTCCTACAATAGTGTTCTGAAAAGGCATTCCAGGTTTGAATGTTTGGCATTCGGCTGCTTGCTGCAGGTTTGTTGCCTGGAATCTAAGGAGTCACCCTCTCTAGTCCAAGCTCCTCACATAGGTGAAAGATGTCAGCTTCAATGTAAGTGACCAGTACATTCTCTTCCACTCGGACTGTCTAAACAAACTTGTTGCCATCCTGTTAGAAATGGGGTTGTTGGTTGGCTGGGTGTAAACCTTAGTCAAACAGCATCCACAATCCTGGTCAGGGTAAATGTCAGGCAACCCCTAAATTAACCTTTGCCCACCCTCTGTTAGCTTGCCATAGAGCAGTCAGTCTTAAGTTAAAGGCAATGTGTTAAGTATTTGTGCAACAATTCATACAGTAAACCACTTGAAACACCACACAAAAAGATGCCACATCAGTTAATAAAGATAAATCTGAATTTAATAAATAAAACAAGACCAATTCGACAAAGATCCAATAAGTAGAAATGTAGTTATTTATTTGTAAAGAATAAACTTTAAAATAGTGCTGAAAAGTAAGAAATGCCAACCTAGAATATCTGGTTGTGCCGGACTGGAACAAACTCAAAAGTTCAGGCCGACCACGATTGTGCGCAGGCCAGCTACAAGGACCTAGTTAGGCCTGTGAACCAAAGTACCTTTAAATCCTGGTTGCGGAGCATTGTGTCTGAAAGACAGATACGTTTTGCAGTTGAAGCGATGTGTAAGTTACGTGTTGCATTGATGTTGCGGTGCTAGGTCCTGTTGTGGTGTTGATGAGAAGAGGGCTTACAATAAGAAGGGCAGTGTCAGGATGCGTTTGTTCCGATGAGGGATGAAGCTGTGATGTGGTTCTGTAGCCTCGTCGAGGCTGCGGTCAACGAGGGATGCAAGGATCTGGCATCAGGAAAAGAGGTGCACAGTGGCGGTTTCGAAAGCTTTGACTCACTAGTCCCAAGATGCAACACCGCCAGTCTGCTGCATTGGTTCTAACTCACGCAGTAGTGGTCATGCGCCGGTTCTCTTCCATGCAACAGCGACAATGCGTTGGTTCTGCTCCCGCATAGAGGATGCGTTTGGCCGCTGGAACAAACACCTTATGCCCACTTCCTAAGGGTCCTGGACTGGGGTGGCAGCACTTGGCTGGGTAGGCTCTGAGATGGCAGATGCCAGGTGCAGGAGCACGGTGGCTGGAAGTCTTTTTTGTCCAAGAAACTTCATTTCAGCAGGCCACCCAGCTAGATCTTGGAGTCACTCTGAGTTCAAGTGATGCAGGCTCAGTCCTTCTCACCCAGGCAGGGAAATAATAAGCAGCAGGACAGCACAGCGAGAAAGGAATCCATCAAAGTATCAGTCCAGCAGTGTGGCAGCCCTTCAGCTGCACGGCAAGGTTTCTTCTTACTGAGTTGGTGGTGTCAGAGGTCTAGTACTTATACCCAGTTGGGCCTTTGCAGTGGGAGGGACTTCCAAGCAAGCCTTTTGAGCGCACAGAGGTCCTGCCATTCCTTCCCTAGCTCCAGACTCACTACAGAGAATTATGCAGCCCTTTGTATGGTGTCAGAACCCAGCCTATTCAGGTTTAAGTGAGGCTTTGTGCAGCTCCACCCTCCCATCTCCCAGGATGGCCATCAAGTCACACCTAAGCTCCCATTGTGTGTGGCTGTCTAAGGGGAATACACAAACCCCATTTGTCACCCACCCCAGACACGTGAATAGAGACAGGCAGCAGGCACCAAATGGCTAAAGTAGGAAAATATCATAACGAGAGGTAGACTGCACACCTTCCCTTCCATATGTTCAACTCTTTTCTGTGTGATGATGGGATTTTTGTCATTTTTTGCATGCAGGCTTGACGCATGCTTTGTCCCACTAGCACAAATATGAAATTCAAAAAGTGCCTGGTGCCTCGTTGCTCCAGTTTCAAGGCATACAGCCATGTAGGCAACAGTTGCAAAAAACAGTCCAATATTTATTCCTGTAATCCTTTTTATTATCCATTTTAATTCCAGTAGTTTTCCATGATACAAAGTTCACACAGAGGCAAAATGATTCCAAACTTTTAATGCTTAAGGATTGCCCATCCAGGCTTTTTACAACAGCAGGTTAGATCACATTTCATCTCGGTTAGCAATACAAATATTCTCCCAAAGCATTTCGCGCAACAAGCCCTTCGTCAGTGGTAACTTTAAATTAAAAACAACCCATCAGCAACCATAAATGATTCTTAAACATGTTCAGTGATAAAAATAAAACCATGCGCAGCGTATAGTATATCATGTGAATGTGTCAACATCACCCACAAATCATATTGAGACCAAATATGTCACTACTTTTGTGCCCAATTATCTGCTCGAAAGGACTAAACCGTAAAAATGTACAGTACTAAAATGTACACTGTTGCACTGAAACTGAGTTAGACCCTGTGCTTGACTGGCCCAATATCTGAAAACAAACATGAACCTAAAACCCACCCGAAGTGCTGCAAATATGTGCTTTACTTCTCCAATTACTTGACACCCAGACAGTGAGGTACTGGGTTTTTCAGAACCGGTACCGAACCGGTAACCCAGCGGTGTCAGGGTACACCCGAAGACCTTGAGTACTTTCCTGATTCAGACCACAGAAACACGAGTCTTCTAGGTGAAGTCAAAGTTGTAATGTATTGGCTGCAACCAAGTAACAAGCGTCCTAGAAGTACAACAGCATGTAGGTTCTCAGGAGACTGCTCAATCTTACAGAACCAGGCTTCTCTTTTTATGCAGAAAAATGGGCTCCAGGCAAACATTCTTAAATTTACAGTGCAAACATTCTTAAATTTACAGTAGGCTATTCACATATTTTCATTACAAAGAAAAGGCAGAGTCATGCTGAAATTTCACATTTCAGTGTGTCCAGTTTGTGAATAATTACCCGGCAAGGCCCAACATTCTCATCAGATATCGGTGTACCCCCAATAAAACCGGGCTCCTCCTCATCATAAAGCAAAGAAGAGAATAGAGCAGGGCCAGGTGTGAGCAAGATTAGGCAGGGTGCGTGTGCGATGAAAAGGGCTTTATGGCCTGTTGCGCCTTGATGCTATCTCATTCGGCCACTGGGAAAGGAACTGACCAAACAGGTCCGGCCTAGGGCAAAGGCTTCAGCTTGCCCAGGTCAGAGAGGAGTCAATCAAGGTGTACGTGTCCCTTGGAATCGGATTTGACTGTATAAAAGGGCCTATGTAAAGGGCAACTCACAAAATGGCTGCCGTATACAAAATGGAGGCCAAGGGTGCAGAACACAAGTGACAATTTCGAGGTGTAACTGTCACTCGAATATGACGAAAATGCTTACACATAGTGTACTAGCCATTTCCGTTTTTTTATATGAAAATCGTCATACTACGATAACATTTTTAATCACGAGTTCGTGATTTTTAGAACTACAAACCCTCCTTTTGCCCTTACATAGGCAATTTAACCTAACCTCATGCTAATCTGAGTCCAGGTCTATATTCCTAAAGTCATTGAGATGTTGCTGTAACATCATTCTAGTACTTAGCTCGTCTCTTGATACAGGTTTCCTTACACATGATGTAGCGCAGAGGCTACATATTGCAGGAGCACACTGCACGCACAGACAGAACAGAAAAAGAATTGCTAAGACCATCCCAATGACCATCAGAATTTTCCATCCCCAGGTGGATATCAGTTCCCAGAACCATCCCATTAACGACCAATCTCCTTTATCCACATGAATAGATTCGGAAATCTTATGCAGTTTGGAGATGGCCTGGAACACTGTTGGAGCGTTATCTGGTATGAAAATACAGCAACTCGATTGGATCAATTTACAGACCCCACCTCGGTCTGCAAGAATGACATCTAATGCGACCCTGTTCTGAAGGGTCATAAGTCGGTCCGACTGGAGCTCAGCAGTCAGATTACTAAGGGCACCAGCCGTCTCGATCACGGTGGATTCAACTACCCTTGTCAACTGGCGAATGTTCCTGCTGTTCACCATAGGCCCCCAAAATGGCAGAAAACCTTTTGCGAAATCCCCAAACTCTTGTTCCGCTGTGTCGTCTTTACTCACAACACCCCTAACTGTCCTTGTCCTATGGTAATCTGCAGCGGCCGTGTAAGTGGGTGGCAGCAGGAACGAGATGAAACATGTGCCTGAAATGTCAGGGGGCAGCCATGTATATGCTCTATCGTGGCAGATGAAATATGTACCCTTTGCTGCTGAAAATGAAGGGGAGGTCTGGGATGGGAAAACATATGTTTCGGTACAGACACTATTCCCTAACTGAGCTCTGGGGTTTTTGCCATTTCCTTGCAGACACAGGAGACCTTGATGGGGCACTATCCAAATTGGGGAGAATTTCTTTGCTCGCTGGCTCAGACTTAAGGAAATTCCATACCTTGTTATATTCCATCTACTGTAGGCTTCTAGTTCGTCTCTGGGGAGAGTTCTATATGTGTCGATATTTTGGCTCATATTCCTGATTCCTACTAATAGTGCCCTGTTGCTTGAGTTGTTCCCTGTGGAATGTGGGGAATATGGTTCGAGGGAGAATAGGAACAACGTCTGAAATGCCCACAAAGATCCGTAATAACTAAATGGCAGGACAAAATACGGGATACCCTTATCGGTCGTGTGTGGCATAAGTCCACATACCCAACAATTTGTTGTATTTATTACAATCTGGTCTTGGTGTAGAAGTTGAATGAATGAGTTATTTATGAACTCCAATCTTCTGGCAGACTCGTGTTCAGGAAAAGGGTGAAAAGAGTGTGTGAAAACAGTAGGAGGAGGTATGGGCGGTGTAGTGGGTGCAAATGAGACTCGAAAGGTGAATAAAGCATAGCCTATAAAAAACATTATTATACTACACAACATGAAAATGCATATTATTGAAAATTGTATGTTTGTTATTACAGTGCATATTCTTGCTTTAAAGTTCACGGGTTTGGTAGGTCTCTCCATCTCGGAAAACTCCATCCACTCTAATTTGCTGCCCGCGGTGGGAGGTTGTTTCTGCTGAAGAGTGCCTCTGTCAGTCCAGGGTAACTCCCTTGAACCAACAGAACTGTCCACCTAACCGTCTCCAGCTGCACTCCAAAGACTGTGGCAACTGCGACCCTAGCAGCAGAACCGGATGGCGGTTCGAAAAAACAAAAATAAGCAAGTTTCCTAGATGAGAGCTGCACAATTTTTTTTTATTTATTTATTTGTCCATAGTCATGGGTCTTGGCCTCAAATTGTAGCGGTTCCTGCCGGGCTCTGTCTGGTCCAGAAACAGGAGTTCAGGCTCCGCAGTGTTCAATCGAATCGATGGAGGCACAGCTTCTTGCAAAATGTTGTTGTTTTCTCTTTCAGAGTTCATTCCCTTTATACGAGCATCGCTAAAAGGTATGAAGCAGGGCACAGTCTCGGCTTCGGAGTCAGCAATGTTCTCCTGGACCCACCGGTCATATGGCAAAGGTAAAGGGATTCGTTTAACGTGCACACCGTGCACCCAACTTTTCTTGCCGTGCACTCGGACTGCGGTGCGGGTTGCCAGCAGCACTTGGTGGGGTCCCGTCCAGCGAGGCTGTTCGTTCTTGCTTCGCTGAAAGTTACGCACTAAGACCCAGGTGCCGGGTTCAATAGTGTGGCCTGGATCATCAGAAGCTGGTGGTAGGGAACTGTGAACCTGTTGGTGCAAAACACATAATTTAGTTGTCAGTTCATACAAATAGTCAAGCAGCACAGGATGCTCTACTTCACTAAACTTTTTGGGTCTAGGCACTCCCCATATGTTGGCCGGACGGCCGAAAACTATTTCATAGGGACTAAGTTTTAATCTAGAGTGCACAGTCATTCTGGTGGATAGGAGTGCTAAGGGTAGAGCGTCAGGCCATGTAAGGCCAGTGCTCGCTTGGATTTTGGCGAGTTTTAGCTTTAGGGTGCCATTGTAGCATTCTACTAATCCAGCTGATTGGGGGTGATTTGCAGCGTGGAACTTCTGTCTGATGCCTAGCCCTTCGCACACTTGCTTCATCACTCGACCCACAAATTCACTCCCATTATCACTCCAGACCATTCTCGGCATTCCAAATCTCGGGAAGAATTCTTTGACAAGGGCTTTCGCTGTGGACAAGGCAGTATTGCCCTTAAGGGGATATGCTTCCACCCACCTGGAAAAGGCGCAAACAACAACGAGTACATATTTCAGGTTGTTGCACCTTTCCATGTGGATGAAATCTAGCTGCAAAACCTTGAACGGATACGTAGGAGGTGCAAAATGACCAGCTGGAGTTGGGGTTCCCCTACCAGGATTGTGTTTCAGACATACCATGCAATTTTTGACTACATTCTCTGCACACTTAGGGATTCCACTATTCTGCCATACTGGGGCCAACAACTTGCAGATTCCTTTCACACTAATATGAGCCATTCCATGGGCCATTGTCACCACTGCAAGCACGTACGCATCGGGTAGCAGCCATCTCTGATGCTCTGACAACTCCACCCAACAACCATTCGCATCCATTTTACCCGTACTTTCTCTCCACGTGTTCAACTCTTTCTCTGTAGCCTCAGATTGAATGGACTTCACACTCTTTATTGTGTCCTCACACATTCCAACATCACCAACCCATCTTGCAGGGCCTGCAACATACATTCGGCTCATCGCATTCCTTGCAGTTTCTTTTGCTATTTCGTCCGCAAATGCATTTCCACGACCAACATCATCAGTCACCTTCTTGTGGGCACTACATTTAACGATCACGACTTGCAGAGGCAAGGTCAGTGATTCAAGAAGCTCATTCACCAACTGGCCATGCTGGATCTTATCTCCATGCGAAGTCAGGAACCCACGCTCTCTCCACAATCGTCCAAAACTATGAGCCACTCCAAACGCATACTGGCTATCAGTGTAGATGGTCACTTTCATCCCTTTCGACAACACACATGCTCTTGTAAGTGCAATCAATTCTGCTGCTTGGGCTGAGTTATGCGGAATACGTGCAGCTTCAACAATCGTATGCAAAGTTGTGACAGCATATGCTGCAGTTGTGTCACCATTCGGAAGCTTGAAGCATGAACCATCCACCCATAAGGTACTATCACATTCAGCAAGAGGAGTATCCTGGAGATCTATTCTCACTTTTGTTTCTTCTTCTGTTCTAAGAAAACAATCATGCTGCTCGTCAACATTCCCTGTCTCAACTGGAATCGGCAACAACGTGGCTGGGTTGAGTGTGCTGCATCTTTTGATGTGCCTATGGCTTGCTAACAAGGTTAGTTCATAACCAGACAATCGAGCACTAGTGAAGTGCTGTGTCTTTGTCCTGTTCAACAACGTGTCCACTGCATGTGGAACCATTACAATTAAGGTGTTATTCATCACTAAGCCAGCAGACTGTCGAATAGAAACAGCTGCTGCTGCTGTTGCTCTTAAACAACTTGGCAATGCTTTAGCTACCGGGTCCAAAGTCGACAAAAAATACGCGCATGGACGCTGCTTGTCCCCAAACAACTGTGTCAACACGGACAATGCACAACCTTCTTTCTCGTGGACGTACAATGTAAAGGGCTTACTGTAGTTGGGTGTACCTAACACAGGAGCCGAACATAATGCTGTGCGCAATTCAGAAAAACTTTTCTGACACTCTTCGGACCAAGGAACAAGATTGGGTGTATCTTTGCACGTTAATGCCACCAAAGGTTTGGCCAGCAAAGAAAAATTTGGAATCCACTGCCTACAGTACGATGTAATACCCAAGAAAGCACGTACTTCTCTCTGTGTTCTGGGCACACTCAATTTCGCAATTGCCTGTATTCTTTCTGGGGTCAGTTTCCTTCCCTCCTTCGATAAGAGATGACCTAAGTAGGTCACTTCTTGTCGACAATATTGCATTTTAGACAGAGACACTTTGTGATGCAGATCACACAAATGACGCAACAGAGACAACGTTGCTTCTTTACAGATTTCCTCAGAATGTGCAGCAACAAGCAAATCATCAACATACTGAATGAGGGTAGCGCCATCAGGTAAAACAATCGTGTCAAGCTGCGTTTATAAAGCTTGACTATATATTGACGGACTTTCACAGTAGCCCTGGGGAGCGCGTTTAAAGCGGAAGCTTCGACCTCCTAAACTGAAGCCAAAAATATCCCTACTCTCCTCAGCAATGGGGATGCTGAAGAAAGCATTCTTCAAGTAAATCACTGAAAACCATGTTGCAGAAGCTGGAATCATAGTCAATAGTGCAGTAATGTCGGGCACAACTGGGAATTGTGGTACAACTATTGTATTGACCTCTCTAAGATCAATCACGAATCTGTAAACAGGTGGCTGGGAAGGGTCAGTTCGTTTCAAAACAGGCAGAACAGGACTATTGCAAACGTTGCCTCGTGTTTCTTCGATCACATCTTTTGCAATCAGATCATAAATGATCGTTAGCAAAGCTTTTTCGCCTTCACTAGAAATTTTGTATTGGGGAATGCGCGGTATTTTAACATTGGCTTTCAATGTCACAACATATGGTGGTATTTCCAAAAGACCTACATCATTAGGACCAGTAGCCCAAAGAACATTAGGGAGAGATGACAATTCTGTTGGAAGTTTGTCCTTTGACAAATACATTTGAGAAATCACTTTCTTACCCAGTGTAAGTTGTACTCCTGAAGGAGAACAATACAAAGTCGCATATAATCTTTTCAACAGGTCTAATCCCAACAAGTTTTCACCACAACCTGTGGTTAGAATAAGGGGTGCCTCAAATTCGCAAGGACCAACAGAAAGGGACAAAGGGTCAGAAATCGTATTTCTAACTGGGGCGCCAGATAAACCTACTGATACATTTGTTTTGCCAGACAAAGGTGCACCAGGGAGTTCAGAGTGCATAATAGAACTCTTTGTAGCACCAGTATCCAACAGAAAAGGCTCTGACACACCTGATGTAATCACCTCAACATAAGGTCCACTCTGATCTACTAGAACTGAAACAACTCCCTCTCTTTGTCTATGGCTGTCCTAGCAATTATTACTTTCTGTCTGCTCATCTTCTGCATAGTAATTATCAGCATAGTACTGAGCTGTCCTACCAGATGCGTTATTCTGCTGATCAAACCTGTTCATCGAATTTTGAGGTGGAAGAGACTGTGCGTTTTGGGGGAAATTTCCACGCCCTCTACCTCTAGTTGCTTGTTGAACACCTCGACCTCTTACACCAGTAGCACCATTTGCACGCTGTAATAAAATAGGACAACTATACTTAAAATGACCCTCTTCCTTACAGTATGAACACTGGTTGGGGCCTACAGGGACACGTTGTTGAGTATACTCGACTCTTTGCGAGTTCCTTTGATACTGTTGAGGCTGCTGATAGTTGTTCGAATAGTTACTTTGAGCACCATTATTTTGACTACCACGTGGCGGGTACGCTTGCTGTAACTAAACCTTCGTTTTCAACTCTTTAGTTTTCTTTTCTACTCTATCTTTCTCATCTTTATCTCTGTTTTCGTAGTACTGTGCAGTAGCCAATATCTGTGCTGAAGAGGAAACTGCCCAAGAACTCTCTGAATCTTTCAACTTTTTACACAACTCGGGAAGTAGATTATGCACAAATTTATCGACGAACAATTGCTGACCACCTTCCGTGCTCATATCTTGACCACTGTGGTCGACAAACGTTTCTTCAAACCTAGTGAAGAAATCTGAAACCGTTTCATCTTTCTTCTGCTTACACGCAGACAACTTATCCCAATTTACAAGCATCGCAGGCATTAGAGTTTGCATATAAGTAATGATCCTACCAGGGAGTTCCGCTACTAAAGGCTCAGGTTTAGCACCACCAATCTGTCGGGAATCTGCAGCAATAATATTAGCCCATGAATCACCTAACTCCTGATCATGATCTGCATGGCGAATCTTTCCCCATAAAGGCTGTGGAACAACGTTCCCAAACAACATGTCTATGTCAGCTAAATTCATGATACATGACCCAGCAGTCTGTGACAACTCTTTGTAATACCCTGCAGGATTCTTACGGGGATCAGGCAATGTCTGCTTGAGGCCCAAAACTTCAGCTCGCTTCCATGGAACATGTACCCACACACGCTGAAAATGTGGCAGAACAATCGGAACAGCATTTGCGTCCCCTTCCCTCCAGACTGGGGGAACTTCTCTCATGGGATATTGTCTTCCCTTCTTTTTAATAGAGGAATCAGACCCAAACAGTGACCTAGAAACACCTTCAGTCCTAAGAGATAACAACTTCGCAACTGCTTTCTCAACATCTGAATCCACAATTGCGCCTTTTGAAAACTCGAACCGTACATGGCTCAACTCGGGCGGATTAGAGTCCAAATCATTGTCTTCTAAATCTTCACACAGAAAAGCACACATTTTCTCAAAAACGTATCTTTGCTTTGGTTCTTCCCACTGATGGAAGAGATCCATAACAGACTCTAGCCCATACCTCGTTGGGTCAGTCACCAATCTATGTGCCAAATAATTCAACGTTTCCTTCTCCCTAGGATCAGGCAGTTGACTACGTGTGTTCAGGAGTTACACTTTTTGCACCAAAGAGAGGATGCAACAAACTAGCGACAGTACTAGCCACTCTTTGACGAACAGAAGGAGAAGTCGATGAAAAGACAAGAGGGAAAGCAGGGTGAGTCGAGGCAGATGCAGAGGCAGTGTCAGAAACAGTACCAGAAGTGGGAGTCGACATAGTAGTCAAAGTTTTGGGAAGTAAAGGCAGAGCAAATGTCAAAGTCGGTGGCCCTTGAGAAGGCTGCACCGGAAGAGTAGGAACCAACTGAAGAGCAGCTGGTGGTTGTGGAGGAGCAGGAGGCAACACAACTAAAGGATGCGCAGCTAAAGGTTGTGGAGGTGCCGTAGCATTTTGCGTATAGGGGGGTGGCGAACTTAACAAATGCGCCATTAACGGATCTTTTTCAAGCTCTTTTGCTGCATTCTGTTGAAGAGGCGGCAAAACTGGGTAGCATTTATCTATCACCATTTTACGTTGCCTATGCAACTGCTCACTTTTCTGTTCTTCTACACTATTTCTGAGTGCAACGACGGCTTGTACCATAGACATACCTCGTTTATTTTTCTTCGCTAATTTAATTTCCTTCTGTTTGGCCTCTTTTCGCCATAGGCGAAAAGAGTCAAACATTGCCGGCCGGGCTCTTTTCTTAAACAGTTTAACTTCTAGATTATCTAGGATTTCCGTGTCAAAGCTACCATATTGGGGCCATTTTAAATCACCGTCTTTCCTGGTGTATTTGACCTATACTTCATTGTATGTGATGGGGCCTACCCCATGCTTCACATATAGTTCATAGGTTGGAGTTCCAGCTGGAGGAACCGGACACGAATCCTCCAGTCGGGAGTCCCTACTACAACCAAGACAAAACAAATTTCCAAGTCTGCTGAGACCAGGCATCTCCGCTCACTAGTCTAGCTTCAAACTTCAAAGGATTATCGATTACGATATTTCTCGTGAATACACGAGTCCTTCGGTTTTGGTGCTTGCAAGTACCAAACAAAACGGTCCAAAAGGGACACCAAACAAACTAAGGACTGGGAGGCGCTCCACTTATACTTAACTGAGGTATCAATGGCTTCACCAGAAGACTCATCTGTCATTTCGCTCTACCAAACATCAAGGGTCCAAATCAGGGCGGCAGTCTGGGCAGCAGTCCTTCGTAGCCGTCGGGACTCGGAGAACCTCTCAGCAAAGACCTTCGGAACCACGTCAACATACAGGGGTCGCTGAAGTGGCTGGCCTTCCTCCGGAATTTTCACACAAAGCTCCTCAAGAACCTCTGGCTTGGACCGGTACCGCTGATACCGCCCCACGTTGGGCGCCAACTGAGATACTGGGTTTTTCAGAACCGGTACCGAACCGGTAACCCAGCGGTGTCAGGGTACACCCGAAGACCTCGAGTACTTTCCTGATTCAGACCACAGAAACACGAGTCTTCTAGGTGAAGTCAAAGTTGTAATTTATTGGCTGCAACCAAGTAACAAGCGTCCTAGAAGTACAACAGCATGTAGGTTCTCAGGAGACTGCTCAATCTTACAGAACCAGGCTTCTCTTTTTATGCAGAAAAATGGGCTCCAGGCAAACATTCTTAAATTTAGAGTGCAAACATTCTTAAATTTACAGTAGGCTATTCACATATTTTCACTACAAAGAAAAGGCAGAGTCATGCTGAAATTTCACATTTCAGTGTGTCCAGTTTGTGATGAATTACCCGGCAAGGCCCAACATTCTCATCAGATATCGGTGTACCCCCAATAAAACCGGGCTCCTCCTCATCATAAAGCAAAGAAGAGAATAGAGCAGGGCCAGGTGTGAGCAAGATTAGGCAGGGTGTGTGTGTGATGAAAAGGGTTTTATGGCCTGTTGCGCCTTGATGCTATCTCATTCGGCCACTGGGAAAGGAACTGACCAAACAGGTCCTGCCTAGGCCAAAGGCTTAAGCTTGCCCAGGTCAGAGAGGAGTCAATCAAGGTGTACGTGTCGTTTGGAATCGGATTTGACTATATAAAAGGGCCTATGTAAAGGGCAACTCACAAAATGGCTGCCGTATACAAAATGGAGGCCAAGGGTGCAGAACACAAGTGACGATTTCGAGGTGTAACTGTCACTCGAATATGACGAAAATGCTTACAGATAGTGTACTAGCCATTTCCGGTCTTTTGATATGAAAATCGTCATACTACGATAAAGTTTTTATTCACGAGTTCGTGATTTTTAGAACTACAACAGGCAGCGAGACAGCTTGTTCTGAATTCAGTGACACCACCAAAGTTGTGCATGTGTTTAAGCTGATCGTTCAAAGGTACCCATTGTGAAAGCTACAGGTGTATAACCATTTAAACCTCACACAAAATTAAAACAAGCTGTGAAATGTAAATGCACTGCATAGCCCTTCAAGCATGCTGTGAATTTTAGACGCACCGTGTAGTCTTTAAATGTTTCGCCAAAACAAACATGGAAAAATATATCAAAAATATGCATGAGCATTAAACCTATTGCCAAACGAAAGCACTAAAAAATTGTAATAATTGTGGGCCATCTGAGGCTTGAATCTCCTCGAGTATACCAATGTGTCCAAATTATTAGCATGAAGTAAACAAAGAATAAACGTGGAATTCACTGCAAAATTTTGTGATGCCAAAAATGTTAAACAAAATATTGTTATATAAAAAAATATTAAATGTTTATTCAATATGAAGATGGCTCCTGTTTTGCAGAATGCTACACAGCATTCCCAAGTGGCCTCCGAGATGATATTTTTCTTATGGTTTAAAAGTAGGAAAATGCCTTCTTTCTAAAAGTGGTTTATATATAGGGGGGTTTACCCAAACATAGTCACTGGGACCTGGGTTCAATTGGTACTGAGAGAGAGGGGTCCCAGTGTGAGTGTGAAATAATATAAGCATTTCAAAAAATATTTACACAAACAATGAATGCATCCACATTGTTTTATTCACAATGGGACTAGGTATACTAAATATACTCAACAATTAATCAATATCATAAACGGTTGTACAGTGCCCCAGGGGGGGAGGGAGGAAGTGATCAGGTGAGGATGGTGTGGTGGAAAGGAATTAGTGACAGGAAAATCAGCCAATTGATAAAACTGTGTTGACGAGTTAATTCTTATATACAAAACATAAGACCGTTGGTTCGATGCATAAATCAAAACATATCATACTTCACAAGATACAATAAATTTGAAAATATTGGTGTGAAGTTGACGACCAAACAGGTTATTGTCGACGTTTCAACCCCTCTAAAGTTTGCAGGGATTAGTGGTGCCCTTGCTGTGGGGTCTTCATCATAACAAAATGCGGGGCAGGCACCCTTAGTAGGCAGGTAGAATGGCACAAGGTCTAAAAATGTGGTTATCACACGGGATCACTCCGCGGTGTCCAAATGATAAAATAGTCTTGCACGAATTCAACAGTATTATTCAAAGATGGTCGTTCAGTAATATCAAAAGTGGAGGTTACTCGGAAATCAGGTCCACGGGTATAATGACTCCGTGATCGCAATCACGAGCGGCGTTCTCTGCTAGATACAATCGGCTGGGGATACCACGGAGTCATTATACCCGCGTAAGGGAGTGGAAAATGCTGAAGGTAGCACTGCTCGATATGAGAAGTGTCCTCCGGGCTCCTCAAATACCCCGAAACACGTGTCCAGGGATGGCGAAGACAGCGAAGATAGCAGAAGATCGAAAGATGATGCATCGCGAACACTTTACTACATTGACCAGAGTCCTTAGGGGCGACACCGCCGGTGTGTGAGTAGTGTGCGACCCCACCCCCATTTGTAACTTACGCGCCTGAGTGGTACTATACCTGGCAGATATTGGCAGCCATCGGCAACCCGAGTACACGGCCTATCCCTGCTGATGAGGGGTAATACCCCGAAACACGTGTCCAGGGATGGCGAAGACAGCGAAGATAGCAGAAGATCGAAAGATGATGCATCGCGAACACTTTACTACATTGACCAGAGTCCTTAGGGGCGACACCGCCGGTGTGTGAGTAGTGTGCGACCCCACCCCCATTTGTAACTTTAAAGCTCCCGTGAGCAGTGGGCTGACGAGCCTGGGATCCCGCACCTACGTGCCTGAGTGGTACTATACCTGGCAGATATTGGCAGCCATCGGCAACCCCAGTACACGGCCTATCCCTGCTGATATGGGGTAATACCCTGAAACACGTGTCCAGGGATGGCGAAGACAGCGAAGATAGCAGAAGATCGAAAGATGATGCATCGCGAACACTTTACTACATTGACCAGAGTCCTTAGGGGCGACACCGCCGGTGTGTGAGTAGTGTGAGACCCCACCCCCATTTGTAAAAAGAGAAAAACCATATCATTGCAGTGAACGTGCCAGTGCTTTTATGGTCTCTTCAAAATTAAGGATTCATCAGCGAGCGAGCTCAGGGGAAAAGCCATTCAAGTGCACTGAATGTGTGAAGAGCTTTAGTCGATTATCAATTCTACGAAGACATCAACGAACACACACTGGCAAAAAACTATATGATTGCAATGAATATGGAAGTAGTTTCAGTGATTCCTCAAATATCAGGATTCATCAGCAAACACATGCAGGGGCCAAGCCATTCAAGTGCAGTGAATGCGTGAAGAGCTTTATTTGGTTATCACAGCTACAAGTACATCAGCGAACACACACAGGGGAAAAGCCATTTAAGTGCAGTGAATGTGTGAAGAGCTTTAGCCACTCATCATCTTTCATAAGACATCAGCGAACACACACAGGGGAAAAACCATACCCTTGCAGTGAATGTGCTAAGTGCTTTAGTAGGTTATCACATCTACAAAGACATCTGCAAACACATAATGTGGAAAAAAACATACTATTGCAGTGAATGTGGCAGTAGTTTTAGTGACTCTTTAGTAGTAAGGATTCATCAGTAAACACACACAGGGCAAATCCATTCAGTTGCTGTGAATAGCTTTATTAAATCAGCACACGTAAATGAGAATCAGTGAACACATACAGGGGAATAGCCAATCAGTTGCAAGGAATGTGTGAAGAGCTTTAGTTGATTACCAGACCTACAGAGTCTTCAGCGAACACACACAGTAAATGACTACATAATCGCATGAATGTGGAAGGAGTTGCAGTTACTCTTCAGCATTTACGCATCATCAGCGAACACCCACTAGGGAAACACCATTCAAGTGCAGTGCATGTGTGAAGAGCTTTAGTCAATTATCAACCCTCCAAACCTCCAAACACATCTGTGAACCCACGCTGGGGAAAAACAATACAATTTCTAATAATGTTGAAGTAGCTTTAGTGATTCCTCAAATCTCAGGATTCCTCCAAGAACACACACAGGCAAAGCCATTCAATCGCACTGAATTTGTGAAGAACTTGAGTCACTTATAAGGCCTACAAAGACATCAATAAACATAGACCGGGGGAAACATTCAGTTCAGTGAATGTGCGAAGAGCTTTAGTCAAATATCAGACCTACAAAGACAAACAAATACGCACTGGGGCAAAACCATACCATTGCAATGAATGTGGAAGTAGTTTAGTGAATCTTCAGAAGCTATAATAGAAAACCTCCCGGGGGTTGGGGTCCCGCAGAGGTAAGAGCCCCTTCCCTAAATAAATGAGTACAGCCCTGGGGGTGGGGTCCCCGGGGCCAATAAAGGCTCGGGGAGTGGAGCTGCACAGAACACCATAAATAAAAATAATTTAAAAAAGAATAAATGAGAGGCATAAGCCACACATTTATCATTTATTGCTCCTTGAAAGAGTTCCCTATAATGCCCTGCAGGTGTTTTTGAATATATGTTTGCAGCTTGGGTGCTCCAAGAAGGCAGAGGGGGACGACAAAGCATGTTAGTAACGTTTTGGGGGGCTGCATTGAGTGCAGCAGCTTTCCAGCAACATTTCTAAAAAAACATGAAGTCTCCTAGGTCTTTGTATCCATGACCCCCGGAGAACTTACCATATTTTTTTTTAAACACTCCTACCTGGAGCTCTATGGTCTTCAGCTGGAGTGCAAGGCCCTCTTGTGTTTTTTCTGATTCCATTTTGTGAGCTGAAACAATGTTAAAAGAAAGATTCAGAGATATGTTGGTTTTATTTAAAAAAAAAGAAATCTCTGGTTCTTTCTTTTAACATTTTGCAGACCACAAACTGCTTTGATAATAAACACTATGAAAATAAAAAGACTCACAGACATGATTTTTTTTTAAATTAAAACCTTATTAAACATTTTTGTAATTAGCACTATTATTAAACATTGCAGTGTGTGAATTTCTGAAATATAGATTTGAATAAACACATGAATGATTTTTGGAGAAGGATGATTTATATATCTATAATGCTATATATGCATTATGTAGATTTATATGCTCACCCCTTGATGAAGCCAATAGGTCCACATATTTCGATGTTGTGACTCTTTAACAAAATCGTTAGTCTACCTGAGTGCACCCAGGACATTGAGACAAACCGCTCCCTGCGTGTGCCAGAAGGTCGTGTATAGGTCGGGGTTAGCTGCTTGCATGGTGTTGGGTGCAGGGCCTGGTCACATGCCACCCTTCAGCCAATCTTACGACGTGTATGGCAAAAGGTCATGTGTGGGGTGGGGCTATACTTGTATGAGAGGGGTTGGATGCAGGACCTGTCTGCCAAACCTCTAACTTAATAACCGTGTGCATGGGGGTTGGCTGCCCTCTGGGAGTTTAAGGCAGGGCCTGGCATCAGAAAAGGCCCTGTGACTGACCCCACGACAGGCACAAGCAAAGGCTGTGTGCGGCACGCGCAGGCTTTATGTATCGTATTAAAAGATAATCCTTTATGTTAAAAAAAAACCTAGAAATTCTCTGAAAAAAACAATGGGTAAAGTGACGTTACAGTTATGAGTTGTAATAATATCTTTCTTTACATTAAAAAATGCCATAAACATTCAGTGAAAAAAACAAAGGTTAAACTGACAATTTAGTTAGGTGAGAATTTCAGTGACAGTGTTGCATTTCAAACTGAAAAAACACTAAAACTCACCAGTTATAATTATCCTTGGTAACTATAACTCGTGCCCTAAAGTAACTATAAGTCATACCCTCCCCATGCACAGCTAATTACCCCACATATTGCATCACTCGTGACCTGTTCTGTAACATCATTAATATCATCGCATCAGTATTTCAAATGAAATCATTGATACCTGAACTGTGCATGGCGGCCGTGGGTCACTCATATATTATTAAAGCATCATAGAGTAACACACGTCATTTACAGGCAACACATTTTCTGACCACTAGATTTGCAGACAGCTTTGCTGATAAAGGTGTCTGGCACACAAGTTATGATGTATGGAAGTCGGGTTTCAGTGAATATCCTTTGTGCATCACCCAGTAGAACTGTCTTGATTTGTTTTGATCCTTTTAAAATCTTTGTTCCAATCACGCTTCAGAATTACAAAATAATGGATTTCATTTTGCTTTCCAAACTGCTGATATATTCTGAAATAAATCAGCAGTTAAGAAAGGTAAGATGTTGTGTGTTAGAAAAAATTACACCCTGTAGCCTTTCCTTTCACACTCTATTCACACCAGCGAGATTGTCACATAGTTCACTTTAAAAACACCAATCGCTTTGGAATCAGAGTAAGAAAAGTAAACACCAATCCCCATGTTAACAGCGTAAGCTGGAATTTGTCAGAAGACGTAGCCGTAAGTTTAACCTCTGCCTTTAAAGCACAGCAGATGTGATGAGATAAATACAAAATGTAAAGGCACCGTTATTTGTTACTCTTTCACAACACCTCAAAAATGAACCGGCAGCCCACAGTTAGGAGTACGCTGTTCTATGATATTGATTGATCGACTTATTGGAATATACATGAATTCTAAAATAAATGTTAATCGATTAATTTACTCAAATTCTGTCTTCTCTTCTGTGATTTTCTTGTTTTTGGAGAGGGAGTGCTTGAAATATATGTCTACGTGCCTCCTAATCAGGAACGTGTGAGGGACCGGATGTACCACTGTTGGTCCGTCAAAGCTTAAAGTGGTGGGAATAGAGACTCAGCTGGAGGGTTTCAATATCATACCTGTTTATCAATACTTCTCATCCTCACTGATTGAAATAAGTGACTAATCTGGTTCCCTCCTCCCTGGTCCACTAGCTGGGGGTGGGGTGGGGGCAGTATCATACCTGCTTATCAATACTACTCATCCTCACTGATTGAAATACATGACTGATCTGGTTCCCTCCTCCCTTGTCCACTAGCTTCGGGGGTTCAGTCTCATACCTGTTTATCAATAATACTCATCCTGACTGATTGAAATAAGGGACAGGAGTGGATTCCCTCCTCCTTGGTCCTCCAGCTAGGGGGTGTTCGATCTCATACCTGTTTATCAATACTACTCATCCTCACTGATTGAAATAAGTGACTGGATCTGGTCCCCTCCTCCCTGGTCCACTAGCGGGGGGGGGTTCAGTATCATACCTGTTTATCAATACTACTCATCCTCACTGATTGAAATAAGGGACAGGAGTGGATTCCCTCCTCCTTGGTCCTCCAGCTAGGGGGTGTTCGATCTCATACCTGTTTATCAATACTACTCATCCTCACTGATTGAAATAAGTGACTGGCTCTGATCACCTCCTCCCTTGTCCGCTAGCTGGCTGGGTTCAGCATACATTGTAAAATCCAGTTTTCATGATGTAAACAATAAAGGCAAGGGAATCACGTAGGTTTTATGATCAAAGGAGAGAGAGAGGAACCAGAGACGCTAGTTCTTTTCCCCTAGGGTATTGTAGTTAAACAACAAGAACTAGCTCTGTCAGTGTGCTATGTGTCTGTGTGGTAAACCATTTGGTTTTTTATGAAGGTCCTCACCCACCAACCTATTTGGTGGCATGATTCATCATCGGGCCCCACCCGAGGCACCGAGGATTACTCCGGAGCGGGTTTTATTGAGTCGTGAGTGTGCTATGCCTGTGTGTTGCCTGAGATTTTAAAATACTGTCCTTGGGGTCCCAAAGCTTGCTTTATTGGTGGGCCCCAGGCAGTAAATAAAAACAAAGCCTTTGGACATGCATGGTAGACTTATGGTCTCCAACGTCCAGTGCGGTCGACTAGTTTCAGCCAGGCCTTTTCCTCTACTGGCTTTCTTCAGGACCTTTTATGTGTAAGGGTGTTACAGGGATCTTTATGTTTGTCAGTGCCCTGTGTGTAAAGCAGGCGCTAAGGTGCTTGTATATGCAAGAGGTATTTCCTCTCAGCTTGTACCTGTTAGGGATTTAAAAGAGAGACAGACAAAAAACACATAATGTAAAGGCACATCGTATTCGGCCATATACACGAAGTGAGTCAGCGCCAGGTGCCTAAACGTGTCAGAGAATAAGGCGGTAGTGTTGGCGCTGGTGGCGGAACGTGGCATGTAGCCGATCTCATTATATATGCGATATGGGTGCTAGTGTATAAATGCGGTTAAACATTGCTGTGAAGCACTGCTTACACATATATTCAGGGGACAAAGCTCCATGGACCTCTGCCGGGGCCGGGACCTTTTTGCACTCTGGAATCAGTGGAGAGAAAACGTAAATTCATTGTGTGGGGGAGACTTCGGCCATGTGCTACAGGCGGTAAAATTATGCTCAGGCGTGAGTCCCTTGTTCACTTTGCCACTGGATTCAAGCAAGCCGGGCTGAAGACGGCTGGAATGCCAGAAACCGGTCCTCGGAAGCTTGTTTCCGGTCCAGGGAAGGCCTGGCTTGGCAGTTCGGGCTGGACTGTTCTCATGAGGCACAGGGTCAGACTGATTTGCATATAGCCATGTCTGAACTGGGGTGGCACAGTGGGCTAATGAACGGTGATGGATTAAACCCAGATCTTTTGACTGGGTGTGAGCGTTTGATTGATTCAGATGCTCCGTCCATCACCACCCCCTTTTGTACCACAGGCGGTAAAGGCAGCCTGACTGGCAGCTGTACCTCGAGTGGGGCCGGCATCTATTACTTACTTCGCATGGTCTCCAGACCAGAAAGGAACCTGTTGTCCGGTCGTGAGCTCTGATGGAAATGAGCTCCTGGAGTTGCAGCATTTAAATACCTTAGCGGTATCACAGGTGTAGTTCATTGCTGGCAAGCAGGGACTGAGTGAGTAGTGTTCTCCCCGATCTCGCGCTGCTCACAGGAGGCGTGTCATGAGGGGTCTGTATTATTTTGGAGATCATAGTAGTAGAATGAGGTTTAGGATGAGTCAGAGAGTGGAGGCAGGCAATATATTGAGAGAGGTACAGGGTGAAATATAGGGTAGTGCATTGGATACACCATGGCTAAAACACTTTCGCAAAGGCAATATCTCGTTGAATGGTCAGACCTATTGGCTTTGCCAAAGCTTGTTTTAATTTAACTTTATGGTCCACTTGAATTACGGCAAGAGCAACGGCCATTATCACTTCACTCCCAATTGTGCCATTTTAGAGGTGCCGTACTGGAAGCGTGCTCTCTAGTCTTTGCTAGTTTGGGTATGCCATCCATCCACGCCCTATTTTAGACTGGCAGCAGTGAGAAGCACGCTAAAGGTAAGCCTTTCTCCGTCCCTCTATGCCCAGACCATGGCTAGGGCCCAGGGACACTGCCCAGTCTTCTTTCCGCAGTCGATAAGCAAAGACTCAATACTACTGTTAAATGATTTGCATCTGTGCAGCATTGAACCTATTAATTTGAAGTTCCTCACTGGTGCAACCGAGTAGCTAAGGCGCAACACACACATTTCATCTTTACCCTCTCTCCACGTATCTTCTAGAATTTCTAATCGAACTGTACATCATACCTGTCAGAATCTCAATATAACATGAATTCTAATCGATGTCTGATGGTTAAACCTGTGCCTGAGGGGAGGAGCCTGTACGACGCATTTTGATTCTGCATGAATAGCAGAAACCGGCTTAAAGCGGGCTCGGACCCTGATCTTACATTCCTCCTGGTTATTGTTTCAAATTAGCCAAAGGACCCATATGATTATTTACAAAAATAAATGTTTAGTCTCCTCATTCACTATTGAGACATTTTTATTTACAGAATATACTCTCAATATTTCTCATTCAAAATGTCATTTAATATAAATGAATCCAATAAAATGGTACATGCTCTCTGGCCCTGTGAAGGACGTTATTACTTCAATACTGGAGTCGATCTCTCTAGTCTAGAAACTAACAGTTTTATCTTGCTTTAAGATTTTAATCTCCATGTGGATAGGGAGTCTGACAAGGAACTCATAGAGTTGCTATTTATTCAGCCTTTGATTTGTTGTAACTTGTACAAGGACCAACTCTCTGAGCAGGCCATATTCTTGCCCGTATCTCGTACTCCAAGCTTTCGTCAACAGGCTTTCTACTTTAGAACTGACATAGACGGACGACAAAGCAATATTGTTGTCCATCAAGGAGAGAGAACAAAACATAACCCAATGAGCCTTACAGCATTGCTTATCACCCATGGTCTAAATTGGGCCCTCTAAAATTGATCCCCTGCTTAGAGCATACTGTGCTTGAGCCTCTTGGTAGCATTGACAACTATGTAGATTAGTTTAATGAAAGGATCACTGTTAGAAATGGGGTCCCTAGTTGGCAAGTGCTTGCACCTTTGTCTAAGTAGGGACCCTTCTTCCTAGTCAGGATAAGGGAGTTACACTCCTAAAATAACCCCTGCTCACCCCCTTGGTAGCTTGGCACGAGCATTTAGACGTATTTAGACGTATTCTAGAGCCAAGTCATCGCCTCTCGCCAGTCCCCCTGCTCAAAAAACGCAGACGGCATACCATTATGATAAAAATCTTCTCATGGCACTTAACCCGGGCTTACGCTGTGACAAGCTAGAGGGTTGCATGGGACAGACTGCCCTCCATTGTAAATTTTGTAACTTTACCATATCTGAACCTAACCTACCCAGACACAGACTCATCAGAAGGAATCTCTCCTCGCTCACAATCTCTCATCTTAATATCAGGTCCCTGGTTAAACACCATCCTGAGGTTTATACACTCTTGACAGATGACAACCCAGACATACTGTTCTTGAGAGAAACCTGGCTCAAGGATGAACTAACCAGCATCCCTAATCTTACGCTACCGGATGAATTCTCTATGACCTCTATCAATAGAGATTCTAGGGGAGGCGGCATTGCAGCCATTTATAGAACATCATACAAGTGTACTTTTGTAAAGGAAGACATTACGGTATGTGAGTGCTCGTTTTAAAATCACCACTAGCCCTCATTTTTCCCTATCTGGCCTTTTTATTTATAGACCTCCAGGGCCTACCTCCAAATTCATAGAGGAAGTCCTAGAAATCGCCCACGCCCTAGTTGCTAGCTCCGCCAACTTTACGATCCTAGGGGATTTAAACCTCCATTTTGACACACTCCTGGATCCGACCATTAGCAATCTCCTAGCGGACCTGACAGCCTTGCAGCTAACCCCCCTTATAACATCCCCTACTCACTCTGCTGGTCACCTACTCGTCCCGGTTTTTACTAATATTCTGGAAGCCAAAGCAAACCCTCCTAAACCTATGGGTTGGACTGACCATTTCCTTGTCACATTTGTAATTACGGCCTCCATTCAACCTAAAAGGGCGCCGCCCGCCTCCCGTCTGAAACGGCCCTGGCACAAACTCCATAATATGGACTTTCCCGCCAGTTTAGGCGAGGCCAACTTGGAAAGCATTAATGACATTAATATGTCATATGCCATCTTCCAGGAGTGGATCACCAAAGGACTCGACTGTTGGACCCGGCCTCGTGACGTGGTCCGACCCCTCCTGCGTGGCGGGCCCTGGATGCCGTCGACTCCCCATAAAGCCCTGGCCGCCCTACGGCAAGATTCTGCACGACCTATGACCCCCAAGATCCGCCACCCCGGCAACCCTCAGACACTGCCCCTGGAACCCGGCGCCCCCGGCCCGCCCCAGCATTGCCGAGCCGGTGGCCACTCCGGACCCTCATCCCAGGCCCGACGCCATCTTGGGCCCACCATGTCACAGGCACGTGGCCTCGACCAAGCCGCGGCCAAGGCCCTAGCGAGCCCGCCATCGAGGCACCAAGATCCCCTCGGGGGTAGAGGGGCCACTCAACCAAGACCCAGGAAAAGGGAGTTTCGATGGCTCTCCAACCCTTCCCTGATGCCTAGTTTCGATCGGCCTCCGGCCTCACTGGGCGCCGGCCCCACCCCCTGCTGGGTGTCTAGACACCATCATCCCTGCCCCTCCGACCACCAGGCGAGAGGGTCCGGACATCAAAAGACTCCAGCCCTATATCTGGGGCAGCCCCGGCGTAGAACGGCAGTTGTATCCCGGAGTCGAGTCCTGCTGACGCTGTCGCGACTGACCCTGAGAAGAACTCCTCTCGCTGAAACCCTCTGGGAGCCTGCTGGCGCTGCCGCGGCCCATCTTTGACCGAAACCCTCTGGGAGCCTGCTGGCGCTGCCGCGGCCCCTTCCTCGCTGAAACTATCTTGGAGCCTGCTGGCGCTGCCGCGGTCCACCCTTGCGGAAACCATCTTGGAGCCTGCTGGCGCTGCCGCGGTCCATCGTCGCTGAAACCATCTTGGAGCCTGCTGGCGCTGCCGCGGTCCATCGTTGCTGAAACCATCTTGAAGCCTGTTGGCGCTGGCGCTGCCACGGCCCCACTCTCCTGAACCCCCCTGCTCGAGGATTGAGAGCGGTGTGTAGGGTGTCCTCACAACCGACCATCCGTTAAGACTGTCCCGCTACCCTGACCCTGTTACGAGACTTTCCAGATCCCTCGATCTGCTTGTACATATTGCTCATGATACCTACTGCTCTATAAAGTTTGAAGATCTTATCCTCGTGTGGTGTATATCTGTAGTGGTGTGATTACTCTGCTGTACGATTCTAGGAGAGGACCCTCACACCGGAGGCCTCTCGACCTCGCTCGGTCTCTTTCCCGAAGGAGGGGTGGGCCTCGGGGTGGTCAGTCAGACATCTTCTGCCTCCCCGGGTTGACCTTTCTAACATCGACACTATCATACCAGCCAAATGGACTAGAGGACGGAGCACCCCCTCTAACCCATGGTATGACGAGAACTTGAAAACTCTTAGGAAGAAATGCAAAAGAGCGGAGCGTCATTGGAGGAAAGACTTTAGGGACATGGACAAAGCATACTATTTGGCCACACTCAAGTCATACCATAAAGCTATACGCGTGGCGCGTGCATCCTTCTATGCTAAGGAAATTGACTCCAGCCTTAACCCTACGAAAACTATTTTTAAATTGGTGCAAAAATTACAAAACGGTGGCAACCCTGCCTCGTGTATTTCTTCCACGCAGCAATGCGAGGACCTAGCCACTTTCTTCACAGAAAAGGTGAGAAAGATCTACAATACCTTCTCACATATTCCTTCTGACTGCACAAGTTTTTCCAATCTTCCCTTCAAAGGCTCCAAGCTCACCCACCTGCCAGCTATCCCTCTTGAAGAACTAGCTAAAATCTGCAGAAAGGTGAAATCTGGTGCCCCCTCAGATCCCATGAGACCAGCCCACTTTTTAGAAGCGCTGGACTTCTTTCTTCCTTCTTTGGCCTCACTCCTTAATCTTTCTTTTTCATCGGCCACAGTCCCTACATGCTGGAAACAGGCCTGGGTTACTCCCATACTTAAAAAACCTACTCTAGACCCTGCAAAGCCGGAAAACTACAGGCCCGTCTCACTGCTCCCTTGGGTGTCCAAATTGGCGGAAGCCCATGCGAACTCCGTACTCACTGACCATTTGGCCAAAAACAACATCTTGGACCCCTCCCAACACGGGTTTAGGCCTGGACATAGTACGGAGACCGCCCTTCTTGCCACCATGGAATACTTCCGGGGGATCATGGACACCGGTCAGAGTGCTGCGCTGATACTACTCGATCTCAGCTCAGCATTCGACACGGTTTCCCATGATATCCTACTGAGCCGTCTGGAAAACATTGGGATCAGTGATTTGGCACTGGAAGGGTTTCGGTCATTCCTTACGAGTAGATCCTTTCGCGTGTCAGCCCCCCTTTTTACTTCCCAATCCCATGCTATCGGCCAAGGAGTCCCGCAGGGCTCTGCCCTTAGCCCATCCCTTTTTAATTTGTATATGCAACCTCTTGCGGCAGTGGCCAAAGAATGGGACCTCACGCTGGTGTCGTACGCTGACGACACCCAGCTGGTAATCCCCCTCACGGAGGCGCCCTCTGCCACTGCCACAAGATTTAGGGATGGGTTAGCTACAGTCGCCAATTGGATGACTGCAAATTGTCTACAACTGAATGCAGGAAAAACCGAGGTGTTACTCCTGGGCAAGAACACCAGTTGTTGGAACGACCACTGGTGGCCCCCCTTGCTGGGCCCCCCTCCCAAATCTCTGGTGAAAAACTTAGGAGTATGGTTGGACTCTGCGCTGAATTACCAGACGCATACCAAAAAAGTAGCAGCTACATGCACTGGGCTGCTGAGAAGCCTCAACCCCATCCTAGGCTTCTTTGACCCCAAAACACGGCAGCTCATTGTCCAATCCACCATCCTTGCCCGACTGGACTACTGTTAGGCGCTAACAAAGCCGAGACAACCAGGTTTCAGCGTGTCCAGAACTCAGCGGCCAGGGCAATTGTAGGCCTTCCCAGATGGTGCTCGGCTAGAGCCACCATACAGAGACTCCACTGGCTGCCTATGGAAGCTCGTATTCAGTTCAAGGCCCTTACCACTGCTTTCAAAATCCTTAAAACTGATGGCCCCGAACTACTTCGACCGCTGCTAACACAGTACACCCCCCAGCGCAATCTTCGCTCCATGGGTCAACAATTTGTAGTGGTCCCGCGCACAAAGCTTTGCCGTATTGGGGGTCGCTCCTTCAGACTATTGGGAGCTAAATTATGGAACTCCCTGCCCCTTCACATCCGCTGCCTCGATAACCTGTCCGCTTTCCGAAAGGCAATAAAAACTCACCTCTTTCCACTTCTGTAGTCTCTAATCTCTCTACCCCCCTCCCCAGTAGGTTGTGCTATGGTTCTTAGCGCCGGGACGCCCCGTTGCTGTGGCAGCTGTTGCGCTCAACAAAACACATAACATAACAGTGTGTAAAGCATGTACACATAACCAACAGTAATAAAGTGTAAGTACTACAAAAGGACACCACACCAGTTTAAAAAATATCCAATATAGACCAAAAACGATAAAAATCCACATTACAGTAATTAGAAATCTTCAATATCAAAATAACCTTGAACAACAGTTCCTTGAAGTCTATAGCTCCGCCCGGCGCTATCACAGCGCTGTGAAAAAACAAATCCAATAGTTCTGGCTGACCGTGGCGTTGCAGGTCAACTACCTTTAAGAAATGCAGGGCATCAGCGACCTCTCTTGAGCTTCCGAAAGCACGGCATCCACAGGCGTCAGTTCCGTAGGTTGGTTCAGGAGTCCTCGGGCCCCTCTGTGCCCGTCACTGTGATCCCAAGCTCCCGTGTGCTCATCATTATGACCCCACGCCTCGTTAATGAACAGTGACCCCCTCCAGCCCCTCTGTGCCCGTCACTCGTCCCCTCACCCTGTGTGTCTCTCACCGTGATCCCAAGCCCCCGTGGGCTCATCATTATGAAACCACGCCTCGTTATTGAACAGTGACCCCCTCCAGCCCCTCTATGCCCGTCACTGTGTCCCCTCCCCCATGTGTCTCTCACCCTGATCCCAGGCCCCCGTGAGCTCATCGTTATGACCCCGTGCCTCGTTAATGAACAGTGACCACCTCCAGCCCCTCTGTGCCCGTCACTGCGTCCCCTCACCCTGTGTGTCTCTCACCGTGATCCCAAGCCCCCGTGGGCTCATCATTATGACCCCACGCCTCGTTAATGAACAGTAACCCCCTCCAGCCCCTCTGTGCCCGTCACTGCGTCCCCTCACCCTGTGTGTCTCTCACCGTGATCCCAAGCCCCCGTGGGCTCATCATTATGACCCCACGCCTCGTTAATGAACAGTGACCCCTATGGCCCCTCTGTGGCCGTCACTGCATCCCCTCACCCTATGTGTCTCTCACCGTGATCCCAAGCCCAGGTAGGCTCATCATTATGGTCTGGTGTGCCTGGTGTGTTCTTGAGGAGCCTCAGATTCAGCCCCTCATGCCAGCTCTGCCCCCCTCCCTCAGAGAAGTACCAGCAATTTTTTCATTTTTTAAACTTCTGGAAAGAGACAGACATGACATTAAGGAGTGAATTTAAAAGAGGACTTGTATTTCACTCAATGTGTGAAATGTAGACACAGCTGCTGCAATGACACTGGGCAGCGTCTTCTAATGTTCCTGTTGGTGATTATTTATATTTGACAGGGCTGTGAATCCTCAATGCATAGCTGCCAAGGTTTCAGATTGCTGTGTGTGACATTTTCATCATTTCAGTGAAATTATGAGTGACATTTTAATGACTATGAGTGACACTGTCTTGCGGCAGGCAAAATCAAGTAATGAAGATTAGAGAAACAGATAAATATCAGAAATTGCCCCCATTGGAGCAACAATAAACTCTAACAAGGTCTTAAAACTGCAGCAAAGCACCACTAATGGATGGAAGGGCACTAACCGGAGACAGCAGCATGACTGCAGCTCTCAGAGACAGACTGCGTGACTGCAGCTCTCAGAGACAGACTGCATGACTGCAGCTCTCAGAGACAGAGACATTTTCCCCCTGAAATAAAACCAAACACGTAAGTCCATGGAAAAAGCTAAATATCAGAAATGGCGCCCTTTAAAACAGTAATAAGCTTTGGAAAGACGTTGAAGCTTCTGCACAGCCCCTGAATTGCAAACTGACTAACCTACAGCCCCTTTCTAAGATGAATGTTACTGGAAGGGGGTCTGCTAGCAAAAGGCATGTGTTTTAAAACTTCATGGGTTATAAATTGCACACAGATGATCAATCATGGTAATTAAGAAATCATTTTTAGAACCATTAAATGTGAACTGTAACTCGTCCAAGCATGTTTTTTTTTGGGACCATTTCTCCCTTTTCCGTCTTCATACTGCTTTTCAAAAAAGGTTTTTGTTTTGGCGTTTATAAAAACAGAAGAGTTCAGGTCTTACAAGCAATATTCTGCTTAGGCCGCATGTGGAGAGCAGGGCACGTGCACACTCCAGCACGGATGACAGCGCTAGGTCAGGTGTAACATGAAAAAGAAGTACAGAACTCCAATGATTGCTTTTAGGTGACCTCGAGAAGCCACAATGTACTAAAGAAACAGCCCATGGAAAATAAAATGCAATCGTTTAGACAAAAACGCAGTCATGTAGCTAAGAACCGGAGTATGTGCAAAACAAGAGAGGTTCGGTATTAAATACACTCGTATCACTGCTAAACAATTCCCAAGCAGGCCTCTGCAACAGGTTATGAAATAATTGCATAACATTATGATGTGAATACAGAGCCCACACACTGCCCAGGTGAACAGAAGGGCCCTGCACACATTTGTTTTCATAGTTGCGTTCAAAGAGAGCTACAACATAGATACTGAGCAAGTGAGCTGTGCTGAATTAAGTTCGCTAGAAGAAACCAAGAGAACCCTTTTACTAAATAGATTAACTCAGTCTAAAAACAAAGCTAGATTGGCACAACTAAGCTGAATAGCTTAGACAATTGTGACAAATGAGGCCTCTATCTTTATAACAATGGAATAAGACACCTGCAATGTATTCGCATGTCTTGTAAAAAAAGAAAAAAACTCTAACACACACGCTAGTTACATGATGAAAGAGAGCGCACAACGGGAACGTCGTACCACATATAAATCAAGGACAATTTGCAATTAAAGAAATTTTAACTTTTTAAGGATACTACAAATTGAAGATATTTTCCATTCTTACTGAACGATGCCTCTCCAGTAAGCAAAAACATAGCCGGGACTGCATAGAAGAGGGTTTCGCTGTGAATAAGCAGCACAACCTTTTACTATTTAGTACAAACAACTCAGGTCACAAACTGGCACTGAAAGTATTAGGACCGGCAGCACTGGCAGCGCGCTAGCGCTATTAATAAAATGTAAAGTTCACTTTGAAGAAAACTGATACCTCTCGAGGAGCAGCAATTGTACGGGCCGGAGCTCGCCACAATGACTACCTCCGACAATCAACTCTCTCCCGCTGCTTTGCACCACATCAGGGTTTGCATTTCTCTGCTGCTTTCTTGTCCACCTCCCCCTTCAAGGGTTCACTCATAAAACAAGGAAAGAAGCAGGTTGTAGTCACAATAAAGTCACGAACCATCAGGTGTGACCCACTTGGGGGTCTCGGACTCAGTGGATGGGGTCTGAGGACAGAGGGGGTGTTTCTCCCACACAGGGGTCTCTCACTCAGTGTATGGGGTCTGATGGAGGGGGTATATCACCCACACATGGGTCTCTGACTCAGTGGATGGGGTCTGAGGATGGAGGGGGTATTTCACCCACAGATGGGTCTCTCACTCAGTGGAGCGGGTCTGTGGATGGAGGGGATATTTTACCCACACAGGGATCTCTCACTCAGTGGACGGGGTCTGAGGATGGAGGGGATATTTCACCCACACAGGGGTCTCTCACTAAGTGGATGGGGTCTGAGGACGGAGGGGGTATTTCACCCACACAGGGACGGTGGCGAGGTCAGCAGAGCGAAGATGGCGGTTCGGGGTGTGGAAGCTGAGTCGTCTGTTTATGTACGCTGGTCCAGTGTTGTGGAGTGCCTTGTATGCTTGGGTGAGGAGCTTGTAGGATATCCTCTTGACCGGGAGCCCGTGCAGGTCTCTCAGGTGGGATGTGATTTGGCTGTGCGGGGGATGTCGAGGCTGAGGCATGCAGAGGCATTCTGAATGCGTTATAGTCATTTCTGGAGTTTGGCCGAGGTTCCTGCGTAGAGGGCATTGGCGTAGTCCTGCCTGCTGGTGACGAGGGACTGGGTGACTGTCCTTCTGGTTCCGGTGGGGATCCGTCTGTAGATCTTGCGGAGCATGCAGAGGGTGTTGAGGCAGGAGGAGGATACGGTGTTGACTTGCTGGATCCTTGACAGCGATGAGTCCAGAATGGACCCCAGATCGCGTGCGTGGTCGGTGGGAGTCAGTGCAGCTCCTATTGTGGCCGGCATTCAGGAGTCGTCCCAGGTGGACAGGGTGCAGCCGTCTTGTCCGAGTATAGTTTCAGGCAGCTGTTCTTCATCCATTCGGCGATGGCCTTCATGAAGGAGAGGATCAGCTGGGTGTCGTTTGCATATGAGATGATGTTGAGGTCATGCGATCGGGCTTTGTGGGTGAGCGGTGCCATGTAGACGTTGAAGAGTGTCGGGCTGAGGGATGATCCTTGGGGACCACCACAGATGATCTTGTTGACTTTTGATCGTAACAGAGGGAGGCGGACACTCTGTGTTCTGCCAGTGAGGAAGGAGGTGGTCCAGTCCATGGCTTAGTCGCGGATCCCTGCGTTGTGGAGGCGTGTGCATAGGGTGTGGAGGCAGGCGGTGTCAAAGGTGGCAAAAGGTCCAGGAGGATGAGGGTGCAGTTTCTCCGTTCTCCAGCAGGTTCGTGATGTTATCGGTGGTGGCTATGGTTGCTGCGGAATCCGGATTGGGATGGGTCCAGGATGTTGTTCTCCTCGAGGAAGAGGATCAGTTGCCTGTTGACAATCTTCACGATGACTTTCGCCGGTACGGGAGTAGGAAGATGAGCCGGAAGTATTTGAGGTCCTTAGGGTTCGCCTTGGGTTTCTTGAGTAGGGCGTTGATCTCAGTGTGCTTCCAGCTCTCTGGGAAAGTGGCAGTCTTGAAGGAATTATTTATGATCTTGCGGAGATGGGGTGCGATGGTGGAGCTTGCTTTGTTGAAGATGTGGTGCCGGCAGGGGTCTGCTGGTATGCCGGAGTGGATGGTGTTCATGATTTTGATGGCGTTGTCGTCGTTGACATAGGTACAGGAGAGCAGGGGGTTGGTGTGGCTGGGGGCGGTGAGTCTGAGGTGTCGGTGGCTGTCGGGGGGGCCTGGTTGTTAAAGCTGTCGCGGATGTCTGCGATCTTTCAGTGGAAGAAGGTGGCTAGGGAGTCGCAGAGGTCTTGCGATGGCAGGATGTCGTTGGAATTGGAGCTGGGGTTGGAGAGTTCCTTCATGATGTTGAAGAGCTCTTTGCTGTTGTGTGCATTGTTGTAAAGCGTTCCTTGAAGGAAGTCCTTTTGACAGTTCGGATGAGTTGGTAGTGTCTGTGGATGGCACTCTTTTGGGCTGCATTGCTGTCCAGTGTTGTCTGTCGTGGTGCCACTTCATCTCGAGCCTTCGACAGGTCTGCTCAGATGCCTGGAGGTCGGCGGTGAACCAGATGGATGTTCTGTTGATGCGTCTGTTTGAGGGTTTCTTGATCGGGTGAGAGTGTTGGCACAGTTGTCGATCCCTTGCCTGAGGTTGCGGGCCGCAGTGTTGGTGTCGGCGGTGTCAGTTGGTGGGTTTCGGGTAAGGGTGGCGATTAGCTGGTCTTCGGTGACTTTGCTCTAGCTGCAGCATTGAGTCCATTGTGTGTGGTGGTGCATGGTGGGTTTCTCGAAGGTGAAGTGCATGTAGCGGTGGTCGGTCCAGAGGAGTTTGGTGGTGTGGTTGAAGGTGACGTAGTTGCTGGCGGAGAAGATGCAGTTGAGCATGTGTCCGGCGGAGTGGATGGGAGTCGTGACTAGCTGTTTGAGTCCGAGGTTGTCGAGGTTGTCGAGCAGAGTGGTAGAGTTGCTGTTGAGGTGGAAGTTCAGGTCTTCGAGGCGGATGTAGCCCGTGGAAGCAAGGAAGTGCGTGCTGACCAAGTCGGGGATGGAGTTGCTGCACTGTGGCGGGGGGTCTGTAGACGAGGGTTCCTCTGAGGGTGGTGTTGGGGTCGATGTGGATCTGGAAGTGCTGGTGTTCGGCGGAGCTGAGAGTGTCATCGGTGCTGGTCGAGATTCTGAGGGTGTGGACGATGGTGATTCCTCTTCCTGCTCTGTTGGTTCGGTCCCTGCGTGTGATCTTGTAGCCGTCCAGGATGGATATGGCGATGTCGGGTGCAGAGGAGGGGTTCATCCAGGTCTCCGTCAGGAAGGCGTCGTCCGGGGAGGATGAGTCGGGTAGGTCCCAGAGTTCGATGGCGTGCTTGTGGGCAGAGCGGGTGTTGAGTAGTATGCATCTGAGGTGGTGGCGTCCTACCCCGGTGGGCAAGGTGGCGGCTTGGAGGCTGGTGAAGCTGCAGCTCCGACAGGAGAAGGGTCCTTGGATGCAATTCGGGGTGGCCAGGAAGCAGTTGTATGATTGGCCGGCGTTGAGTGCAAGGAGGGTGCTGGTGTGGTAGTGGCGGCAGGCGTCGTGACGTTTGGGGGGCCAGGGGGTCTGGGGTCTGGCGCTGGGCATGGATCAGGCGTGGACGAGTACAGGCAGGTTTGCATTCGGCGCACTTTCGGCACGGCAGCCATTAGAAGGGGAGGTGGAAGGGAGGAGCAGCTGGGAGACGGGAGCGGGACAAATGGGCAAGCGGGGGTAGGGGCCGCAGGGGACGCAGCGGCATGAAGGGGAGAGAAAGTCTGGAATGCTGGAGGGCCACAGAGCAAAAAACGGGCGGAAGCAAAGAATACAAAGAAAAGGAATACAACAGTGGGCACAAAATAATACAGCAGAAGTATAATACAAAGTAATACAACAGTGGGTAACAGATAACGCAAAAAGTAAGACAACACCAGACATATAACAGGCAAAAATGAACAGAGCGAGCACACAGATACTTATGGCTCACCACTGGGCCACCAGGAATGAGGCACAGGCAAGAGCCTTTGGGTGGAGGAGGAACTTGAAATCGCGACAGCAGCGAGATCAGGGACATGGGCACAGACAGGTAGAGATGTGCGGCGTAGGGAGCGACCTGCCTGGATCAGGGTCAAGGGTCGCTCCTTTATCTCACTCTTGATTCATGGCTCTTTAATCCACCACCAGCCACTCTTGGCTCCTTTATATCATGTTGATTCTACCTCATGGCTCTTTAATCCATCCTAGACACTCTTGGCTCCTTTATCTCACTCTTGATTGCACCTCCTGGCTCTATAATCCACCCCTAGACACTCTTGGCTCCTTTATCTGACTCTTGATTCCACCTCATGGCTCTTTAATCCCCCACCAGCCTCTCCCGGCTCCTTTATCTCACTCTTGATTCCACCTCATGCCTCTTTAATCCACCCCAGACACTCCTGGCTCCTTTATCTGACTCTTGATTCCATCTCATGGCTCTTTAATCCACCCCAGACTCTCTTTGCTCCTTTATCTCACTCTTGATTCCAACTCATGGCTGTTTAATCCACCCCATCCACTCTTGGCTCCTTTATCTCATGTTGATTCTACCTCATGGCTCTTTAATCCACCCCCAGACACTCTCGGCTACTTTATCTCACTCTTGATTGCACCTCGTGGCTCTCTAATCCACCCCTAGACACTCTCGGCTCCTTTATCTCACTCTTGATTGCACCTCCTGGCTCTCTAATCCACCCCTAGACACTTTTGGCTCCTTTATCTGACTCTTGATTCCATCTCATGGCTCTTTAATCCACGCCCAGACACTCTCGGCTCCTGTATCTCACTCTTGATTCCACCTCAAGGCTCTTTAATCCACCCCAGACACTCCTGGCTCCTTTATCTCACTCTTGATTCCACCTCATGGCTGTTTAATCCACCCTAGACACTCTTGTCTCCTTTATCTCACTCTTGATTCCACCTCATGGCTCTTTAATCCACCCCAGGCACTCTTGGCTCCTTTATCTTACACTTGATTCCAACTCAAGGCTCTTTAATCCACCCCCAGATACTCTCGGCTCCTTTCTCCCACTCCTGATTCCACCTCATGACTCTTTAATCCACCACCAGCCACTCACAGCTCCTTTATCTCACTCTTGATTCCACCTCATGGCTCTTTAATCCACCCCAGACACTCTTGCCTCCTTTATCTCACTCTTGCTTCTACCTTGTGGCTCTTTAATCCACCCCCAGACACTCTCGGCTCCTTTATCTCACTCTTGATTCCACCTCATGGCTGTTTAATCCACCCCAGACACTCTTGTCTCCTTTATCTCACTCTTGATTCCACCTCGTGGCTCTTTAATCCACCCCCAGACACTCTTGGCTCCTTTATCTCACTCTTGATTCCAACTCATGGCTCTTTAATCCACCCCCAGACACTCTTGGCTCCTTTATCTCACTCTTGATTCCATCTCATGGCTCTTTAATCCACCCCAGACACTCTTGACTCCTTTACCTGACTCTTGATTCCACCTCATGGCTCTTTAATCCACCCCAGACACTCTTGGCTCCTTTATATCACTCTTGATTCCAACTCATGGCTCTTTAATCCACCCCCAGACACTCTCGGCTCCTTTCTCTCACTCCTGATTCCACCTCATGACTCTTTAATCCACCACCAGCCACTCACAGCTCCTTTATCTCACTCTTGATTCCACCTCATGGCTCTTTAATCCACCCCAGACACTCTCGGCTCCTTTATCTCACACTTGATTCCACCTCATGGCTCTTTAATCCACCCCAGACTCTCTTGGCTCTTTTATCTCACTCTTGATTCCACCTCATGTCTCTTTAATCCACCCCCAGACACTCCTGGTTCCTTTATCTCACTCTTGATTCCACCTTGTGGCTCTTTAATCCACCCCCAGACACTCTTGTCTCCTTTATCTCACTCTTGATTCCACCTTGTGGCTCTTTAATCCACCCCCAGACACTCTTGTCTCCTTTATCTCACTCTTGCTTCCACCTTGTGGCTCTTTAATCCACACGCAGACACTCTCGGCTCCTTTATCCCACTCTTTATTCCACCTTGTGTCTCTTTAATCCACTCCCGGACACTCTCGGCTCCTTTATCCCACTCTTGATTCCACCCTCAGACACTCTGGGCACCTTTATCCCACTCTTGATCCCACCTCATGGCTCTTTAATTCACCCACAGCCACTCTCAGCTCCTTTATCTCACTCTTGATTCCACCTCATGGCTCTTTAATCAACTCCCAGACACTCTTGGCTCCTTTATCTCACTCTTGATTCCACCTCATGGCTCTTTAATTCACCCACAGCCACTCTTGGCTCCTGTATCTCACTCTTGATTCCACCTCATGGCTCTTTAATCCACCCCAGACACTCTTGGCTCCTTTATCTCACTCTTGATTCCACCTCATGGCTCTTTATCTCACTCTTGTAGGTCCCTGCTTTCCCCCTTTGTCACTTGTTTTCATCTTTCTCTTCCTCGTTCTTCCCCCTTGTGTGTTTTTCACTCCCTTGTTATGTGTCAAAGTCTGATGAGGAAAAATAAGTGCCGGCTCTCAAAAGGAGAGTGCTGATGGGCCCCACCTGCGACCACCGGCTGAAATTAAGCTTTAATCAACATCTTACACCTTGGTTGATAGATGAAAGAGTGTTGGGCGACCGGGCGGGGTGGAGAAAGAAGAAAATCAGACAGGAAGGAGAAGAATTAAAGGAAAGAAAACACAAAAAAGAGAATGCCGAGGAAGAGAATACAAGCGAGTCACTCCATGACCGCGTCTCCTTGACCCGTCACTGTGGACTTCAAATACAGCAAATGTCTGCGTCTTAGCTGTTGCTTCTCGCTCAAACGCTACGGTGGTCTCATGATCCTACGGTTAGGGGGTAATCTAGTCTGGCTCATGGTGGCCTCATGATCCTACGGGTGAGGGGTAATCTGGTTTGGCTCACGGTGGACTTCAATCCTACGAGAGGAGAGGTGGTAATCTAGTCTGGCTCATGGTGGTCTCATGATCCTACTGGTGGTCTGGCTCTTTCTTTCAAACATCTTGTGTCGGTGAAGATGCAGCCAAAGAATGTGATCTCTTCTTTTTCTAGTTCACGTTTGACTGGATTCAGTCAATCCAACGCTGTCCTGCTGGAGGTCTCTCCTCCTCAGTCGGGAAGCCCAGAGACTCTGGGCCTCATTTATGAGGTTTTGGGTAGGGCAGCACCACAAGGAATCTTGCTGCACTGCTCTACATCAGAACAAAAGGGCAGGAATGCGCCGTATCTACGTGATACCTCACATTCCTGTCCTTTTCCCCAGCGCAGGCGCACAATGGGCTGCCATGCGCCAACACAGGCAGCCTTTCTCCATGGTGCAATGCAAGGGGGCCTGCGTTGCAGGGTTGATTGATTTTGTGCAGGAAGGGAGACCTTCCTGCACAAAGTCAATCACAAGAGGCAATTTCCTTTGTCTATGTGTGCTACAGAATGCAGCACTAATAGAAAAAGGAAAGCACAGGGAGACATAAAAATAAATCTCCTTGTTGTGCCTCCCTAATGCCACTCCTGGGGTGGCGTTAGACTCTGACATATTCCCAGGTTCACAATGTATCGTAAATCTGAGAATGCGTCCGGTTCCAGGAGTGTTGCACCCACAGTAACACCCACGGAACGCCCGTTTCATGCAGTGTTCTGCGTGAAAGGGAGCACATATTTATAAGGCCATGAAAAGCTTTACGTGGCCTTATAAATATGCAGTGGCACATTGCGCCACTGGAACATCAAAAAAGTGAAATTCTGGTGGCACAAAAGTGCCAGTCTCTGGGTTCGACTTGCACCAGCTTGGGACCTGGCTAGGTGCCATCTGGTCAGCTCACAGCCTGAGTTGGCTTCATCTTGCCAACCACGAGCAGCATCTCCTTTTGGATTCTGGTGAAGAACGTGTTAGCCCTGTGGATCCCCCTCAGGTTGACCGATTTGCAACTTGTGCTAACGTCCATTGTCCACAATTCTGTGCCCTCCAGTTTACACTATGGGAAATGTTGGGGGACACATTTTGGCTGAGGTGGAGTTTTCTGCTTTACGACACCTTTCTTCCCATATCATTTATTCCTCCAGTTGTCAGGAAGATTCACCGTGACTGATGCAAGCAATTCTTTCCACCCATGACTGGCCAACAGGCTGTGGTACGTGGACCATCTGCACCTCTCTTTGTGCCACCCTCTACATCTGCCTCTTAGAGTTAACCTTCTTTCTCAAGGTCCACTCTGAGAGGCAGATTGGAAAGTCTGGAGATCAAGAGGGGCAGGATACGCACCTCACCCTGCTGATCCTCCACCTTCATGTCTGGAGACTGAGAGGGGCGGGACCAGCACCTACCCGTGCAGAGCCTCCCCCTTCATGTCTGGAGACTGAGAGGGGCGGGACCAGCACCTACCCGTGTAGAGCCTCCACCTTCATGTCTGCAGATTGAGAGAGGCGGGACCAGCACCTACCCGTGCAGAGCCTCCACCTTTATGTCTGGAGACTGAGAGGGGCGGGACCAGCACCTACCCCTGCAGAGCCTCCACCTTCATGTCTGCAGATTGAGAGGGGCGGGACCAGCACCTACCCGTACAGAGCCTCCCCCTTCATGTCTGGAGACTGAGAGGGGCGGGACCAGCACCTACCCGTGCAGAGCCTCCACCTTCATGTCTGCAGATTGAGAGGGGCGGGACCAGCACCTACCCGTGCAGAGCCTCCACCTTCATGTCTGGAGACTGAGAGGGGCGGGACCAGCACCTACCCGTGCAGAGCCTCCACCTTCATGTCTGGAGACTGAGAGGGGCGGGACCAGCACCTACCCGTGCAGAGCCTCCACCTTCATGTCTGGAGACTGAGAGGGGCGGGACCAGCACCTACCCGTGCAGAGCCTCCACCTTCATGTCTGCAGATTGAGAGGGGCATCAGAGCTCCTTCCAGCTGCCAATGGAGGTGGTCGATGTAATTTCATCAGCTTGTCACTGGTCCTGCAGAGTTGTGCAGTAGACGAAGGATACATAGCTGCCCTGTCCAGCATGCCTCATGCAATCTGCAATCATAGTCAAATTTTTGATGAGACTGGCACATATCTTTGCACCAATTCTCTTTCTTAGGCGCCAATGGACTTGTTTTCACATTTCTGAGCCCTTCCACAAATACCAGCTTTGGTCACTGATCCTGTACACCGTTTTTTATTGCTATTATTTTGATGATATACAACAAACAACAATGCTTCGCTGTAGACGTAGTATGAACTAAGACAGTTTACAAACCATAGAACGAAATGGAGTGTCTATAGTGCCTGGAAGTAACTCGAGGGGTCGAGTCATACGTCTTCACTTTGTCTCGACCGACCCCTCACTTCTTAATTCACATGAGCACCTATTCACATCTTTAGTCTACAGCGAAAGATTGCTACTTGTTTTCTGCTGTTCCCCCAGGTTCCTGCTCTAGCAGTTTGGGTATACCTTTGTTCTCTTTATAGCATCACTTCGTTGCGGCACATCAGTGAGTTACAGGCACTGAGCATGCGGCCGCCCTTCACATGCTTCTTCCTGGAGGAATTATTCCTCAGAACTACATCGACTCTCGTTCCCAAGGTGGTGGTCTCTTTCCTTCTGAGGCGATCTGTCACCCTTCCCACCTTCTACCCCCAAAGGAGGTGAGATCATATCAGTAAGAGCCCCAAAAGGAAGACTATTTTTATATTGACCCTAGGTGCGGACTGTAGATGCTGCAAGAAGGGTACCTCTACCCAGAAGAGGGCCTTATCTTATTGCATCATCTTCTGCATCACAAAGGAACTGACTAAGGGAATCCACGCTCAGTCCTCCAGAACAAAGGGGCATATTATCAAGGAGTAACGATATTTATAGCTAAATGCGCTTAGTGCATTATTTTATTAACGCTTGCTATCGCCGGATATTATAGCAGAGATAACGTGCTGTTAGCAACGTTTATCTCCAATGCGATAAAATATCCGGCGATAGCAGCTCAATGCAAGAATATCACCGGAAATCCAGCGATATTCTTGCATTAACGCCAATGGGTGCTTAATGTGATAATCCACCCCCCCCCCCCATTGACTATACAGGTAAGTCAACTTTTTAGCAGGCGTTGGATTCTAGCGATAATCGCGCTTAGCACAATTTTTTTTAGCGCTTTGCCTGCCTTGATAATAGGGGATAGCTGTGTTAGCGACTGGTTTCAGTCGCTAACAGTTTGGGTACGCCCACTTTGCATGTCATTAGCGATAAATATCGCTGACATGCAAAGCGTGCCCCAAACCTGCAGCTATTGCCTATAAGCTGTCACTAACTGCTGTTAGCGAAGCTTGCTAATAGGGCGATACAAATATTGCCGCTTTAGCGGGAAAAAGTCCAGCTAAAGCGGCGATATCGCCCTTGCTAATATGCCCTCAGAGTCCTCTGCATCAGCACTCGTCAGGGGTGTTCCTGTGACTGAGATTTACTGTGCGGTGACATGGACTTCCCTCCTCCACACCTTCACTAAGCGTTAATGCATGGATTCAGAGGAGAGGAGGGATGGCCAGTTCAGACGTTCAGTGCTTCAGGGTCTTTAACAGCGTTATTTTACACCGTAATGACTCTTGGTTTGGTTCAAGAATCATGGAAGTCTTCCATAACTGTGGTGATTCACAAGAAAGGGGGGAGGGACGACCCCTCCAACTATCGGTTAATTTCCCAATTAGGCAACATTGGAAATATCTTTGGGAAACTCTTACAGTCCCGACTCAAGACCTGGACAGAGGAAAAAAATATTCTCTCTAACCCTCAGGCTGGATCCTGAAAAGGCCAAAGTAGAATCGACCCGGCTCTGAGATTGTACATGATCTGTATGAAGTTTGTGTTCCTGGAAACTCCCCACTCTACTTGGTCTTCAGAGACCTATAAACAGCATTATATTCTGTCGCCGCTCCGTCCTTTGGAATCTTCTGAAGGAAGGAGGTTCCCAAGCAACTATTTGAGTATCCGAAAGGATCTGCCCGCGGCAATCATTCCAGAGTAAGATTTAGTGTAAAAGGAGAATGCACAGAGAAGTTTGAAATAAACATTGACGTTGGGCAGGGTTGCGTACTTGCCCCAGCTTTATTCAACATTCACATCAAGGGAACTGATTCTGTCGGGAATCTTCGTCTTGATGTTCCGATATTGGAGAAGGAGAAAATTCCGATCCCGGTGGTTGCAGGTGATGCAGTAACATTAGCGCGTACTGAAAAATCAATGCATCAACTTTTGGAAGGCTTTGAGCTATTCTGTAAGGTACAAAAGTTAATAATCAATAAAGAGAAAAATATATGATAATTATTCCTAAATCAAAATCTTTGTTGACATTCAGGATTAATGGTAAACCAACTAAGCGACTTAAAACATGACTACCTTTGCATGCGAATGGATGACCATTTATATTGAAAGCTCATGTGGCGAAGGCGAAAACAAACTTGACACCACTATTCTACATTTTGCTAACTCAAGCAGCGAGAGACCAATAATCTAGCACAGATGCATTCAAGACAAATGCACGTGTGGCCTGCCCTTATGGTACTGAACTGTGGGATTTTACGAAAGTTCAGGCTCTTCTTAAACTGGGAAACATCTTCTTGTGACATGTACTAAAACTGGGTCCTGGAACCCCAATTAAAGTATTAAGAGCTGAGCTGGGGTTCACCGGAGAATCTCACCCCGTAAGATAATGGATGCGAGTGTGGTCAAATCTATCCTTTGCATCATATAGAATGGTCCCGCAGGAACTGCAACGATGCAGAATTACAATACTTTACCCCGGTTCAAGCACGTTAAGAACATTCTAATATACACTTGTTGGGTAGAGCTTTAGAATAATCTGGAACTGATGAATAAGGCAACAATAGAACTGGTTAAAAAGAAATATTGGACATGCCGTTCCCTGCTGAGAAAATGGCTATATATCTTTATATCTCATGTTCAGATTAGGAACTCTTCAGGTAGGGGCCTTTACTAAATCATGGGTAAAGACCCTGGAGGCGGATCTGACAAATGTACCTGTAAATAATGGGTCCCTGAGTCATTTATGCATTTTATGCAGCTGTTTGATATGTCACTTAAAATCCAAAGGTACGACCTATGTCCACTTTTTCTAACACGTAATCTGAGATGCTGCAGCGCAGCACTTTTCTTATTTTATAGAACTGATCGTATGGAGATTTGCCAGGCAGTTGCTTTGTATATGCAGACCTGCTATAGACAGCAGCGAAGGAAGTGGGTACAAACCATAAACCAACTATAGTGATGGTTTGGCCTTTTTCTGTTTGTCTCTGGGGGCTGTGCTCGTCCTTTGACATGTTTGCCCTCATAAACTGGAGCGTAGCTCGACTCCAGCATGAAAGGCACTGGAGAGCCTTATGGACTGGACAGAGCATCGAGAGGTATTGTTGCACATTTCTACTTGTACCTGCACTTTATAAAATGCTCGCTTAGGTGTTGGCCGTCTATTGGCCCATATCTGAGGGTTTAATTTCCACCCGGCTGTCAGCAAAACTGAAACTAGTTGGTCAATCCTTGTTTTTTTAACACACTAGGTAACGTCTGCGCAGCAGGCTTGTGCTCTTCTTTTATTTCTGATGTTTATAAGACAGCGGTCAGGCTTGCTAGGGGTTTACTTGCTCTGAGTAGGAAACAAGCAGACGGAGACGCCGGTATCTGCATCTATGTACGTGCTTGTTAGCTGGTACGCTTTGTAAGACCTAATGACCGCTCTATCTAATTGATTGGTTTTAATAGTGATGTACGTCATCCATTTGCAGTAGGATTTTACTTCAGATCATGGATTATGCGCAAAGTGTAGTATTTGTATGAATGGTGCTTAAGTCGTTTTAAATCAACAAGAATTGTGATTGTTTTATTATCTGCTGTAAATAACGCTGACAATAAACCTTTGCTATCAAGTACCACACCTGCAGGAATTCTGATTCTAATTCTGCGTGCTCTGATATCCACACCTTCAAACATGGAGTCCCACAAGGCTCAATTTTAAGTCCATTACTTTTTAATTTATACATGAGCCCTCTTGCAAAAATAGCTAAGGAAACCGGACTAATAATGTTCTCCTATGCTGATGATTCTCAGCTTCTCTTTTCCCTTCCACCAATAGGCAATAATGATCCATCCACATTAAGAGTAGGACTTACCAAAATCGCTGGATGGATGAGAAATAACTTCCTGAAATTAAACGGTGAAAAAACCGAACTTATTATCTTGGGAAGAAATAAAGAACTCTGGGGACCCCAACATTGGCACCCGGAAATGGGCTCCCCTCCAATTCCAACTAACCAAGCCCGAAACCTAGGCTTTGTTGTTGATGACACACTCAGTATGCACCAGCAGGCCATTAAAACATCAGCCACATGTTTCGTCATCCTGAAGTGGCTAAAGAAAATCTGCTGGATGCTACCGGATCATACTAAGAAAACTGTCATTAACGCCCTAATAACATCAAGATTAGACTACGCCAATGTGCTATACTTGGGGTCCAACAAAGCTACAGTCCGCAAACTGCAAACTGTGCAGAATGCAGCTGCTAGGCTGTTAGGTAAAATTCCTATCCATGCGCCCACTACCAAACTAATACGTGAATTGCATTGGCTAAAAATTGAGAACAGAATCAAATTCAAATCATTATGCCTCATGCACAAAACCTCAACAAACAAAGCGCCTAAATACCTACGAAATCTGGTACATCTGGTTCCATCTAGGACGCTGAGATCTGCAACAGCGAATAAATTTGTTGTGCCCAAAATAAAACTATCACGCATGGGAGGCAAATCCTTCGCATACCTTGGTCCCTCCCTGTGGAACTCCATGCCACAAGCTCTGCGCTCAGAGACTAATTACATCAAATTCAGAAAAGCCATAAAAACCTGGCTATATAACGTCTAAGTCAGCTGTCCAATTACTCTTCACTGAATCACAAGCGCCGGGAAACCCTTTGTTGGGTAGCTGTTTGCGCTATACAAAATAAATAAAATAAAAAATAAATAAATAAATAAATAAATAAATAAATAAATAAAATAAATAAATGCTCAGTGGGTTGTGCGAAGCTAGATTTAACATGGTCATCTGTGGAAGTGTGTCCCTCCAGAAATCAGAGTAGATCATACGGTGGGGGTCAAGAAAGGTTTATTTAAGTATCACAGATGCAGAGACCCCATCCATCATCAAGCTAAGACCAACGGACAAATGTCTCTATTCCAGCTCACGGCCTAGCAACCATCCCCACATTCCAGAATATCATGACACAGGACGTCACACCTTCTCCCTCCTTACATATAGGGAGGAGTCACTTTAGTCTGGTGCTCAATTACATGTGTAGATGTGTCTGGTGGTGCCTGATAACTGAAAGGCACGCATTTGTTTACATACAATTTCAAATATGTCTGATTTATTATTCCCATTACCGCGCTTTCAACCTTGAGAAGGCCCATCCTAGACCAGTGTGTGGACAAAACACATGCTGACAAATCGAGGACAAAGGGATTGGGACATGGTCTAGGGACACTGACAACAAATCCTACATCAAACCTCACATTTAACTGATGAAGCGCAAAGAGCGATATAAAGCGATATACTGAGAAAAAGTAACCTTGAGAATTGCTGCAAACTAAAGTAAATTTAAAAAAAACTAATAAAAGAACTAACTATTCACAGCTGTGAGACCTAGAAGTTGATTATTTCTCAATATAGCCCTAGTTTATGATTACCTTACAGTGCTCACATTATCATCCGCGCTAGAAGAGATGGGAGCCTGGGGTGTCTGGTCACAGAAGCTCATTTACATACAAAGGGGGTGACAACCTGTTTACAACGCACAGTACAGCTTGTACACAGAAAAGGGTAAAGTCTTGTGTCTCTTTTTTTCATTTTCTTTACTATATCCTGCACCTCGCTCTCTTCTCTTTCTCTCTCATTTCAATTCATCATAAATTAGTCAAATTCACTATTGCTTTATCAGCACGGTACAAGTCGGGGGTAGCCATACTTTGAAGGGTTCCCCCCACTATTATCTAGAAACGGGACTCAGTTCCACCTAGCTCCTTAGCCTGCGACTGATAATTGTTACTTTGTGCCCCAGCACTGCAGACACAGGCCTCTGAGTGTTTGTTTGTGTGAGTGGTGCAAGAGAGGAACAGAGAACTTGACAAAATTAGCCCTTCTAGTGCTTAATACACTGAAAATGTGAAACAGTTTGGGGCTTAGGGGATGGATAAAGAATAACGTCAAGAAACAAACGCAAATTAAAAGCACATTTTATTTATACTCTGAAAACTGTTTAAAAATGTAATTTCTAAGTTTCACATATCTGTTTAAAAATATTTACACTTTCAGTCATTTCCGAGTTTAGTTGCAAACTAATAGTGGGAAAAACACATGATATATAAAAACTGAAACCAAAAACTTATTTTTACATTATTTTATGTTTCTTGTTTTGTGTTTTTAAAACAGGCCGTCAACCTTTCACGTGAAAATTAGTATAAGGGCCTGAAATCACTTCTTGTGATGTCACTACATGTGACGTCACTGTGATTTGCATATGATAATGGCCTCCTTCACTATTTTCCTTACTTGTGCGCTGTTTATTGGCATGACATGGGTCTATAGGTATTAAAAATAAACATATAAATTCACAGGTGTTCAGTCCATTTCTCTGGTGATGTCACACATTGACATGAATTCGGCTGCTTCTTCTATTTTTAGGCGAGTACAAATAACGTGCAGTTCCCCCTCTTTCCATTTTTCTCTATTTCTCGCCCCTTTCTTTGTCTCTCTCGCTCTCTTTATCTCTCACCCTCTCTATCTTCCACACACTCCTGTTAGCTTCATGAATGTCACTGCTACTTCTGGCATTCATACGACAAATCCTTTAGAACATTGGAGGACAAGGGACAATCAAGTGTGGAAGACGAGTTGCTGGGACTGCAACTGATTGTCCAGTCACATATATACTTTTGATGTGGGATTTCGCTATTTCACCACATTCTTCAAACATGGTCGACTGCTTACAATGGCTCAATTCTGGTAAAAAGTAGAGTTTGGCAAGTCACAAAATGAATAGGGTGAGCCATGTCGGAGAGGAGCCACGGGTCACACTTAGTTATAAGGCCCGAGGCACGAGCTGATCCATCAACCGATAACAGAATGTAAAAGATGCAGCAAACATTACTTAACCCCTTCGGTGCTCATGACGGAACGGTTCCATCATGAGCGTTGGTTGGCCTGTGCTCACGATGGAACCGTTCCGTCATGAGTCCATAGGTTCTTTAGAACCTTCAGCACTGCAGCGGAATTCGCGCAGCACTGAAGGGGTTAGAAACAAGGTATATGCTCTTTTATATCTCAAAACAGGTTATTTCTTGAACACTTGTGCTTCGCTTTAGGTCATCACATATACTGCAGTGGCATTTGTTAATAGTAATATCTACATTTTACCAATGAAGTTTCCCATCTCCAGAGCTCTGAGAGCATGTCCACTCTGGGTGTGTTTGGCTTATAGGTTTTGTCACTAATCCGACAAGTTAGCTGAAAATATCGTTGTTAGTCCCAGTATTGTTCAGTGTTGCTTTTACAGATGGTGTGGTCAGGTGCGATTGAATGTTTTTCTTTGTGTCTCTTCTTCACCAAATAAAAATCAACAATTTTTCTTTTCTCTTAGTTCACATTGTGCTAGCCTCCCACTGTGTATCCTGGTATATCATGCTGCTTTGCTATGTGTACGGAAGTGAACAATCACTGAAAACAAACACATTTATAATTCTGTAAATACTGTTATCTGTTTTCCTTCTTTACTGCTAGTCCGGTCTTCTATCACCTGGCATTTTAATGTCCCACATAATTTGAATTGAATCTTTTTCCGTAATTCATTCCTCTCACAATAACTGCACTGTTCTGCTCTTATCTATGTCCTCAGATGGGTCAGTATTATTTTTGATGTTCTTAAGTTCTTTCCGGAGTCTCTGTGTTTGCTGATGTGTTTGGAGGTTTGATAAGTGACTAAAGCTCTTCCCGCATTCACTGCCGCTGAATAGTTTTTTCCCCGTGTGTGTTCGCTGATGACTTTGAAGGTGTGATAACTGACTAAAGCACTTTGCACATTCACAGCACTTGAATGTTTTTTCTCCTGTGTGTGTTCGCTGATGAATCCTTAATGCTGAAGAGCCGCGAAAACTACTGTTACATTCACTACAATGATAGGGTTTCTCCCCTGTGTGTGTACGCTGATGTGTTTGGAGGTTTGATAAGTGAATAAAGCTCTTCCCACATTCACTGCAGTTGAATGGTTTTTCCCCTGTGTGTGTTCGCTGATGACTTTGTAGCACTGATAATTGACTAAAGCTCTTTACACATTCACTGCACTTGAATGGTTTTTCTCCTGTGTGAGTTCGCTGATGATACCTTAATGCTGAAGAGCTGCGAAAACTACTGTCACATTCACTACAATGATAGGGTTTCTCCCCTGTGTGTGTTCGCTGATGTGTTTGGAGGTTTGATAAGTGACTAAAGCTCTTCACACATTCACTGCAGTTGAATGGTTTTTCCCCTGTGTGTGATTGCTGATGTATTTGTAGCACTGATAATTGACTAAAGCTCTTCAGACATTCACTGCACTTGAATGGTTTTTCTCCTGTGTGAGTTCGCTGATGAATCCTTAATGCTGAAGAGACGCGAAAACTACTGTTACATTCACTACAATTAAAGGGTTTTTCCCCTGTGTGTGTTCGCTGATGTGTTTGGAGGTTTGATAAGTGACTAAAGCTCTTCCCACATTCACTGCAGTTGAATGGTTTTTCCCCTGTGTGTGTTCGCAGATGTCTTTGTAGCACTGATAATTGACTAAAGCTCTTTAGACATTCATTGCACTTGAATGGTTGTTCACCTGTGTGAGTTCGCTGATGATACCTTAATACTGTAGAGCTGCGAAAACTATTGTCACATTCACTACAATGATAGGGTTTTTCCCCTGTGTGTGTTCGCTGATGTGTTTGGAGGTTTGATAATTGACTAAAGCTCTTGACACATTCATTGCACTTGAATGGTTTTTCTCCTGTGTGAGTTTGCTGATGAATCCTTAATGCTGAAGAGCTGCGAAAACTACTGTCACATTCACTACAATGATAGGGTTTTTCCGCTGTGTGTGTTCGCTGATGTGTTTGGAGGTTTGATAAGTGACGAAAGCTCTTCCCACATTCACTGCAGTTGAATGGTTTTTCCCCTGTGTGTGTTCGCAGATGACTTTGTAGCGTTGATAATTGACTAAAGCTCTTTAGACATTCATTGCACTTGAATGGTTTTTCTCCTGTGTGAGTTCGCTCATGACACCTTAATGCTGAAGAGCTGCGAAAACTACTGGCACATTCACTACAATGATAGAGTTTTTCCCCCTTGTGTGTTCGCTGATGACTTTTTAGGTCTGATAACCGTCTAAAGCACTTTGCACATTCACTGCACTTGAATGGTTTTTCCCCTGTGTGTGTTTGCTGATGGGTTTGTAGATTTTCGAATCGATTACAGCTCTTCCCACATTCACTGCACTGGTATGGTTTTTCCTTCGAGTGTATTCGCTGATGTCTTTGTAGGTGATCTAATCGACTAAAGCTCTTCCCACATTCACTGCATTTAAATGGCTTTTCTCCTGTGTGTGTTCGCAGATGATTTTGTAGGTGTGATGACTTACTGAAGCACTTTGCACATTCACTGCACTTGAATTTTTTTTCTCCTATGTGGTTCCACAGATGGCTTTGTAGGTGTGACAAGAAAGTAAAACACTTTGCACATTCACTGCACTTGAATGGTTTTTCCCTTGTGTGTGTTTGTTGATGTCTTCGTAGGTTTGATAATCGACTAAAGCTCTTGACACATTCACTGCACTTTAATGGTTTATCTCCTGTGTGCGTTGGCAGATGAATCCTTAATGCTGAAGAGTAACTAAAACTACGGTCACATTCACTACAATGATAGGGTTTTTCCCCCGTGTGTGTTCGTTGATGACTTTGTAGCTTTGATAATCGACTAAAGCTCTTCACACATTCACTGCATGTAAATGACTTTCCCCTTGTGTGTGTTTGATTATGTCTTTGAAGGTGTGATAACTGACTAAAGCACTTTACACGTTCACTGCACTTGAATGGTTTTTGTCCTGTGTACGTGTGCTGATGAAGCTTGAGTAGTGATGACAAACTAAAGCACTTGCTACATGTGTATGAATCTTCTTTCTTGGTTAGTCTCTGTGGGTCAGATATATATTTATCTACATCCCTTGACTGTATTTCCTGAGGGGCCAACATGGCTGTTAAAGCACTTGTGTGTTTCTCACACACTTTATATGTGCGCAGTATTTTGTGCGTTTGATTTCTGTTTTAACAATAAAATACAATAGCCACCAAATATTTGCCACACTCCTAATACGTAGAATGTGTCTTTGTAAGGGATTGTGCCTTTAGATTGGATTATGGCTGTGCACGCTGGCAGGTAAAGATGTATCTTCCTTCTGCCGGTTCAAATTTGGACAGTCTGTTGTATAGTAGATAGAAGAGCTCCTCTTTCCATTACCCGACAGTTGTCTGACTCCGCTCTGTTGTGCTTTCCGCTTGTTACTGTGGTTTGGCCAGAAAGAGTTTGCAATTCACCTAGAGCACGGAATGATGGCTTGTCTTCCTTTTAGAAAATAGAGCACTGCGATAATCACATCATACTGATACATGTATCAAAGTTAGTATTTGACCGTTGTTTATACAGGAGGTGGTTTGTTATTGTTGTTGCCTTAATTTTCCTAAGGTCATTTATTCGTCTTTTGGCATGGAGGTACACAGCTCAGCGTCTTACAATCACTGAACTGCCCTTGACGCTTCATCCGGGATCTGTCAGTTTGTGTGCAGGCTCCTCTGTCGCCGACTGCGCTGATGTTTTCCTGAATATTGTAGCTCAATATTTCTGCTATTATTGAAGATTTACAGCATTCACTTCATTATTGATGGTCAATTCATACATTCAAGGCTTGTTTTCTGTTGGATGTAAAGATATTTAAAATTACTAAATTGAAACAAAATGGAATGAGAATTCACAATATTTAACTGGTTGTAAAAGACATTTCTGGGGAGATTTACCAAATCTCCACGCAATGCAGCGCAGGCCTCCCCCTGCGAGGCTGCGCTGCGTGACAGGGAGGGAGCAGGAGAGACCCATATTTTCAAAGATATGGCTCTCTCCTTCCCTTAGCACCAGAGCGCTAGGGTGTTTGTGTGTGTGAGTCCAGCATAGGCTTTGTACAGGAAGGACAGTTTTCTCAGTTTTCATTAAAACAACAATAGAGTTTAGAAAAAGAGATGGACCAGGCTGGGCTGCAAAATTTCCAGTAACTCTTTGCGAAGTATACAACGAAAGTAACTCCATTCACACACTTCTCATTTCTTTCCTATTCACTTAAGATCATCTCAAATACCAACTCCTCTCTTTACCTTGCTGTTCAAAGGTCACCTTTGACACTTTCAACAGCACCATTGGTTCAAGCATTTTTGGTTTCGTCTAACCTGGAAGACTGGAACATTATTGTGGTTTGAGGGGCTTCCTATCACCATAGCATCGGTCCATCTCCCTGAAACTAGTGCAGCTTACAGCACCCGGTTCTGGCCGGAAAGACAACTTTAAAAAGCTAGTCGTTAGTTTTTTCTAAAGTTCTGTAAGATGCAGCTCCTTCGGGGGGTTATGTGTAAAACAGAGCGAGGGATTTACTGTAAGGCCCGTACTTTACATTGTAAGTGCAGATAAGGCAAACAAACATTGATTCATATAATTTAATATTCAACGTTATCAGTCATTTAGTACTTATAGAGAATCCATCACAACCACTAATTTACCTGACATATCCCCACATCAGATGTGTGCATATTACTCTTTTTCCCCCTTTTCCACAATTACATGGCATCTGGCATGATGTTGTCCCTTTGGGGTTCAGGATGCCACTTTGTGACTGGATCGGCATTTGGCAGAGCGGGAGAAGGTGTCAGTTATCCACAGGTGATGCGACATTTCTACCTTTCCATATTTCTCATATTAAAATTTACTAATTTCTTGTCCTGCGACCCCCCTACTGCCCTCTGACTGTGCACTCACTCTGTGGGGTTCATAAGAAGTCCGATAACAGCCTGATAGTCACAAGGCCATGGATCTCACTTCTTCTACAACACTTATTGCCGACTTAGGGCCTAGTTTAGAGTTTGTCCAACAGATTATTGCCTCAAAACTAGGAGTTGGTGAAGAATTCCACTCTGCCGCCGTAGCACGTGATGCAGAACAGAGTTTTTTTCTCAAGTGGTTCGCCAATGGTAAGGTGGCGAGCGCTTGTGAGAAAATATAACGTGCTAGACCTCCTGCTGGTAATAGTTCTCATTGCGGGCGGTCACGGCAGGTCGCGACCACTCGAGGGTAGAACTCTGTCATTCTCGTTGATGAAGCTGCCACTCGATTAGAATGTCAATTAGAGAGACAGAGGCAGCAGCGCCCTCTGGCACGAAGAGAAGTGCTGTTCGTGCTGATTTTACAGTGCGGGACAAATTCCTGGCACTAAAAATCAGTGAGAGCAGCACAGCTTAACAAACTCTGCCACTAGCGGATGTCAGCGGAGTACGGTAGAGTTTTCCTGGCGCTTCGTGGACTTCCGCGGAGTAAAACTCTGAAAACTACACAAAGGCCTAATCAAAACGTGACACATATCCTGTCTGCCTTATTATAATTGCCACCGGATGTAATGCATTTTTAATGGGGCGGGCAGGATACCTGTCACATTTGTGATGGAATCCAACACCTGTTCTCGCTACCACCCCTACTACTGCTCCTACGTTGACCTTTTCTCAGTCTGCTTTATCTCCTGTACTGTCGACCTCTCCTTCTATTCGACAGAGAATGACCAACACTGTTACTAGTCTTTTGTCTCCTTTCTTTGGGTTGCATAGTACAACCACTGATTCGGAACGTAAACAGTTGCGTAGCCAACTGCCTGATTCTCGAGAGAAAGTAATATTGGATCGTTTGGCGCGTAAATGGGTTACTAGTCCTTTAAGATATGATGTAGAGTCTGTTACGGATGTCTTCCATCAATGGGAAGCACCGAAGCAGAGATATGTTTTCGATAAGGTGTGTACTTTCCTTTGTGAAGAATGGGAAGATGATGACGTGGGACAGGCTCCGTCTGAGTTGTTTAATATACAGTCTATGTTTGCGAAGGGAACTATTGTGGGTCCCGATGTTGAGAAAGCAGTTGCAACGTTGCTGTCGTTTAGGAGTGAGTCTCCTTCTCAGTCGCTGTTTGAGCCTGACCCCTCTGTTAGGAGAAAGGTGCGGCAATATCCAATGAGAGAGGTTCCTCCGGTGTGGAAGGAAGCAACTCAGGCTGATGCTGCTCATAATATTGATGCTGTTCCGGCTCATTTTCAACGTGTTTGGGTACATTTTCCATGGAAGCGAGCTGAAAATTTGGCTCTTAAACAGACTTTACCTGACCCCATAAAAATCCTGCAGGGTACTATAAGGAATTATCACAGACGGCAGATTCATGTGTTATTAATTTAGCCGATATAGACATGTTGTTTAGGAATGTTGTTCCCCAGCCTTTATGGGGATTGATTTGTCATACGGATCATGCGCAAGTGTTAGGTGATTCATGGGTTAATATTGCTGCTGCAGATGGAAGACAAGTAGGTGGTGCTAAACCTGAGCCTTTGGTAGCAGACCTCCCTGGTAAAATCGTTACTTACATGAAGACTTTAATGCCTGCGATGCGTGTAAATTGGGATAATTTGTCTGCATGTAAGCAGAAGAAAGAGGAAACCGTGTCTGACTTCTTCACTAGGTTTGAAGAGACGTTTATCGACCATAGTGGTCAAGACATGAGTACGGAAGGTGGTCATCGGTTGTTTGTTGACAAGTTTGTGCACAATTTGCTTCCCGAGTTGTGTAAGAAATTGAAGGATTCAGAGAGTTCTTGGGCCCTTTCCTCTTCAGCACAGATACTGGCTACTGCACAGTACTACAAAAATAGAGATAAGGACGAGAAGGAAGAGCAGACAAGAAGACGAAAGAGTTGAAGACGAAGGTGCTTTTACAGCAAGCATATCCGCCCCGTAATAACGAACGTGATTATCAGCAGCCTCAGCAGTTTCAGAGAAACTCGCAAAGGTTCGAGTCTCCTCAATAGCGTTTTTTGGTAGGCCCCAATCAGTGTTCATATTGTAAGGAAGAGGGTCATTTCAAGTATAGTTGCCCCATTTTGTTACAGCGTATGAATGGTGTTTCTGGCGCAAGAGGTCGAGGTGTTCAGCAAGCTCCTAGAGGTAGGGGACGTGGAGGTTTTCCCCAGAACATGCGTTTCTTTCCCCCACAAAACTCGATGAATAGTTTTGATCAGCAGAATGGTGTGTCTGGTAGGACGACTCAGGACTCTGCTGACTACTACTATGTCGAAGGTGAGAATGTAGACGATGATGATTGCTAGGACAGCCATGGTCAAAGAGAGGGAGTTGTTTCAGTTCCAGTAGATCAGAGTGGACCTTATGTTGAAGTGATTACATCAGGTGTGTCAGAGCCTTTTCTGTTGGATACTGGTGCTACGAAGAGTTCTATTATGCACTCTAAACTCCCTGGCGCACCTTTGTCTGGCTTAACGAATTGTCTGGCGCCCCAGTTAGAAACTCGATTTCTAATCCTTTGTCCCTTTCTGTTGGACCTCGTGAATTCGAAGCACCCCTTATTCTGACAACAGGTTGTGGTGAGAACTTGTTGGGATTGGATTTGTTGAAAAGATTGTATGGGACATTGTATTGTTCTCCTTTGGGAGTACAACTTACACTGGGTAAGAAAGTTGTCTCTCCGATGTATTTGTCGAAGGATAAACTTCCGACAGAATTGCCTTCTCTTCGTGATATTCTTTGGGCGACTGGTCCTAACGATGTGGGTCTCTTGGAAATTCCACCATATGTTGTGACGTTAAAAGCGAACGTTAAAATGCCACGCATTCCCCAATATAGGATCTCTAGTGATGGTAAAAGAGCGTTATTAGCGATCATTTATGATTTGATTGAGAAAGATGTAATTGAAGAAACAAGAGGTAACGTTTGCAATAGCCCTGTTCTGCCTGTTCTGAAACGTACTGACTCTTCTCAGCCACCTGTTTACAGGTTTGTGATTGATCTTAGAGAGGTGAATAAAATAGTTGTGCCACAGTTGCCAGTTGTTCCTGATATCACTGCATTATTGACTATGATTCCAGCTTCAGCCACTTGGTTCTCGGTGATTGATTTGAAGAATGCCTTCCTCAGCATCCCGATTGCCGAGGAAAGTAGGGATATTTCCGGCTTCTGTTTAGGAGGCCGAAGCTTCCGGTTCAAGTGCGCTCCTCAAGGCTATTGTGAGAGTCCGTCAATCTATAGTCAGGCTTTGAAAACACAACTTGATACGATTGTCTTGCCTGATGGTGCTGCACTTCTTCAGTACGTCGACGATTTGTTAGTTGCTGCCGATACAGAGGAGATTTGTAAGAAAGCTACCTCGTCATTGTTGCTTCATTTGTCTGATTTTCATCACAAGGTGTCTCTTTCGAAGTTACAGTATTGTCGACAAGAAGTGACCTACTTAGGTCATCTCTTATCGAAGGAGGGAAGAAGATTGACCCCAGAAAGAATTCAAGCGATTGCGAAAATGAGTGTGCCAATTACACAGAGAGAAGTGTGTGCCTTTTTGGGTATTACGTCATATTGCAGACAATGGATAGCAAATTTTTCGCTGCTGGCCAAACCACTGGTATCATTGACATGTAAAGACACACTGAATCCCCTACTGTGGTCCGAAGATTGTCAGAAAACTTTTTCCGAATTGCGTGATGCATTGTGTTCGGCTCCTGTGTTGGGTACCCCCGATTACAGTAAGCCTTTCACACTCTATGTTCATGAGAGAGAGAGAGAGGGATGTGCGTTGTCAGTGTTGACACAGTCTTTTGGGGACAAGCAACATCCATGCGTATTTCTCATCGACCTTGGATCCGGTAGCTAGGGCGTTGCCGAGTTGTTTGAGAGCCACAGCGGCAGCAGCTGTTTCTATTCGACAGTCTGCTGCTTTGGTGATGAATAATACGCTGATCGTGATGGTTCCACATGCAGTGGATACTTTGCTAAACAGGACCAAAACACAGCACTTAACTAGTGCTCGATTGTCAGGTTACGAGTTGACACTCCTAGCGAGTCATGTGCACATAAAGAGATGCAATACGTTGAATCCAGCTACGTTATTGCCGATTTCAGTGGAGACAGATGTTTCTGAACAGCATGATTGCTTTCTCAGGACAGAGGAAAAAACGAAAGGGAGAATAGATCTTAGGGACACTCCTCTTGCTGAATGTGATGGTACCTTATGGGTGGATGGTTCGTGGTTCAAGCTTCCGAATGGTGATACGACTGTGGCATATGCTGTTACGACTTTGCATACGATTGTTGAAGCTGCACGTATCCCACATAATTCAGCCCAAGCAGCAGAGTTGATTGCACTTACAAGAGCATGTGTGTTGTTGAAAGGAAAGAAAGTGACCATATATACCGACAGCCAGTATGCGTTTGGTGTGGCCCATAGTTTTGGACGTTTGTGGAAGGAACGTGGGTTCCTTACGTCACACGGGACAAAGATACAGCATGGTCAATTGGTAAATGAGCTCCTGGAGTCACTTACCTTGCTGTTGCAAGTTGCGATTGTGAAATGCAGGCTCCAGTATGGCAAAATGCTGGAATTCCTAAATGTGCGGAGAATGTGGTCAAGAATTGTATGGTTTGTATGAAGTACAATCCTGGTAAGGGAACTCCAACTCCAGCTGGTCATTTTGCTCCTCCGACGTATCCGTTCGAGGTTTTGCAGCTAGATTTTATCCACATGGAGAGATGCAACAACCTGAAATACGTACTTGTGGTTGTTTGTGCCTTTTCGAGATGGGTAGAAGCATATCCCCTGAAAGATAACACTGCCTTATCCACAGCTACAGCCCTTGTCAAAGAGTTTTTCCCTAGATTTGGTTTGCCGAGAACGGTAGAGTGATAATGGAAGTGAATTTGTGGGTCAAGTGATGAAGAAGGTATGTGAAGGGCTAGGAATCCGTGAAAAGTTTCACGCTGCAAATCACCCCCAATCAGCAGCACTAGTAGAGTGCTATAATGGCACGCTAAAACTGAAACTGGCCAAGATACAAGCGAGCTCTGGTCTTAAATGGCCTGATGCTTTGCCTTTTGCACTTTTGTCGACAAGAATGACTGTGCATTCACGAGTGGGACTTAGTCCTTATGAAATAGTGTTTGGTCGCCCGGACAACATATGGGGAGTGCTGAGGCCGACTAAATTCAGCGAGATTGAACACCCTGTACTGCTTGATTACTTGTATGATTTGACGGCTAAATTGCGTGTTTTACACCAACAGGTTCACGATACTTTGCCTCAGGCTTCTGAAGAACCAGGACATGTCATTGATCCTGGTTCGTGGGTCCTAATAAAGAATTTTCAGCGGACAAAGAACGATCAGCCCCGTTGGATCGGCCCCTTTTTGGTCCTGCTGTCAACGAGATCTGCGGTACGAGTGCAAGGAAAAAAGAACTGGATCCACGGCGTATACTGTAAGAGGGTCCCTTTGCCTCTGCCGTACGACCCGTGGGTCCAGGAGGGTATTGCAGATTCTGAAACTGAGACTGTGCCTCGTTTCCTGCCTTTCAGCGATGCACGTTCAATGGGGACAAATTCTGAGCGTGAAAGCGACGATCTTCTGCAAGAAGCTGTGCCATCTTCAGTTCGATTGAACACTACTGAGCCTGACTTGCTATTTCGTGATGAGACACTACCAAAAAAAAAAACGGTTATAATTTGAGGTCGAGAACTATGGACATATAAATAAAAAATCCTTTTCTTTGCTATTTTTGCAAGTGCAGCTCTTTCATCGGAGAAACTATTTTGATTTTTGTTTTTCGAACCACCATCTGGGTTCAGCTGTAGGGTCGCGACGTCAAGTCTTTGGAGTGCAAGCCGAAGACACAAGGTTGACGGTTCTGGTTGGTCCTTGGGAGTTCCCTGGACTGACATGCGCATTCCTTAGCACGGAACACCCTATCTCCGCGAGCAGCAAGGTTAGAGGATGGAGTTTTTCGAGATGCAGAGACCTGCCAGAGAAATGGATTTTAGAGCTAAAATGTGTACAATGATGACTAGAAAATGTTTTCTGATATTATGCTTTTTTATGTTGTTTAGCGTAATGATGTTTTTAATAGGATATGTTTTATTCTCTTTTCAAGTGACGTTTGCACCCACTACACAATCCATGCCTTCTTCTACTGTTTCCTCACATTCTTTTCACCCTCTGCCTGAACATGAATCCGTTAGAAGATTAGAATTTGTCAATAACTCCTTCGTTCAGCTTTTGCACCAACACCAATTAGTAGTGAACACAACTAACTGTTGGGTGTGTGGTCTTATGCCTCATACTACTGATAAAGGTATTCCTTACCTAGTCCTGCCATTCAGCTATAATGGTTCTGTGTGGGTATACAGAACAATGTTCATCTATGCTCGCGAAGTCCACCCCCTATGTTCTGTAAAAAACAATCCGAAGAATAGTGCTCTAGTTAAGGGCATAGTAGACATGATTAGAGGAGCTACTTCCTATGAGACTATCCCGAGAGATGAGACACTAGCATATATTGGATGGAATAACCGGATATGGAGTTAGTCTAAGTGAGAACCAGCGAGCGAAAAGATCTTCCCCAATTTGGATTGTACCCAGGCCCGGTTCTAGAGGGTGGGCCGGGTGGGCCTGGCCCACCCAAACATGAGCCTGGCCCACCCAAACACGAATCTTGGCCTTTGCAGCGACGTCAAGAAGGCAACAGAAAATTTGCACTATAATTTAAAACGTTCCTCTGAACGTAATTTATCATCTCCTTCTAGGAGTTGCGTGATTGGGCCTTGGAGCTCTCTCAGGCACCCCCAATCACGCATCTCCTTTTGTTTATCCTGATTCACCTTTCCTGACCCCCTTTATCAGATCGGGCTGTGAGACAGATTTCCAACCCAGCGGGTAAGAGAATGTGTGGCTATTTCGTTTTAAAAAAAAACCTGCAACGGCCCAACAAGATACATACTTCATGTATGCTCTGAGAATGTGTGGCTATTTTCATATTTTTAAAATCTGTGAGGGCCCAGCAAGAGACATACTTTGTGTATGCCGTGCATATTTCACTTAAATTACTTGTATCATTTTCATGACTGGCTCTGCCACAAATGCAAGGCAACAGTACAAATGTCCAGATAACTCTGGTGATTAATGGTCCTGCTGGATAGAAATCTTTTGTCTGTTTGTAGTTTTGGGATGCAGATAAACTGTAGTTTATGTGGATAGCTCAGTGGGTTACTGCCTTTGTCACAGAGATCCTTTTGTTACTTGCAGTTCAGAAGGTACAGATCTAACATAGGACAGTGACATATGAACTGTATTCTAAGAGCTGCATACAAACCTGAATGATATAATTAGAACGTTTTTTGTGTATTGCGATATAGTTAGAATTTCCCCACTCTTTCATTATTCTAATGTTGCTATAAAGAGTTCGTTTTGGCAGATGTACATTTTTTATAAGTAAACACAAACCCTAACCACTGGGGTATGCTTTAAATCCTGAGTTTGTGCTTCTCCAGACCTATCCCTCTTAACACATACTGCCCACCAGTATGGCTGACATGTGAATCCTACACCTGGTAATACTCATTGGCTAATGTGACATTCCCTATAGGCTGATTTACATATTTGTATGATTCATTGTCTCTGCATAATGTGTGAATTACATAAAGTACTGTGAAACCCTACACTACGAGTAGCGATTGTACCACAAATGAAAAGCATATGAGAGTGGCTACAGAGAGATGATGGGCACTGTTGGAGGGTGGCAATAAGGGCATCCGAGGAGGAAGTGAATACGGGGAGAGTCTATGTAGAGATGAGGGCACTGTTGGAGGGTAGCAGTGAGCTAATCAAGGGAGGAGGTCATGGAGGGCTACGCAGAGATGAGGAGCACTTTTGGAGGGTGGTAGTGAGGGAGTCTGAGGAGGGAATCATGAGGGGGAGAGGCTACAGAGAGATGAGGGGCACTGTTGGAGGGTGGTAATGAGGACATCCGGGAAGGAGGTCAATAGGGGAGAGTCTAGGGAGAGATGAGGGGCACTGGTAGAGGGTGGTAGTGTGAGAGTCTGAGGAGGAGGTCATGAGGGAGAAAGGCTACGGAGAGATGATGGGCACTGTTGGAGGGTGGTAGTAAAGAGAAAGAGGTCAATGGGGGGGCACCAATAAAGACTTCCACCCCAGCGCTAAAGCCAACCCTGTCATGGCCTTTCTGTTTTTGTTTATTAAATTAGCAGTCGGGTCATTAGGGCCACTGTGGACCATATTTTAAAGTGTGTGCTAATATTTACTGGTATATTTATTGTTTTAAGTTTGAGGGGGATTTTACCAGGAATAATGAAAAAGGCTGATATGGGGCTGGGGCCCAAGGTCAGCTGTGAGATAAGGTGCACAAGAGATGGATGGTAGAAAATGGATAATCAGGGCTGGAAGGGAGTGTGCTGCAGAGTCCGGGGTTAGGTGGAGTTAGTAATGAAGAGAGATTCTCTCTGAAGGCTGGCAACAAGGGAGGCTGAGTAGTGTTACTTGCCTGATACTCCCACCTCAGAAACCTCCTTTTCACATCAAAGGGACCTTACATGGGATGAATTTTAAAAAAGAAAAATGAAATGTCTGTTTCATTTTTGTTAAGAGCAGGCAGCAGTCCGTGGGACCACTGCTTGTATTTTCACATCCTTTCACAAAGGGGAAGGGCTCCCCTGGTGACCCCTTCCTCTTTCAAGTGGATTACTACCTATTTGGAGTAGGAGGTAAACTGCAAGTGTTTTGTGACTTTAATTATGGTCGCAAAACAATGATGCATACAAATGCGGCTCGTTATGAGGAAGGGACGACCCTTGTTAATACCGTCTTGCACAATAGCGTTTGTACATGCGAGCAGGGCAGGGCCCCATAGGCCCCTGGCTGGGTGGCATACTGACCAATCACAGCGCAGCTTAGAGCATTGTGATTGGCTTAGGGGAGGAAGCCTGGCTGCCTGCTTCCTGTTTTTTAATGAATATTATTAAATTGAACCCCTCCCCACCAGACCTTTGTGCGCGACCCCCCCGCCAACCCACTATTCCTCTCCCCCACACCCTCGCGCGAGTCGCGACTGCCGCAGTGGCCCACCCGAATGCACTCTTGGCCTACCCAAATAAAAATTCCTGGAGCCGGGCCTGATTGTACCCCATCAGGGTCATCTTTGTCTGCAAGGTAATGGCAAGAATCTGAGAGCTCAGCTAGGGAAGAGTATCTGCACTGAGACGTATGTCTTTGCGTCCCAGACTTCCTCTTCGTTCCTAGCAGCTAGGGGTACCTATTTTGTCTGTGATGACAGAGCATACACATGGTTGCCCCCTGATTTCACGGGCACATGTTTTGTATCGTTCCTGTTGCCTCCCACCTATACAGCCGCGGCAGATTACCACAAGACAAGAATTGTTAGAGGTGTCTTCAGTAAGGAAGATACTGCAGGGCAAGAATTAGGGGATTTCTCGAAGGGTTTTCTGCCATTTTGGGGACCTATGGTTAACAGCAGGAACATACGGCAATTGACGAGAGTGGTGGAGTCCACCGTAGTTGAAACTGCTGGTGCCATTAGTAACTTGACTGCTGAGCTCCAGTCGGATCGACTTATGACTCTCCAGAACAGGGTTGCGTTAGACATCATACTTGCAGATCGAGGTGGGGTATGTAAAGTGATCCAATCAAGTTGCTGTGTTTTCATTCCAGACAATGCTCCAACAGTGTACCAGGCCATTTCCAAACTGCATAAGATCTCCGAATCGATACACGTGGATAAAGGAGATTGGTCGTTGATGGGATGGTTTTGGGAACTGTTATCCGCCTGGGGATGGAAGATTCTGATGATCATTGAGATGATCTTAGCCGTCCTTTTCCTGTTCTGTCTTTGTGTACAGTGTGCTCCTGCTATATGTGGCCTCTGTGCTACATCGTGTGTAAGGAAACCTGTATCGAGAGACGTGCTAAGTGCTAGGATGATGCTACAGAAACATCTCAATGATTTTATGAATATCGACCTTGACTCAGTTTAGCGTGAGTGTAGGTTCTTGCCTATGTAAGGGCAAAAGGAGTGTCTGAGGTTCTGTGAATTCTGGACCCGTTTCATAAACATCATCGTATCATGACGATTTTGTTATCAGCAGACCGAAAATGGCGAGTATAATATATACGAGTGCTTTCGTCATGTTCGAGTGACGAGATCACCATGAAATCAGAGATTCCGTTCTGAACCCTCGGGTTCCATTTTGTGCACGGCAGCCATTTTGTGGTTGCCCTCACATAGGCCGATGACTAAGGCCGAACGAGTCTTTGGGACACGTACACTGACTTCTGTGTGACCTGGGCAAGCTGACTCCGTTGCCCGAAGCCAAACCTGTTAGGCCAGTTCCTTTTCCAGTAGCCGATCGAGATTAGGGATCAAGGCACAGCCTACCATAAACCTTTTATTGCACACAACTATTTCTAATCTTACTCACACCTGTCTCTGCTCCATTCTTTATGGCCTGTTTTACGATGAGGAGGTTCCCGTTTTTATTAGGGGTCCGACCGTCTATCTGATGAAGAGTGTTGGGTCTTGCCAAGTAATTGATGGTGGGCTGGACAATGAAATGTGGGTTCGTCATGCAATGCTTTTGTCGTGTACACATGGGATTGGTCAACTGTAAATAAGGAATGTTTGCCTGAAGCACAATATTTGGTATAAAAGGAATGACTTGCTTTGTAAGTTTGAGCAGTCTCCTACGAATATACAGCCACTGTACTTCGTGGACCTCTGTTACTGGTTGCAGCCAATAAATTTGATCTTTGACGTCACCAAGAAGTTGCCGCGTTTCTGTAAACTCTGAGATAGGTGAATCCTGAGATCTCGGGTGTGTCCCCTGGCACCGCTGGGTTCTAGAATAACCCGGTTCTCCAGATCTTTCGGAGTATGCGCAGGGTGTTGAAACAGGATGATGAGACGGCGTTCACTTGCTTGGTCATTGTGAGAGAGGAGTCCAGGATGAAGCCCAGGTTGCGTGCGTGGTCCGTAGGTTTGGGTGCGCTGCGCAGGGCAGGGGGCCACCAGGAGTCGTCCCAATGCAGAGGGAGATGTTCCGAGGATGAGGATTTCCGTCTTGTCTGAGTTCAGTTTCAGACGGCTGATCTTCATCCATTCTGCAACGTCTCTCATTCCTTCCTGGAGGTTGGCTTTGGCAGTGGCGGGGTCGTTGGTGAGGAAGAGGATCAGCTGGGTGTCGTCGGCGTAGGAGATGATGTTGAGGTTGTGTTGGCGGGCGATGGCAGCGTGGGGGGTCATGTAGATGTTGAAGAGGGTGGGGCTGAGTGAGGATCCTTGTGGAACGCCGCAGATGACTTCGGTGGCCGCGGATTGGACCGGAGGGAGGCGGACTCTCTGGGTTCTTCCGGCGAGGAACGAGATGATCCACTCCAGTGCCGCTCCTTGAATTCCGGTGTTGCTGAGGCGTTCTATCAGGGTGCGGTGGCATACGGTATCGAACGCTGCTGAGAGGTCCAGGAGGATGAGGGCAGCTGTTTCCCCATTATCGAGCAGGGTCCTGATGTCGTCGGTGGCTGCGATGAGGGCGGTCTCGGTTCTGTGGTTTACTCGGAAGCCGGACTGTGAGGGGTCGAGGGATCAGTTGGCCTCGAGGAAGGTGGAGAGTTGTCTGTTGACGGTCTTCTCGATGACTTTGGCTGGAAAGGGGAGGAGCGAGATGGGGCGGAAGTTCTTGAGGTCCGTGGGGTCCGCGGTGGGTTTCTTAAGGAGGGCGCTCAGCTCGGCATGTTTCCAGCTCTCCGGGAAGGTGGCGGATGCGAAGGAGCTGTTGATGATGTTCCGGAGTTGGGGTGCGATGATGGAGTCGGCTTTGTTGAAGATGTGGTGTGGGCAGGGGTCGGTAGGGGAGCCGGAGTGGATGGTGTTCATCATGCAGGTGGTGTCTTCGGTGCTGACAGGGGTCCAGGTGCAGAGGGTGGTGGTGGGGGGTGCTGGTTCGGTGGTTGGTTGCGTGGTCAGCGCGCCGAAGCTGTTGTGTATGTCGGCGATCTTGCGGTGGAAGAACGAGGCGAGAGAGTCGCAGAGGTCTTGCGAGGGGGTGATGTCGGTGTTGCAGGCGCTGGGGTTGGAGAGCTCTTTAACGATGCTGAAAAGCTCCTTGCTGTTGTGGGTGTTGTTGTCCAGTCGTTCTTTGAATGCTGTCTTCTTGGTGGTGCAGATCAGCGGGTGGTGTTGGCGGGTGGCGTTCTTGAGGGCGGTCATGTGCTCTGCTGTCTGGTCGTGGCGCCAGGCTTTCTCGAGGGTGCGGCAGGTTTTCTTGGAGTTTTTGAGGTTGTTGGTAAACCACAAGGCTTTCCTGCTGCCGGGTCTGTTGGGAGGGTTCTTCAGTGGTGCGAGTTCGTCGGCAGAGTCGGTGAGCCACTGTGTGAGGTTGCGGGCTGCTTCGTCAGGGTTCGTCGTGTTGGTGGGCGGGTTGTGGCTGAGGGAGGTGGTGAGCTGGTCGGCGGTGATCTTGCTCCAGCTTCTGCGGGGAACCTGTCGCGGGTGGTGGTGGGTCGTGGTTCTCCTGAAGTTGAAGTGGACGCAGCTGTGGTCTGTCCAGTGTAGTCCGGAGGAGTGGCTGAAGGAGATGTGCTTGCTGGGTAAGAAGACGGTGTCAAGCGTGTGGCCGGCGTAGTGGGTTGGGGTGTTCACCAGTTGCTTGAGTCCGAGGTTGGCAAGGTTGTCCAGCAGGGCGGCGGTGTTGCAGTCCTTGTTGTTATCCAGGTGGAAGTTGAGGTCCCCTAGGAGGATGTAGTCAGTGGAGGTGAGGGCGTGTGGACTGACGAAGTCTGCGATGGCTTCGCTGAATTTTGTGCGTGGTCCCGGGGGTCTGTAGAGGAGGGTGCCTCTGAGGGTGGTCTTGGGGTCGGTGTGTATCTGGAAGTGAAGATGTTCTGCGGCGGTGAGGGTGTCGTCGGAGTTGGTCGTGATGCGGATGGTGTTTTTGTGGACGATGGCAATGCCTCCTCCGGTTTGGTTGACGCGGTCCCTCCGGGTGATCTTTTAGCCCTCCGGGATGGCTATGGCGATGTTGGGGGCTGAGGAGGCGTTCATCCAGGTTTCCGTGGGGAAGGCGACGTCTGGGGATGTTGTGTCGAGGAGGTTCCAGAGTTCCACGGCGTGCCTGTGGACTGAGCGGGTGTTGAGCAAGATGCACTTGAGGTGGTTGATGCTGGTGTTCGGCTTGGCGGGTGCAGTGCAGGTCCTGAGGCAGGTGAATTTGCAGGCTTGGCAGGTGAAGGGTCGGTGTGTGCGCTTCGGGGTGGCTTGGTAGCAGGCGGTGTTTCGGCCGGCATTGAGTGCGTGGAGGGTGGCGGTGTCGTAAGTTCGTCGGGTGCGCTGGTATCGGCGTGGGCCAGGGGTCCTGGCGCTAGGCGCGGGCCAGGCGAGGATTGGGCATAGGCGGGCTTGCCTTTGGTGCACAAACGGCGTACCAGCTGCGCAGTCGCACCACGGTCATCATAAGAGGGGAGGAGGAGGAGGGGAGGAGGGGACAGCTGGGAGGCGGGAGGGAATAGCCAATGGGTGTCAGGAGGGGCGGGCCGCACAGGACGCAGTGGCGGGAAGATGTAGGAAGTGGGAGGAGAAGACTCCCGGTAATCACAGGCACTCTAACACACATAAGGGGTACAGAAGGAGAAAAGGGGGCGGGCAGGCACACCAGAACACAATGGGGGTACAAAACAAAAAAACGGGCGGGCAGGCAGACTCTAACACACTCGGCCAGAGGGGAAGGGGCGGGCAGGCACACGGGCACTGAGCAGGAACCAAGCAGTCCAGGTGATCGGGCAGAGTGCCAACTGTAGCGAATAAACAGGTGGAGCAGTGGGCAGGCAGGCGGAGCTGCAGCGGTGGGGAAATGACCTACCCGAGGTCAGGGGTCACTTACCACCCATGTAGCAAATACTAAATCCCCACAATGCTCTACCTAACCAGCTAGTTTAAAACAACCCTACTATGTCCCGACAATTAGCTAGTCCAGCTATGTTTCATAACCCACTAAAACAAGAGTTGTAATAGCCAAAGGGTATCGCCTTTGGGACCTTATGTGTTTAGCCAGAACTTTTGGCTATGTTGCAGAGCGTTGTGGCTGCTGTAAATTTTTGTTGAAAAGTTATAGGCATTTTTGTTACGTTTATACATAGGAAGACATTATATACAACTGAAAAACCTGGTAAAAAAAGATTTTAACATAAAAAATGTCTTCTACTTTTTTTGTACTTGCACCGCTGGCAACGTTTCCGTCAAAGAAGTTTTTATTGAAGTTTTAACAAAGACTGGAGGCACAATCCGCCCATCATCCCTTGCAGGGGAAAGTTATTCACCAGTCAAAGCAGAAAGAAGCAATGAACCTGGCCATAAATAGGAATGTACCCTATGAATAGTCAGAAGCACAACTAAAGGATACAGATTCTAAAGTGTCCGGGTACTTAATACAAATCTACTGCAAGGGAGCGGTAAGGTGAGTCGCCGTAACATATCTGTCCTCTCCACAGAGAGCCGTGACCCAGCCAGCCCTGCCCAAGATAAGGTGCAGGAATATACAGCTAGGAGAGAGACAAACCCTAAAGCAAGAGGTGATAGAGCAAATCAAGATCGCACCATGAGTCTAACAGTGAAACAGAAAAGAAGAGGAGAAAAAAGGAAAAACTTTCGTCGGTATGGGGTACCCCAGCATGTCCTTCATCTGAGCCAAAATCTCCTCCCAAAAAGGTCTTATAGATGGACAGTCCCACCAGATATGCCAGAAATCACCAAGCAACCCGCAGCCATGCCAGCATCTATCGGATGTGCCCGGGAAAAATTTGCGCCAGCTTGGATGAGTATAGGTACCAGTCCATCATCGTCTTTAAATGTGCTTTCCTTAAGTCTGTGGATTGGTTAAATCTAAAAATGTCCGGCCACAGATGTGTCCATTCCACATCCTGTATGTCCCGCTGGGCTAGCCCCTCCCAGACAGTCATGTACCGCGGCCGGGGGGAGATGGCGGTGGACAGCAGGTGTTTGTACAAAAAAGAAATCGCCCCCTTCATAGAGGAGGCCCTGACCAGGAAGGACTCAAATTTAGTAAGTAGGCGGGTGGCCCCCTCTCGGACTTGGGGACCCAGGGCCCAGTGCAGCAACTGAGTATGGTGATATCATTCAGAGTCCCCAATTCCGTAGTCCCTTTTGCAGTTCTCGAATGTAAGGGGGTCATAGCTATGGAACAGATGACTCAGAGCCAAGCAGCCCCCCTCCCTCCAAGCGTCAAAGGGCCCCTCATGGAGAGCTGGAGGAAACACTGCGCTGAAGTGTATCGATGTGAAAGGGTAAGGGAAAGAAGACCAACCATTCTCTGATGAAACTGTGTCCCAAACTCTCAGAGTGGTAGTGGTAGGGGTGCTAAGGTAGGCATTCTTAGGTCTGTCCTGTCGCGTTCTCCAGATCAAATCCCAAATCGTCCTTCCTGCCACACTACGGTCCATGTGGAGCCAGTGTTTCTCAGATTCTTTCTGTGACCATTCCACTAAGATCCTAAGTTGTGCGGCTTTATAATAAAGCTGGATATCAGGAAGGCCTACCCCTCCCTCCCTCTGGAGATGACGGAGCATAGAGAACGAAAAGCGGGCCCGCCCTCCTTGCCAAATAAAGCGTAGAATCATTGCTTTTACAAGCTTAAAGAAATCTTTGTCTAGGTCTATCGGGAGCGCCTGAAATAAATACAGTAATTTGGGGAGCAGGGTCATCTTTACGGCATGAACACGACCAAGCCAGGATAGAAAGAGTGGTTTCCATCGTGTCAGTTCCGCCTGAAAATTTGTAAATATAGAATCAATGTGTGGTCGTTTATGAAAAAGAAATATCTACACAGGCATGCTTTCATTTGTATGTATAGGCTTATTTATGATCAGTGCAGAGTTTCTGCAATAGGCCTCAGTTCAAATGGTTTGAATTTAAAAATACAGGTTCTTAACTGTATCACTATTATATGTTGTCTATTGTCTGATTGTTGTCTAAAAGCGTCATTTTTCATGTTGTATTGGTGAATCAATGTTTTTGGTATTGATACCTTATTGTCTTTGGTTTCTGTTTTTGTGGATTGAATTAATCTGTTAAAACAAATATGCTTTACATGTTGACCATTAGATGAGTTCATTGTCAACAGTCATCCAAATTAACCGTTTGTTCAAATTGATTGGTACACTTTGTTTTAAAAGCAAGTAAAAAGAAAAAGCAAACAAAAATATAAAATGAAATAAATGCACTTTTCTTACAAAATTTTCAGACTGAATCAGTGGTCTTTGGGTTGAGTAAATTTCTGCTCAATACCGTGTTAAAAGCACAAATTATTGCACAGTACTGGCAATTTCTTTGTTCATATAGTTAGCCTGCAGCATGGTTATAAATTGGGGGGAAAACCCGAACGCTGTAAGAGTAGAGAACAAAACCCCCCAGTCTTCACGGTCAAATGCCTTCTCGGCATCTAGCCCCATCAGAACCGCCGGGATCCTAAACTTGTTAGCCTTCTCAATGAGATGTATTATGCGACGGGTGTTATCATGGGTCTGGCGTCCCGCAATAAAGCCGGACTGGTTTCTCAGACGCTTTGCCAGAATGGAGGAATATAGCTTCACGTCGATATTTAAGAGTGCAATGGGTCTAAAGGAAGCACAGCGTGAGGGGTCTTTCCCAGGCTTGGGGATCACAGAAATCACAGCCTCGGACATAGAGTCGGTTGTGGCACCGTCTGACGCCATTCAGTTAAAAAGCCGGACCAGGTGTTGACCAATGTCCGATATGAAGGTTTTATAAAAAAGTGCAGTATAACCGTCATCACCTGGAGCCTTATGTGGTTTTAATGCTTTAACAGCCGAGGTAACCTCTTCTAGTGTGATTGGAGCAGTAAGCACCTCATTCCAAGCAGGAGAGACCTGAGGGATGGGTAAAGTCCTCAGGAATTCCTGTTGTTTCTCAGTATCCACGGAGTCCGCTGCGTATAAGGGTTTATAAAAGTCCCCAAATATGCCCGCCTTGGCCTCGTCTCTGTGGACTAGCGTTACCGAGGTGTCTTGAATACCCCCAATGTATTCTCTCTCCCGCTTATCTTTTAACTGCCTAGCTAAATGTTTCCCTATTTTGTTGCCTTGTGTATAGGACAGGTTGCGCAATTTAAGAAGAGTGAACTCTGCTCTGTTGTTGTAGATGGTTCGGAGCAGAGTTCACTCTTCTTAAATTGCGCTGGGATTTACGCTATCTATCTAAAGCCCAATCGACAGAGTATCTCCCTACCTTATGAAGAAAATACAGCCTCCCTGCTCCTCCGTGCTCTCGTATGTGCTGACGTCTTCGTGATGATTCGAGGTCTGCACTGAGAACTTTATGACGGCGTCTTTATACTGACGCTTCTACTCTTAACCCGGAAGTGGTAAATCGAACTTGTTTCCCTGCAGTAACTTGGTACGTCTTTCGATATAAAAGTACATGTTAATCCCGTAAAATACCAAGATATAGATTGTGAATAAAGAGCCCAATTCGCAGGCTTATCCCTTTATTTAATAAGCGGCAACAACAATTGCAGGGAAACAAGTTCGATTTACCACTTCCGGGTTAAGAGTAGAAGCGTCAGTATAAAGACGCCGTCATAAAGTTCTCAGTGCAGACCTCGAATCATCACGAAGACGTCAGCACATACGAGAGCACGGAGGAGCAGGGAGGCCGTATTTTCTTCATAAGGTAGGCAGATACTCTGTCGATTGGGCTTTAGATAGATAGCGTAAATCCCAGCGCTTATTAGTAGTTAACAAACCTGACCTATAGGTCGTCTCTAATCCTTGGGAAAGCTCATTGAATCTTCACGGGGATAATCCTATTTATAGCTTCTAGATTACTCAGGAAAGGTATAACAACGTTTCCTTATCTGATGATTATAGTAATTTAGATATACCTTGAGATAATATTAAAAGATCATCTTTATATAATTGGTGCAAACGAAGCATAATAGTTTGACGCATAATATTAACTGAAAGATGAGTAGAGAGACATTCATTTGGAGCAGAAAGAATATAGTTACATCACTTTCCCTCTATATTCTTTTTTATCATAGACTCACAGATTCTCTCTTCAAATTTAACAAGAGAAGCCTTGTATCGGCAAAGATCATCAATTTTAGAAAGCACTATGACGAACCTGAAATAACAACAAGTTAGTAGAGGTTGCCGGTAAGATTTTGTGAATAGACAACACTTTCTCAATAAACTGCCATCCAGACAACTTAGACAAATTCTTGTTTATTCAGGTCCATAAGTATCTATGGAACTATCCCCATTATCAACGGTGGCCCCTCCGTGCACACAGAATATTCGTTCATTTGCATTGAAGGTAACCTATTAAAGTATAATATTCGCCATAGCCATAAGGATATTACCACAATAGTAGAATAGACTACTAAGAAACATTTATGTGTTTATTACCTGTACATAGCTCCAGTGATAGTAAAATTGCTGAGAAGCCATTAACACAGTGGAAAAGAATTGATATGCTCTTCCCAATAGTAACACAGGTACGACCAATAATTCATCTATATACATAGAGTCCAAGCTGTGGGCCAAGAGTAAATTCTAGATGTACATGATGATACTCTTTGGTAATGTAATTGAGACATTCTAATGATGAGAACGCAGACAGCGACCATGTGTTTATACTTCCCACTGGTGGTTTTTCCTGTTGACCAATAGTCTATATAGTAATAGGTCACAAGGTTAAAGTGCAAAGAATAGAAATTTGATTATGAGAGCTAATGTAACGTCTAGGTGTTGAAACTTCCCAAGGGTGGTTTTCCAGGTGACCAAAAACTTGTATAGTAATAGGTCATCATATCATGTTTATAAAGCAGATATTCAAATAGCAAAGTAGGAGCAATATTTATCCTCAGGTGTAGACAAGTAGTATTAAATTACTTTTATTTTAATTTCTCAGATACCAAGTCAATTGTTGTAAATGTCCTGAAGAAGGTGTGAAGATCAAACAAAGCACCAAAACGCCGCGTCAACTGTTTCACTCTTGACTGTACATGACTGTTTAATCCTTGACTGCATATAGATGTATTACATTACCACTGTTGGTGGTTTTTACTAATTGTTTTTAATATGTTTTAGATTGTAACCCGTTCGGGAGGTGAATACATTTTATGCTTTATTTTTCGATAAATATTGTTTGCTTAGTGTTATTGATCCTAAGTGATCCTATGTTCTTTGTCTACTTTGCCCTGCTTTTGTTATTCATTTGCCTTTGGTATTCATTTGTCATAAGGTTATAGAGAATCACTTCTATTTCCAACCTCAAACCCTACTTAGGAGATATGGTTTAGTGTATCTAGCCAACCACAGCAAAGACAGGGACTCCAATACCTTTTCTAAAATTGCAAAGATGTGGTCCAGTCTAGAATACGAGTGGCGAACATGGGAGAAGAAGGTGTAGTCTCAGGTCTGGGGATAGAGGGCGCCCCAAGTGTCCAAGAGGACTAGGTCTAAAATCCACCCCTGGGTATCAGTGGAGAATAAACCCATGTCAGAGCGCTGTGTGTGCGTGCTATCAAGGTCTGGATGCCATACTAAGTTGAAGTCCCCCAGAAGAAATAGTGGTCCCTCGGCAAAGTCAGTCACCTTATCCAGGAGGGTGTGCAGAAAGCCCATCTTGTTGGGGGCGAGGAGCCTCAAGAAAGTACACAATTTCCCCTTCAGTCGCCCCTTAACCATGAGCCATCCTTGTAGGGGGCGTAGAGCATCACGAAAGTACACAATTTCCCCTTCAGTAGCCCCTTAACCATGAGCCATCCACCTTCCCTGTCGCTCTGAACGTCCAGGGGCTGAAATTGGGCAGTAGAGCGAAACAAGAGGGCCACCACTTTTTGCTTGGTAGTTGCAGAGGACTTATATATGAGAGGGTACTGCTTGTGTTTCAAACGGGAATCCTCAGACCTAAGTAAGTGAGTCTCCTGTAGGGCTACTACGTCAAGGTGATGGTCAAGGATATACTTCCAGACTTTCTGTCACTTTTGGGGGGAATTGAGCCATTTAACAGTCCATGTGGCTACAGTGATAGGCATTGCCAGGCAGGACCTATACACTCTCTCATTAAATATCTCATCTGCACTCCCAACACACTGAGTATGCTGGCGAACCCCCTTCCACCCCCTATAAGCTGGTAAGAACTCAAGCAACATAAGGTGTCAAAGATCCCCCCTCTATACAGGCCTTCGCCTGCCCCTCTCGTCGTCCCTCCTACATCACCGGTGATCCCCGTCAGTACCTCGCCGTGTAGGAACAATAGAAAATAGCCACCACCAGCACCCCCCCACCCCCAACCCTTCCCCAAACAACCCCAACAAAACTAAAACACTAAACATTAAGCAATATCCATCATGAGACCGTAGCAATGGGGGAAAAGCAGCCCCCGCATAGATCAAAGGGGGACAACGGGTCCTGGGTCCCAGCCCACGTAGCGCCGTAACAAGATTACAGCAGAAAGATCCTGGGTAGTATCATTCACAGTTCATCCCATATATCGTTGCGGTCCAGCGTCCACTCCTAGCATGAACTCTAGGTAGACCCATCGGGAGCCGGCCAGGAGAAGGAAGAAGTCCGAGATCCTCTGCCTGGGCAAGGAACACCCTTCCGTTCGTTGCCTTCAGAAATGAAGCAGGCCACCTCCATAGTCCCATTGGACGTCAGTGCTTCCCTTTCCTGGAGTTCTTCGACCAGGCCGTAGAGGGGGTCGTCACTCTAGCTGCAGCTCGTGCCCCCTCAGCGGCGGAGTTCCCCACCTCCTCAGGTAGCCCAAGGATGTGCAGGCCGTCCTTCAGGTCGATAACATGATGCCTTTTGTTATGAAGCTCAAAGCTGAGGCCGAAAGGGTATGTCCAGCGGTACTTGACCCCCTCCTCCTGGAGCTTGGTGGTAACCGGCCGCATGGACTGCCTTCATGCCAGAGAGGAGGGAGCGACATCTTGAAATATGGCACATGTAAAGTTCTGAAAGGAAATGGTATCCTTCGCCCTGGCCGCTTGCAAAACCGCTTCCTTAGTTTTATAAGAGTGGAACTTTGCCAAGATGTCACGCGGTTTCTTTCGTTCACCCCTCTGGGGGGGGCCCACCCTATGAACCCTGTCGAGCTTGATTTTGAGTATTTTGGGGTGCAGGATCTCCGAGAGAAGGCCTTCTATAAACACCTCCAGGTCCGGCCCTTCCGCTGCTTCCTCCAGGTCCTTAACGTGGATGTTCTCCCGCCGAGCGCGGTTTTCCAGGTCCTCCGTTTTCAGCTGTGTCTGCAGGAGTTGTTCTTTAAGAGAGCAGACGTCTTCCTGGCACTCCGTCGCCATTCGCTTATGCTCCTGGTGCTGTGACTCCAGGTCGAGGACCCTGGTGCCCACGGAGTCCACATCTCGCTGAAGGGAGGTCAAACGCTCCGTCAGGTCCGAGCGTAGCTGATCAATAGAGGATTTGACATCTTGGCCAAGTTCCCTATGCAGTTCAGTTTTGAAGTCTTTGAGCATAGACTGAAGATCAGCCTTAGAGAGGGCCATGGTAGGTTTTTCCGTGGTTCCCCGTAGAGCGGCCTAGTATCCGCAGTCGCGAAGAAGTCCGAAAGCTTGCCTGTACCCTTTTGTCGTGCCTTTCTTCGGCGGCATAGGGGAGTAGTGTCACACCGTCAGGTAATCCAGGGCGCGCCAGGGGGGCCAACACCGCAAGCGTAAAATTCAGGAGTGGCCCGAACCGTAGAGCTGTGGGAAAGGGGCCTCACCAAGCTCGTGGCCGTAGAAGCAGCAGCAGAGTAGCGCAACCGTTCCTGTTGCCACGCACCAGCTAAGGTCGCGAAGTCCCCACGAGCCGTCCCTTAGGCCTACGGCCAGTAGGAGCTCACCCCGTAGCTTGTGACACCTGCGGTGCAGTGACCGGCCCTGCCCAGACCGTCGGAGGGAATCAGCTCACCGCATGGCGCGACTCCATGTCAGGGTGTCCCGCAGGTCGCCATCTTAAGGTCAGGACTGGTGTGGTGTAGTCGGGGCGCTATACGTGAGGGCCTCCAGGGAGCACAGGGCAGCAGGTGGAGAACCAGGTTATTTAGGACCCAGCGGTGCCAGGGGACACACCCGAAATCTCCAGATTCACCTGTCTCAGAGTTACAGAAACGCGGCAACTTCTTGGTGACGTCAAAGATCAATTTATTGGCTGCAACCAGTAACAGAGGTCCACGAAGTACAATGGCTCTATATTCGTAGGAGACTGCTCAAACTTACAAAGCAAGTCATCCCTTATATACCAAATATTGTGCTTCAGGCAAACATTCCTTATTTACAGTTGACCAATCCCATGTGTACACGACAAAAGCATTGCATGACGAACCCACATTTCATTGTCCAGCCTACCATCAATTAATCGGCAAGACCCAACACTCTTCATCAGATAAACGGACGGACCCCTAATAAAAACGGGCATCTCCTTATCGTAAACAGGCCATAAAGAAAGGAGCAGAGACAGGTGAGTAAGATTAGCCATAGTTGTGTGCAATAATGGGTTTATGGTAGGCTGTGCCTTGATCCTCAATCTCGACCAGCTGCTGGGAAAGGAACTGGCCTAACAGGTTTGGCTTCGGGCAACGGAGTCAGCTTGCCCAGGTCACACAGAAGTCAGCTAAAGGTGTACGTGTCCCAAAGACTCGTCAGGCCTTAGTTATCGGCCTATGTGAGGGCAACCACAAAATGCCTGCCGTGCACAAAATGGAACCCGAGGGTTCAGAACGGAATCTCTGATTTCATGGTGATCTCGTCACTCGAACATGACGAAAACACTTGTATATATTATACTCGCCATTTTCGGTCTGCTGATACCAAAATCATCATGATACGATGATGTTTATGAAACGGGTCCAGAATTCACGGAACCTCAGACCCTCCTTTTGCCCTTATATAGACAATGACCTACACTCACGCTAATCTGAGTCCAGGTCGATATTCATAAAATCATTGAGATGTTGCTGTAGCATCATCCTAGTACTTAGCACGTCTCTCGATACAGGTTTCCTTACACACGATGTAGCACAGAGGCCACATATAGCAGGAGCACACTGTACACAAAGACAGAACAGGACAAGGATGGCTAAGATCATCCCAATGATCATCAGAATCTTCCATCCCCACGTAGATAACAGTTCCCAAAACCATCCCATCAACGACCAATCTCCCTTATCCACGTGTATCGATTCGGAGATTTTATGCAGTTTGGAAATAGCCTGGTACACTGTCGGAGCATTGTCTGGAATGAAAACACAGCAACTTGATTGGATCACTTTACATACCCCACCTCGATCTGCAAGTATGACGTCTAACGCAAACCTGTTCTGGAGAGTCATAAGACGATCCGACTGGAGCTCAGCAGTCAAGTTACTAAGGGCACCGGTAGTTTCAACTACGGTGGACTCCACCACTCTCGTCAATTGCTGTATGATCCTGCTGTTAACCATAGGTCCCCAAAACGGCAGAAAACCCTTCAAGAAATCCCCTAATTCTTGTCCTCCAGTATCTTCCTTACTGAAGGCACCTCTAACAACTCTTGTCTTGTGGTAATCTGCTGCAGCTGTATAGGTGGCAGGCAGCAGGAACGAAACAAAACATGTGCCCGAGAAATCAGGGGGCAACCATGTGTATGCTCTATCGTAACAGACAAAATAGGTACCCTTAGCTGCTAGGAACGAAGGGGAAGTCTGGGATGCAAAGACATACGTCTCAGTGCAGATACTCTTCCCTAACTGAGCTCTTGGATTCTTGCAATTACCTTGCAGACAGTAATGACCCTGACGGTGTACGATCCAAATCGTGGAAGATCTTTTCGCTCGCTGGTTCTCACTTAGACTAACTCCATATCCGGTTACGTTCCATCCAATATACGCTAGTGTCTCATCTCTCGGGATAGTCTCATAGGAAGTAGCTCCTCTAATCATATCTACTATACCCTTAACTAGAGCACTATTCTTTGGGTTGTCTTTCACAGAACGTAGAGGGTGGACTTCACGAGCATAGATGAACATCGTTCTGTATGCCCACACAGAACCATTATAGCTGAATGGCAGGACTAGGTAAGGAATACCTTTATCAGTAGTATGAGGCATAAGACCACACACCCAACAGTTTGTTGTGTTCACTACTAATTGGTGTTGGTGCAGAAGCTGAACGAAGGAGTTATTGACAAACTCTAATCTTCTAACGGACTCATGTTCAGGCAGAGGGTGAAAAGAATGTGAGAAAACAACGGGAGGAGCTTCGCGGGCGAGCAAGATGGCCGCGTAAGCTCGGAGCTCCGCGGACCCTCCGCAAATATCCTGCAGGCTATCCTGTTCCACGATAGTGGATTTCGATTGGTGAAAGGTCGCAGACGCGGGAACTGCTTTCCGCCTCTAAATCCGTTGTTCCTAGCCGAAGCTACGTCGTGCTGAACTTTGTGCCAGGGATGCCCCATTGTCTCATGGGTGGCTGAGGATCGTGACGACGCGCCACATGATTGGAATGCGAAGCGAGAACCTTCGATCCTTCCTGGCGGAGTGCACGTAGCTGCGGAGTCGGCAGCTGTTGGCCTGGCTTGTGTGCTGACTTCGCCTCGGTCCTACGCATCTGCCCACATTGTCTGGGCTGGGTAGCCCTTTGTTCTCCTCGGATCCATCATGGCCGGCAGAGGGGACCCCGACAGGACGGCGAACAGAGGCGTTCGGAGGTCGACTCAGCCACAGTCGAATAAGATCGACCGTTATGCCCAGCAAAGGACATCGCCTTCTGTGGTGGCTCCTTCTAAAGACTCTCTACGCACGGGCTCGCCTGACGGCTCGGAACCCACTTTGAGCGACATCATGGGGGCCATCGCGGGCATCAGGACTGAGATGCAGAAACAGCATGAGGTCCTGACACATAAGGTGGACACCCTGGCCATTGACCTCAACCTGATCAGGGCCGACTTGGGCAAAACCAATGATCGGGTGAAATCCCTTGATATTAAGACTCCCAGCCTGACTACCGATGTCTCAGACCTGCAAACGGAGGTCCGGGCCCTACGGTCGGTCAACGACCAATTCTCTAGGCGGCTGGAAGATTTTGAAGGGCGTGCAAGGCGACAGAACGTCCGCATCATTGGTGTACCGGAGGGAGCGGAAGAGGCGGCTGTGGACCTTTTTGTGGAGGACTTGATACAGACACATCTTTTCACCGGTTGGACTGAGTAACTTTTTCTCGGTGGAACGGGCTCATAGGATACCTGGCGGCCCTCCGAAGTCGGGTGTCGCACCTCGACCCATCATCGCCCGGCTCTTCAACTTTAGAGACCGGGATGTGATCCTTCAAGCTTCCAGGAGACATGGGCCACTTAAATTCCAGAACGCTGAAGTGCACTTCTACCCGGATTTCACCAGGGCCGTTCAGAGACAGCGTCAGAATTTTGCGGGGTGAAACGGCGCCTTAGGGAAATGGGTTTCAAGTACTCAATGCTGTTCCCTGCTAAACTGCGGATCGAGTACGAGGGCCGAGCCCTGTTCTTCGACATGCCCGAGTCGGCAAGCGACTGGCTGGACACTTTGCTGCAACGTCGAGATGAGCATGATGAACACTCCGGAGGCGCTACTGGGGGCCTTGATCTCCAGGACTAGGTTCTGTTGTTCCAACTCAGGCGGTTGGTGTTCTTGATGTCTGTGACTGCTAATGCCAAGGCTTTTCCATTTTCTGTTTCTTCTGTTTTCTACATGGAGGGTGGCGGGAGGGGATTGCGGGGATTCCTCACTCCTCCAGGGTCTTTTTTGTAGGTTAGTTTATGGGGCGACAGGCACACTGCTGGTTGGGGGGGCTTTTTAGTCTGCTGCAGGGGTGCAGGGTGGGGGGTTCCCTGCACCCCTGCACCCCGTCAATCACACGTCATGCAGCTGCGCACGCATCCAAGTTTCCAATTTCTGCTGACATTGCAACATTTCTGTTAGCACCACCCCTTGGTGCCACCCACTTGCGTCACCTATCAGTGACGTTTTCAGCACACACCTCTAGTTCACGCCTAGTTACGCCTTCTAAATTACGTATTGTGATCACATGTCTACTGTTATCTTGTCTTCTCTCAGCTGTTACGCCTCTTGCATTATTCCTTATGAAATGACTCAAGTATATAAGCTATGTACTGTAAATAAACTGGAGCGCGCTCATCTATCCCTTCTGACACCCCTGTGGTGGTCAGAACATGATATCCTGATCAGAACCATTCCTTTAAGAGGAATAAAACCCTTAGAAACTCTAACACCACGGACTCTGTCTTTTTTCATTCTGATTGAGTTATTATTGATCAAGTACTTACCTGCATAGAAATTAAGAGAGTAAATTAATTATTTACGTCATTTTGGCGCCCGAACAGGGACTTGAACACCTCACGCGCCGGTAGGTGCGTTGCAAGCTCTGTCCCCTGCCATCAGTTAGACGGAACACACGTGTACTGGCAGGATTTCCTGCATCTCCCTCTGACCCACGGAGGTGACGAAGACTGCGATCAGTGCCCAGACGAGGCGGTGAGGAGTGCGGAGGATCCCGACCAGAGCCCAGCCGAAAGAAGCAAGGTCCGAGGTGTCAAGAGGCCCACCAGTTTTCCGAAGTTTTCCGAAGTACCGAGTCGAGTCCAGTCGAGTTTTCCGAGGCCTTCTGTTTCCGTGCTTCCCGGTGAGTACCGTCGCTGGGTCGTATCAAGACGGGTTTGGGTACGCAAGTCCGGTCTGCACTGTTTTTAGGCAGTGTATCTGTACTGTTTAGCAGTATATCTAGTATTCCGAATTTCTGCACTGTTACATCAGTGTATCTGTACTGTTGAGCAGTACATCTAGTATAGGGGGGTAGTCATCTATGTCTTTAAATGTTTTATGTGATTAATGTCGTGGTATGAATGTGACTGTTTAATGTGCATTATTGTGTTTTTTTTATCGACTAGCTGTGACCAGTATTAAGTAACAAGGATCGAGTATTCAGTAATAAGTAAACAAGATGCCGTTTTTCAACAAGTTAAGACAGATAGGAACTAGGAAAGGGATGCTGGAGGAAGAAATTCCTATTCCCCCTAGGGACACTCCCGGCCATTTTATGTACAACAAGCATGGCTTAGATGCCATAATATATCTAGATTTATGGGCCGATTACACCAAACACCTAGACGAAAGACACAGATGGCCTGTTACCGGAACATGGGATGCCGAGTGCATCATGAGGGTAGAAGAAGCGTTATGGAAAAAGAAAGCTAGACAATCTCAGAAAGACGCCATAGAATTTTGGCGTAAGGAATCACGTAAGCGTGCTGAGAAAGTACTCCGTAGAGAAGACAGACTTAAAGAATCAGATCAAGCTCAAGAAAATGAATTAGTTACCGAAGGAATCCGAGTAAAGACAGAACAAATAGACCGTGCCCGAAATAATCTTGTGAACGGAATGTATCTCGCGGCCGAAGGTACACCTGAGGCCATTTCAGACTTACCGAAAAACTTACCGCCACCATTAGTACCGACTAAAGTAAAGCATAAGACCACTAAAGACATATTCCTGAATTCATACTTAGAGGATGTAGCACCAGCTTACACCAATCTGCCTGTCCGCACCCTGCCTAACGACAGGGATGGGGGTGGTAACCCGCCCCAAGACCATATTCCGCCAGCTCCACCACTTCCCAGACTCAAGATAGATCTACCGAGACCAGTCCTACCTGATCCTACTAAACGACAAAATCAAGTTCAGATACAGACTCCGCAGAGAGATAATGCCCAAGCATCCGCTTCAGAAGGTGCGACAGGGGGTTTTCACACCCCACCACCGACACACCGATTAAACCCTAGGGATATGCAGAGTCCTCTCACGTTCAAGTCACCACGTCTAGACATACTCAAAGAAAAACTTTCAGTTTGCAGATATGATCCAGTACCCGGTAAAGACGACAGAATGATGATGGCCTCACTCCGGTTAAGAGCTGCTACTGATTTCCTGATGTTATTTTCAGGAATGAGGGAGCGCCTAGACAGAATATATCAGTTCATTCAGACAGGTAAAGACCCTGATAGTGTTAAGGACGCCATGGAGCGTCAGAAAGTTGACATTCAAGCACAGATATTACGATTTTTCATAAATTGTCTAATAAGAGAACGAGACAGGCCCGAGACAGATCAAAGCGAGTTAGATGCACTAAACAAGTGGGGTCAAAATATAGCCGAAGGAAAGCATGATAAGGGGACTTGCGTAGCCAGTATGTACAAGAAAATCAGAAAAGTAGTGATAGAGATTCACGAAAAAGAGAATGAAAAGGCCTCCTCCGAGGAGGAAGAAGAACTGGCAGAACCAGGAAAGACTACAGATACTATAGCATATGTAGGTAAGGGAAACTACCTTAGGAAAGGCATCCGTCCAGAGAGCAAGAGAGTCTTTTTCTCTGCTTTAACAAATCCGAATTCTTCTGAACACCAGTTCCAGGAAACTGATAAAAGGCTTCGAGACCGAATGGGGTACCATGTACTCAATTCTATGGATGAACAAGAACTGGCCCGGTCGGCCGTGTTATGGGCCGAGAACCCAGACATATATAATGATGACACATTAGCACAGACATTCTTGAACCTTTCCCCAGACGAGCAGAAATTAGCAGGTGTATACATGATTCAGCACCTTCTCATCAAGTTCAGAAACAATCATTCCGATCCAGGTCCCTTACACGAAACATTAGAAGCACTACTCATGGATAGATGGAGAGGTTTCAGCACCAAGTTAATACAGATGATTATAGAACAACGACATAAATATAACACCTTCATAAGTTCTGAATATGTTCCCGCCCCGCCTCCAGAAAGAAAAATGTACCACATGCAATGCGGTGGTGGCATTGAAAGTCAGAATCCCCTACGAGAAGTACATCCAGTTATGGGTACAGATCAAGTCCTGAGGCGTGTGTATGTTCACACACCACTGACCAAGTTAGAACTGTTAGAAATGAAGAAACTAGTTCCGTGTCATGATAAAGACCCTGCAGGTTTTCATAGAGAGCTTAAAGACATGTTGCTGATGGGAGATTACACGTATGATGATGTTATGAAAATGTTAAAGGTACTGTTGCCCACGGGCATTTACGAGAAATTAAAGGAAAAGGATTGGGAGGTGGGAGAGTCAAAGATAGCATGGGCAGAAATAGAAGACGAAGAAAGCAAACGTGTCCCAGGGGTAGGCCTTGGGGACAAGACTAAAAGCATTGCCCGGATTAATAGTACAGGTTTTGCCAAGATTATTGACAACTAGAAAGGAAGATTGGGACGCCATCTCGTCCTGTAAACAGAAACATGATGAAGATACTAGTGACTTCTATTCCAGATTCGAGAAATGTTTCATTATAAATAGTGGCCTACAACCAAGTAGCGAGTCATATCCGCATCTTTTTGTATCAAAATTAGTCGAGAATTCCCTACCGTTAGTCAAGAATAGAGTGTACAAGGTTGAAAGTACTTGGCAGGCAAATACGCCATCCCAGATGTTACAAATGTTACAGTATCACCAGAACAGAATTAGGGAAGAACAAGATCAGGAACAGAAACGTATGAAAGACACGAAAATGAAAATGTTAGTAGCTCAGACGGTCCCATCCGACGGTCAGAGAAAAGGTGGGGCCCAGACAAGTCACAATACAGCTCCCGTTAAAGGGACATGTAATTACTGTAAACAGCCAGGTCACTATGTTCATGAATGTCCAGTCCTGAAACACAACATCTCGACAGGTAAAACTAAAGAAAGACCGCATCCGCCTAGACAAGATCAGGTTCAGCAACAGACTTCACAAAATGTACAGCCGATGCAGAATACACAGCCTATGCATGCTTCGTCGCAGACGACACAGACCGTAGCGGTACCGCAGTCACAGCCCATTGCCGCGACTCAACATGTTTCACAACAGATGTACCAGTATGCCCAATCTGCTTACCCCGAGTATCAGCGATACACATGAAACAGCCTAGAGAGGGAAGGTGGTTTGCCTCTTATTGAAATTCCTGTAGATCAAGAAGGTCCTTATGTACACAGTCACGTATTGGGAAAAGATAGAAAGTTCCTAATTGACACAGGGGCAAGTCGCACTACAATCAGTCACAATGAAGTCCCAGGGGCACCCCTCTCAGGCTCACAGAATGTTTCCCTTGGTTTTTCAGGACAGCCTATTGTAAACGAAGTTTCAGAACCAGTACCATTAGCTGTGGGTCCGTTATCGCGAGTTACAGATTTGTTACTTACGAAATCATGTCCAGAAAATCTGTTAGGAATTAAAACATTGAAGGCTCTAGGAGCCGTCATATGCTGTTCCCCGGAGGGAGTCAGACTTTTTCTGCGGGATTTCAAGGGTCATTATGTTCTACGTGATTTTGATGTCAGATTGAAAAATGTACCAGATTATTTATGGGCAAAAGGCCCAGCTGATGTAGGTTGTATGAATATTACTCCATACCGTGTTACACTCAAGATAGGTGTTGTTCTACCCAGAATCAGACAATACAAGTTACCACCCGATGCTGTAGTGGCTTTACTGAAAATCATTGAAGAACTTATTGCCCTAGGAGTGGTCGTAGAGACCGACTCCAATATCTGTAATTCACCTATCATTCCAATTCTTAAACGTACAGACCCCAATGCACCGCCAGTATATCGGCTGGTGATTGATCTTTGAGAACTGAACTAATGCATTGTACCACAGTATCCTGTGGTCCCCGATATCTCTTCCCTATTGACTGCTATTGATTCAGAAGCAACGTTCTTTTCCGTAATCGATCTCAAGAACGCTTTCTTCAGTGTGCCTATTGATCCGGAGAGCCAATATCTCTTCGGATTCAGTTTAAATGGACGAAGTTTCAAATTTTGCCGCGCACCTCAAGGATTTACAGAAAGCCCCAGCATCTATAGTCAAGCACTGAAAAGACAACTAGATTGTGTTCAAATGCCAGTTAATACTGCTTTACTGCAATACGTCGATGATCTACTGATCACCGCACGAAGTGAGCCCGAATGTGAACAAGCATCATTGACAGTTTTACATTTTCTGGCCGACAAGGGACACAAGGTGTCTCCTTCGAAGCTACAATTCTGTGTTCAGCAAGTTGTGTACTTGGGTCACTTGCTGTCCAAAGTGGGGAGGCAGCTCACTCCTGATCGCATTCAGTTAATTGTAAATATGCCACGACCCCAGACACAAAAGGAAGTGCGGGCCTTCATAGGCCTCACCTCGTACTGCAGACAATGGATTCCTCAATATGCATTTCTAGCTAAACCACTCATACAGTTAACGACACAGGAGGCAGCAACTTCGCCTGTCCTCCCTTGGACTCAGGAACACACACAGGCTTTTGAGGAATTAAAGAAAGCATTATGCCAAGCACCAGTTTTAGCGACACCATGTTACAGCAAACCGTTTACACTTTTTGTTACAGAACGTGATGGTACAGCGTTGTCTGTCCTCACTCAAGATCAAGCAGGTTCACATAAGCCTTGCGCTTATTTTTCAAGTACATTGGATTCAGTAGCACAGGGACTCCCTGCATGCTTAAAGTCAGTTGCAGCAACAGCGTTAGCAATCAGACAAAGCGATTCAATTGTTCTAGGTCATCAGTTAACAGTACAAGTTCCACATTCTGTAGAGGTTCTGCTAAACAGAACCCAGACTCAACACTTGACTATAGCAAGACTGACAGGTTACGAATTGACATTATTCCAGCCACACATAGAAATCAGACGCTGCAGTATCCTGAACCCAGCAACACTGTTACCTATAGTTTTCACAGATCAAGTTCCGCATGATTGCATCGAAATCATTAATGCAGTAACAAAGCCCCGACAAGACTTAACAGATGTTCCGTTGACAAATGCAGACCTGACACTTTATGTGGATGGTTCATGTATGCGAACAAGTACAGGAGAGTTAGTGGCCGCGTATGCCGTGACCACTGAAACTGAAGTTAAAGAAACACATCGTATTGATACACTGTCTGCTCAAGCAGCAGAGCTCATTGCTCTGACCCGAGCCTGTATTCTAGCCAAGAACAGAAATGTTAACATATACACTGATTCCCGTTATGCGTTCGGAGTCGTACACGACTTCGGCATGCTCTGGCAGGAACGAGGTTTCCTGACCTCTCATGGTACAAAGATACAGCATGGTCCTCTCATTCAAGCACTGTTAGAAGCAATACATCTGCCTACAGCCATATCCGTCATGAAGTGCAAAGCACATACTAAAGTCACAGATTCTATTTCCCAGGGTAACGACCTGGCAGATCAGACAGCAAAGCATACAGCACTGACTCACACTCAGACAACAGATACGACAAAGACAATAGGATCGACAAATTGTATGACAGTCAGGGATCCCACACTAGATGTTATTGACATTCAGACGCATGCTACTCCAGAGGAAATAAAGAAATGGATCGAACTAGGAGGGATCCAAACAGATCAAGGTTGGATGACGAAGGGAAAATCTACATGGTTTCTCCCTGACTCAATGGTTCAAGTCATGATAAATACAGCACATAGTCCTGCACATCTAGGCGAAAAAGCAATGTTAGACAGTTTACAAAATCTCTGGACCAATAAACACTTACGAGCAGCAGCAAAACAGAAAGTGCGTACTTGCATGATCTGTTGTCAGTTCAATCCAGGTAAAAGTGTTCCTGTAGAGCAAGGTGGATTTCATCCTCCCGATCACCCTTTTGAAGTCCTCCAGATGGATTATATCCAGATGGACCGTTGTCGAGGTTTTAAATATGTCCTCGTAGTTGTCTGTGCTCTGTCCCGCTGGACCGAAGCATACCCAGTCCCAGATTACACTGCTCCGACCACTGCCAAGCAGCTGGTTCGTGAATTCTTCCCACGCTACGGTTTGCCTCGTGTCGTGTATTCAGATAACGGTCAGCCATTCTCGTCTGCATTAATGAAAGAAGTTTCCTTATTACTAGGATACCAGTGGAGGTTCCATTGTGTCCGACACCCAGAAGCAGCAGGCCTTGTTGAAAGACATAACCAGACACTAAAGATCCGCCTTGCCAAAATATGTCAGGAGAAAGGGGTCGACTGGATAGTCGCCCTGCCAGTGGCACTATTCTATATGCGAATGGTCGCCCATTCGAGATCAGGGCTATCTCCGTACGAGGTGGTTTTTGGTAGACCACCGAATATGTGGGGGACGCCCATTCCGAAAAAGATTACTGATGTTGATTCTAACATGTTGACAGATTACCTTGCCTCCTTGATGTCTGCACTCCAATCATGTCGTTCACAGGTTGCCGCAGCCTTTCCTGATAACACTGATGTGAAGCCACATGACGTCCGTCCTGGTGACATTGTACTTGTCCGCAACTTCGACAGAAAAAGTCCGTTGGAGCCCCGCTGGAAGTCTCCGAAGACCGTGCTTCTTACTACAAGGACGGCCGTCAAGATCGAGGGAAGAAAGGGGTGGGTCCACTCGAGCCACATAAAAAAGTTTGCCGGACTGAAACCTGACCAAGGCTCGCCCACCCCCACCAAACACTATGCCAAATTAATAGACTTTACCGAATCAAAACGAGAAAAGACTCCTCAAGAACAATATCGCATGAAACTACGATCTAGCAAGTCAGACAGTTTAATTGTTTAAGTCCTCCCCTAGGTGAATCGGTTAAATAGTCCCTGACATGTATCCCCTAGATCGAGATAGAGAGAGAGAAGCAAAGAAACGTACATATTGTAAATCACTTCGTAGTCACTGCATAGTGACATTATTAATCATGTTTATTCTCAGTATTCTAATTATTATTACTAGTATCGTTTTGCCTATCTATTGTCCTATTTTCAAGCGTGAACATTCTGCTTACAATGTATCCGCTGAACACACCTTTAGCGAGTTACCTCCTCACGAGCTTTCCTACAGACTTGCGCTGCGCAACAATACATTCATTAGTATGCTACATCATTCTCATCAGACTAACAATGCTACAGATTGCTGGATATGTGGCCGACTCCCTCCCTTCCAGAACTTCAAGGGAGCTCTGCCCCTCTTTCCGTATCCGTTCACTCACAATGGCTCCTGTGGAGCATGGTTTAAAATAATTAATTCTTTAGATCCCGATATTGCTGTTTTCGATGGGGGTTGGGTTTGGGGAAACCTGAACTTAGTCCTACTAGATGTCTGTTACCCAGATAAGGAGGGACTCCCCACTAGAATAGGAACTGATCTAGAAAATGAAGTATATGGTTTAGGTAATTATACAATTAGCCTTATGATCCTCACCGTTGAATCCGAATCTGCACCAGTTCTTCCCATTATGTCAGTACTGCCAGTTACTGGTGAATTATGTATCAAAAAGAAAGGTTCAGTACACTTAGGTCATAGTAAATGCACTACTGTGGTCGAATTCAGTGATCATGGTAAATCATCCTTTAAAGCTATCAGTCATTCCTACTTTGTTTGTGGTCATACCGCATACATACGTCTACCTTCAGATTGGGATGGTACCTGTTACATTGCATTCCTTCTGCCGCCTGTTTTTCTAGCTCCTCCTGATTACCATAGAAATAGCAATCTAGTAAAGAGTAGACTCAGAAGAGACATCCCACTTGTCGACTACACAGAAACGGCATGGGAACAGTACACTGATTTTAATAAAGGATTCTTTTTCTTTTTAGGACCTGTCCAGAATAGTAAATTAATACGCAGATTAACTAGAACACTCGAAGCAGTAGTAAATGAAACTGCCTCCGCCTTAGGTAACTTAACAGAAGAGCAGTCCGCCATGCGGGTTGTTGTCCTTCAGAATCGTCTTGTAATTGACGTCATCTTGGCAGATAGAGGTGGAGCCTGTAAGGTCATCGGGTCAAGTTGCTGTGTTTTCATACCACAAAACGCACCATCTGTATATCAAGCTATCACCCGTCTCCATAAAATTGCAAATCAGATACATCAGAATCCAGGCACCTGGACTTGGTCCGGTTGGTTCTGGACAACGTTAACAGCTTGGGGATGGAAGATCCTATCCTTCCTAGGCATTGGCCTAGTCCTAGTATTCAGTTGCTGCCTGTGCCTGCAGTGTGGGCCAGCGATTTGTGGACTGTGTGCCACTTCTTGTATTGAACACTCCAGTTGTCTCTCAAAACGTGAACGAAAGAAAGAAGAACAAATGATGTTACAAGAACAGACTGATCGATTCCTGAGGATCGATATGTCATGAAGGGTCCGTAGGGAACAAGGAGGGAATGAGGAAAATTAAATTTATGGTCATGTTATGTTCCCTAGCGCGTACCCCACCGACTCCATGTATCAGCTTAAAGTACATGTAATTTCCCTCCTGTGCCAGCCATGAAGACGCAAATACATTTGCGTCCACCGTTAACTTGTCCTCTTTCAGATCCACCCTGAATGGAATATATAGTCCGTTCCTAAGTATGCTATGCCACCGTCTTTTTGTAGTACACTCTACATGTTTTTCCTGCTCTGATAGAGTAGGCCCTGAATTTCTGTTACCGAGCCTCTTTTGTGGCTCCAGCCTCTGCCCAGGCTACCTCTGTACCCGTGAACTCTGACTTACTTTCAGCGCGGCCCCTTGCGCTCAGCTCAGCCTGCCTTCTGCCAAGACTGACTATAACCTTCGAGTTATCTGTTCCGCTCCTCGAGAATGCATTCCTGCCTACTAGATCCTGTAAACATCCTCCCCATCTGCAGAGCCAAAGGTCCGACCTGTCTTAATACAAGTAATTCATAGCCTCTGTTGCCAAGTTTCCATGGAAGGCCCCGTGCCCCCACGCTTCACATGCAGACACTCAGGCGCTTATACACGCATCTACAGTTAGCATAGAATAGCTTCTGCCCTAGAGACCTTTCCGCCCAGATAGTATAGTTCCTAAACATCAGATACCAGATATGATAGAAGTACAAGTTGATCTGACATGCCAGACTTCTGTCTCTTTCTGTCAGGGTAAATGTCGAGTTCCCTGCACCCCGTCAATCACACGTCATGCAGCTGCGCACGCATCCAAGTTTCCAATTTCTGCTGACATTGCAACATTTCTGTTAGCACCACCCCTTGGTGCCACCCACTTGCGTCACCTATCAGTGACGTTTTCAGCACACACCTCTAGTTCACGCCTAGTTACGCCTTCTAAATTACGTATTGTGATCACATGTCTACTGTTATCTTGTCTTCTCTCAGCTGTTACGCCTCTTGCATTATTCCTTATGAAATGACTCAAGTATATAAGCTATGTACTGTAAATAAACTGGAGCGCGCTCATCTATCCCTTCTGACACCCCTGTGGTGGTCAGAACATGATATCCTGATCAGAACCATTCCTTTAAGAGGAATAAAACCCTTAGAAACTCTAACACCACGGACTCTGTCTTTTTTCATTCTGATTGAGTTATTATTGATCAAGTACTTACCTGCATAGAAATTAAGAGAGTAAATTAATTATTTACGTCAGGTTGTATGTACTGTTCTGCTCCACTTGTTGTTGAGGCTTTTCGGGGTTGGGTGTGACCTGGGCCATGATGATGGGGGGTAGGAAATTGCAAGTTCTCAGTTGGAATGTCAACGGCTTGGGTGACCGTATTAAGAGAGGGATTGTGCTTCAGTTGCTTAAACGACATATGCCGGACATTGTTCTTTTGCAGAAGACGCACTTGGTTGGCAATACATGTAAAGCACTTAACCGAAAAGGGTTTAAAATGGTGGCCCATTCAGGGTTCTCTTCGGGATCTCGGGGGCGGGTGTTCTAGTGCGTACGTCCCTCCCGTTTGAGATTGACGCTACTGTGATGATGAGAGGGGGCGGTATGCCGCCGTAGCGGGTCGATGGGAAGGGCGTGCCCTGACATTACTTTCAGTCTACGTTTCCCCGGGCCTACAGACTAGCACTTTCCAGGACCTTGGTGGCGCCATTTTGAATTTGCCCGCTGGGTTGTTGATTGTGGGGGGTGACTTTAACTCGGTTTGCTCCGGTTCCTTGGACCGACATCCGCCTAGAGACCTCCGTAGCTCCCAATTGTGGCTGCCCACCTTCCTTGAGACGCTGGGGTTGGTCGACAGCTGGCGACTCCTGCATCCCACTCAAAGTCACTATTCCTTCCACTCTGGCGCCCACGGTAGTCTTTCTAGAATCGACTACGTTCTTACCCTGGCGGCTCACACGCTTGCGGTTTCCGAGGCCCATTATTTGGCACGGGCTATTTCTGATCATTCCCCGCTGTGGGTCTCTTTCGACTTTGATATTTTCATGTCGGAACGACCGCTGGTCGTCAACCCGTGGTGCTTCCGCAACCCCAAAACTCGTAGTCTCCTGGCCAAGGCCAGCGATCTCTATTTCACTGAAAATGAGGGGTCGGTCACATCAGCCGCCACTTTATGGGAGGCTTTTAAGACAGTTTTGAGGGGCGAGGCCTTTGCTCTTATAGCGGAAGCCCGTAGAGTTAGAGATGCCGATTTGGTGCGCATCGAGGCGGAGATTTTGGAGATGGACTCCCGGTTGGAGGCGGAGCCCGATCCTGCTCTCTTACATGATCTTTCCCTTAAACAGTCCGAGTACCGCGACCTCGCTACTAATGCCGCCCTTGTCCTGGCTAAAGAACAGCAGGGCCGGATTTACGACGTCGGCGACAAGGCTGGGAAGTTGCTGGCCTGGCTAGACAGGAGGGAGAGGGCCAGCCGTGTTGTACCTGAGATATTGGGGGAGGACGGAGTGGTGGTCACAGACCCGAGTGCCATTGCTGAGTCCTTTGCGGATTACTTCCGAGGGGTCTACTCTTCTGTCTCGGACCGGTCTGAGATCGATTCGGTCGCCTTCCTTTCTAATATCGATCTCCCGTGCTTGTCGGATGTAGAACGTGCCGACCTGGACAGGGACGTTTCCGTGGATGAGGTCGCACTTGCGATCCGCTCACTGCGATCGGGCAAAGCGCCTGGTCCTAACGGTATCCCTGTTGAATTGTACAAGATCAGGCCGGATGTGGTGTCCCCACACCTGCGCAATATGTTCCTGAAGGCACGGGAGAATGGTCTGCTTCCCCTTGACCAGAGGTTGGCCACCATTGTAGTCATCCATAAGGAAGGGAAGCCGAGGGATTTGTGCCGGTCGTACCGTCCCATCCCCCTCCTGAACGCTGAGCCTAAGATTCTCGCCAAGATGCTCGCCAATCGTCTGGTTGGTGTTATCGGCGACTTAGTGCACCCGGACCAATCGGGCTTTATTCCACACCGCAACACTGCCCTTAACTGGCGTAGGCTACATGGTGCCCTGGCCAGGGCCCATACCCTTGAGGAGCCGGCTGTCCTGGCGTCTTTGGATGCCACGATGGCTTTTGACTCCCTCGAGTGGAACTACCTGTGGGCAGTGTTGGCGAAGCTCGGTTTTGGCCCGGTGTTTGTGGGATGGGTTAAGCTCCTGTACGCTGAACCGTTGGCTAATATTACCGTTAATGGCCGTGTTTCGGTTACATTTGCCCTTCACAGGGGCACCAAACAGGGTTGTCCATTGTCACCTCTTCTGTTCGCACTCGTGCTCGAGCCACTCGCGGCCTTGTTGCGGACTCATCCGGATCTACATGGTATTCGATGGGCCCCTGGCTTCGGGGACAGAGTCTCCCTCTACGCGGACGATATTCTGCTTTACCTCACTTCCCCCTACACATCCCTTATCGTGGCCTGTGATATACTTAGGCTTTTTGGCCGGTACTCTGGCCTTGTTATCAACTGGGCCAAGTCATATTTGTATGTACTGAAAGGGGGAACACCGCGCCTCCCTAGGGGCTGCGGCATCCAGGTGGCCAACCGGGGCTTCAAGTACTTGGGGATTTATATCTCCAGTAATGCGAAGGCGCGCTATGAACATAATCTGCTTCCCCCTCTTCTCCGCCTCCGGCGAGATGTGGAGGGTTGGCGCAAACTTCCGCTCTCTCTGCTTGGACGCGCGGCATTATTTAAAATGATGTCCTTGCCCAGGTTCCTTTATGCCCTGCAGAATACTCAGGATCCGGTCCCCGCCCGGTATTTCCGGGAGATCGAGGGCCTTCAACGTGCCTTGCTTTGGGATGGCCGGACCCGCATCGCGATCACGAAGCTTACGCTTCCGTGGTATGATGGGGGTATAGCGTTGCCGGATGTGCGCAGATACTATTGGGCCTCCAAGTTAGCGGCCATTAATCACGGTCTTTATGGTCCGGAAAACAACCCTGGATACGCCATGGATAGGTGGCTCCTGGGTGGTGGGAATTACTATAGGGCGCTCTACTCGAGGTCTCTAGATGGGCGGATGTCGGGTCCAACGAAAACAGTGGTCCATATTTGGAGGGCGATTACCAAGGCGCAGGGCTGGAAAGGTAAACTGACCAGGCTGACCCCATTATACGACTCGGATATCCTGGGCAAGTTGTGGCACACCAAGGGCTTCGATAAGTGGGTCCTCATAGGCATCTCCAGGGTGGAGGATATGTTGTCAAGAGGCGAGATTAAGACATTTCCCCAGCTACAGGATGAATATCAGTTAGGTGCCTCGGAATTTTTCCGATATGCCCAGTTACGCCACGCATTGCTTTCTGCTAGGCCGGAGGAGGGAGCGATCCCAGAGAGCTCCCCGTTGGAAGATAGGGTGCTGGACGGCCATATGCCGGACAGAGCCATTACCCTGTCCTATAAGAAGCTTATAAACGTTCGTACCGACCTCCTCCTGGGCGTGAGGGACCAGTGGGTGCGTGATGGGTTGGAAATCGATGATGAAGACTGGCAGAGTGCGGTGTCCTCCCCCAAGGAGGTTGCCGTCTCTGATTGGTGCAGCTTAAGATCCTGCACAGGGTTTACGTGACTGGCCCCCGACTTGTGCATATGGGCTACTCGGTCGATGGGCTTTGTCGCCGCGGCTGTGGTGCCCTGGCCACTTTTATGCACATCCTCTGGGAATGCCCCGCCATAGCCTCTTACTGGAGACGTGTGCATCTGATAATGGGTGAGGTGACTGGGATAGCGGTTAATGCGGAGGCCAGGAGGTGCCTCCTCAACATCTGGGACCCGACGGACCACAACGTGGCTCAGACGCAATGGGTGACACTTGGCAACATGGTGGCTAAACGTGATATCGCTCAGAAGTGGGGAGCTTCAGTAGCTCCCAAGGTTGTGCAGTGGAAAGCCAATATGGATTGGTGTATGTTCAGGGAGAAGACGGTCTATGTTGCCAGGGGTAAACCCAAAAAGTGGCAGAAGTTGTGGGGGGCCTGGAATAGGTACAGGGGAGACATCTGCATACCACCGGAACCTGTCTCGCTGGAGGAACATTTGTCGCCGTAGCCTGCGACACCAACTGCAATACGCTGTGAATTTTATCCTGTGTTTTCCTCCCTCCCCTCCTCGCTCCTGACCTTTTATCCTGTTTTCATACTTGTGTTCCCTATGCTCCCCCCTGCCCCCCAATAATGCCTCACTGATTTCATGTACTCCATTGCCTATCTCCTTGCGCCCTATCAGGCGCTCCTTTTTCTTCTTTTTCTCTCTGTTCCTTATAAAAACGTAAAATCAACCTTCATTGTGCTGCTGCATTGATTCTTGCACTATTGTTGCCCTGATCCGTTATGCGGCCTTGCCTCCGGGATGTCAGGCTGAATAGCTGTGTGCACTTTTTTCGAATAAAGGTTTTAAAAATTTTAAAAAAGAATGTGAGAAAACAGTAGAAGGAGGCATGGGCTGTGGAGTGGGTGTAAACGTCACTAGAAAAGAGAATAAAACATATCCTATTAAAAACATCATTACGCTAAGCAACATAAAAAAGCATAATATCAGAAAACGTTTTCTAGTCATCATTGTACACATTTTGCCTCTAAAATCCATTTCTTTGGCAGGTCTTTCCATCTCGAAAAACTCCATCCTCTAACCTTGCTGCTCACGGAGGTAGGGTGTTCCGTGCTAAGGAATGCGCTTGTCAGTCCAGGGAACTCCCAAGGACCAACCAGAACCGTCGACCTTGTGTCTTCGGCTTGCACTCCAAAGACTTGACGCCGCAACCCTACAGCTGAACCCGGATGGTGGTTCGAAAAACAAAAATCAAAATAGTTTCTCAGATGAGAGAGCTGCACTTTCAAAAATAGCAGGGAAAAGGAATTCTTATTTATTTGTCCATAGTTCTCGACCTCAAATTATAATGGCTTTTCTTTGGTAATGTCTCATCACAAAACAACAGGTCAGGTTCAGTAGTGTCCAATCGAACTGAAGATGGCACAGCTTCTTGCAGAAGATCGTCGCTTTCACGCTCAGAATTTGTCCCCATTAAACATGCATCGCTGAAAGGCACAAAACGAGGCACAGTCTCAGTTTCAGAATCTGCAATACCCTCCTGGACCCACCGGTCGTACGGCAGAGGCAAAGGGACCCTCTTACAGTGTACGCCGTGGATCCAGTTCTTTTTTCCTTGCACTCGTACCGCAGATCTCGTTGATAACAGGACTAAATAGGGGCCGATCCAGCAGGGCTGATCGTTCTTTGTCCGCTGAAAATTCTTTATTAGAACCCATGAACCAGGATCAATGACGTGTCCTGGATCTTCAGAAGCCTGAGGCAAAGTTTCGTGAATCTGTTGGTGTAAAACACTCAATTTAGCCGTCAAATCATACAAGTAATCAAGCAGTACAGGGTGTTCAATCTCGCTGAATTTTATCTGCCTCTGCACTCCCCATATGTTGGCCGGGCGACCAAACACGATTTCATACAGACTAAGTCCCACTCGTGAATGTACAGTCATTCTTGTCGACAAAAGTACTAAAGGCAAAGCATCAGGCCATTTAAGACCAGAGCTCGCTTGTATCTTGGCCAGTTTTAGTTTTAGCGTGCCAATATAGCACTCCACTAGTCCAGCTGATTGGGGGTGATTTGCAGCATGACACTTTTGATGGATTCCTAGCCCTTCACATACTTTCTTCATCACTTGACCCACAAATTCATTCCATTATCACTCCAGACCATTCTCGGCAAACCAAATCTAGGGAAAAACTCTTTGACAAGTGCTTTAGCTGTGGATAAGGCAGTGTTATCTTTCAGGGGATATGCTTCTACCCATCTCGAAAAGGCACAAACAACCACAAGTACATATTTCAGGTTGTTGCATCTCTCCATGTAAATGAAATCTAGCTGCAAAACCTCGAACGGGTACGTCGGAGGAGCAAAATGACCAGCTGGAGTTGGAGTTCCCTTACCAGGATTGTACCTCAGACAAACCATACAATTCTTAACCACATTCCCTGCACACTTAGGAATTCCAGCACTTTGCCATACTGGAGCCAACAACTTACAAATCCCATTCACACTGATATGAGCCATTCCATGCGCCATCGGAACCACTGCAAGCACAGGTAGCAACCATCGCTGATGCTCTGACAACTCAACCCAACAACCATTCGCATCCAATTTACCCGTACTCTCTCTCCACACACTCAACTCTTTCTCGGTAACTACAGCTTGAATCGACTTTACACTCTCTATCGTATCCTCACACATTCCTCTATCCGGAACCCATCTAACCGGACCCGCAACATACATTCGACTCATCACATCCCTTGCCAAGTCTTTCGCAACTTCGTCTGCAAACGCATTACCACGACCAACATCATCGGTAACCTTCAGGTGTGCACTGCATTTCATGATCGCAACTTGCAACGGCAAGGTAAGTGACTCCAGTGAAGTAAATCGGGGTTCCCAAGGCCTACACGCTCCGGAGATAACCCACTTACTCTCAAGAACTGTTGGCACGGAAACTGTAAAAGGCAAAGAACAAGTTTATTAAGACCCCATGGGGTGGTGGTACACTCAAACAGCACCCTTCGGTAATGCAAGAGGTATCACACCGAACACCGGTGTGACCCCGTTTATATACAGTTTTGGGGCAATAAAAGATAGACGGCACAAGTTAAGACACATTTTAAGGACATATATGGTCATGTTTTGGAATACTGCCAGCTCATTGGAGGGGGCACAACTCCGCTGGTCAGTTTGGTGCACATTCCTGAAGGCTTACGGGTCAGCTGGAACTGCGCATGTGCGGCTTGACCAGTACTAAAAATAGCCTGTTGCTGGGCAGATTGGAGTGGTCAATGGAACGGACAACGGACTAAAGGGCACGCCGGCCACGAGGCCGCTCATGATCTAAGATGGCCGCCGCAACATTCAAAATGGCGTTTTCGTATATAGCCAAGTTAAGGAGGACAACGTGTAGGTTCAGCTAATCGCTAATGCGGCCGGGCCAATTACGACAGACGACCCTTTTAGCGTTTAGCTGAATCTACCTCATAGTGAACATAATCAGGATGTTCGTCCTCGATGTCTATTAACATAATTTGTGTTACCTCTTTGTGAAGCATCATTTTGTCATGGGCAAGAGCTCGTCTTGATGGTATGCAAGCTGATAAACACATTGAACATAAAGCTGGGCCACATTGAATACATAGGCATATGAAAAACATGGCTCCCACAAGTATACACAGGATCGTCAACAGTTTCCAGCCCCAAGTTGCAAGCATGGACCAGAACCATACCGAAAGTGTCCAAGTTCCATTGTCCGGGTGTATCTCAGCTGCAATTTTATGAAGCTTGGAGATGGCATCATACACGGATGGAGAATTGTCCGGAATATATACACAACAGCTGCTTCCGATAATTCTACATGCCCCCCCACGATCAGCCAAAACAACATCCAATACCATCCTATTTTGGAGTGTGACAATCCTGGAAATCTGTAGTTCCTCGGTAATATTCCCCAGGGCAATGGCAGTGTCATTCGCAACAGCCTCGACAACACGTGTCAGTCGTCTGATTTTCCGGCTGGTCAGTGCAGCCCCCACAAAGGAGAATAGTCCCAGATTAAAGTCCACATACTGTTGCAATGCAGTGTCTGTTTGGTCAATGTCCTCCAGGACAACAGTTCGTTTAACCCTATTCAAGACGAAGTCATGGTACAAGGTGTAATCATTGTGATACATTGGAGGGGCAATGAATACAGGAGGTAACACAAAAGATACGTAGCACGTGCCCAACCACCCCAATGGAAGCTGATGGTAGCCCTTCGTTCCACAGATAAAATATGTATTTCGTGATGCAACAAATGAGATGCCATTCGGGCTATCAAACGTGAGAGTAGTATTACATTCGCTTTTCCCCACTGCAATCGAGCCCTTATTCCTGATACATAAATCGGCTTTTGTAGCAATGACATTTATAACATGGGCACTAGATACATTAATGTTCCGCTGATTGCTGTATACACGTGGGGCAGACACATTATCAGGCCTATACTCTTCCCATTCAAAACGAGTGCCCTCAGCCCTGGGAAACCCATCCTTGTCATGGAAACATACTTTATTCAAGCGGAAAAGCACCCCCCCTTTGGTTGGCCATCTCAGAGTAAAGAGGAGGGTGTACCAAGCGTTGCATGACCCATTATGCTAAAACGGGAGTGGAATAAGTGGGGTGCCCCCTCTCTTTTGGTGCCCTGGCAACATCCCACACACCCAGCAATTTGTGGTATTGGTCATGTTATGTGTGTGGTGAAGAATCTGAATGAAGCTGTTATTTAAATACGTTTGGCGGTGGCGTTCTTCATGAAAGGGCAGTGTAAAATGAAAATGTTCAGACGGAGCCGGGGTAGTCGGCAGCAAATGTTCACGTACAGGCACCACAAGTTCGACTACCCAGGCTATAACAGCTATCACCACAATAGTCAGAACAAAGAGAAAGGCACCCAATATTTTCTTATCACGAGATGCCGTTGATGCCATAGTTCAAAAATGTTCGTGCAAAGTTCTCAAATAGCACAAATTGTTCGCAAAGTCTCAGATACACGTACGTGTATACCTAAAAAAAAGAAAAATACGGTGCTGAACTCCGAGGTAGCCGTTGTTTTCTTCTCCGGGCCAAGACGGGTGTCGCTACTCTGGCAGAACTGATCACCCCCCCTTGGAATTCCCGGTTTCCGTTTCACAAACCTGGAGCGGTAACCAACCAGTCATAAAAGGCAAAAAAAATCTTCTTATCGTGGACGCAAGTTGTAGCGCTCTCGTCCGGCAGCAGCTTGGTCCGGGAAGGCTCCCTCAACTTCGGCCGACGTCACAGCTGGGCTCTTTTCTTTCTCCAAGATCTCCTTGTAATCAGTCAGCACAGCAGGAGTCACCAGATCCGGAGAGACACGGCGACAATGTGTCGAATGCACCCACCGCTTCCTGTTTGTCACTCGTACAGCGGTGCGGGTCGCAAGGAGGACCTGCTCGGGGCCCTTCCACCTGGGCTCCAGACTGCTTGCTCTCTCAAACGAGCGTATCATCACATGATCGCCAGGGCGGAGATCATGGCCCTCTCCAGTAGAGTTGTCAGGGAGCGCTTCTCGAACCTGTTGATGAATAGAGAGCAAATCATTTGTTAATCGTGCCAAATAATCATTCATCATAACACAAGGCACATCATGTATTAATCGCGGCTTGGGCACCCCCCAGATATTCATAGGGCGGCCAAACACCACCTCATAAGGCGTAAGGCCAGTTCGTGTGTGGGGTACTGATCTAAGAGAGAGCAGTGCTAGCGGCAAAGCGTCTGGCCACTTCAACGATGTAGACGCCACAATTTTGGCCAGCTTAAGCTTCAACGTAGCATTGTACCGCTCGACCAAACCGGCTGACTGAGGGTGGAATACAGCGTGGAACTTCTGCTGAATCCCTAACCCCTTCAGTTCATATTCCACAATCTTTCCAACAAAATGGGGCCCATTATCGCTCCACAAAAATTTACAAACTCCAAAGCGAGGAAAGAATTCCTTAAGCAACACCTTAGCTGTTGTCAAAGCCGTGTTGTCTTTCGTGGGGTAGGCCTCAACCCATTTGCTAAAAGCACATACCACCACTAGGATGTACTTCAGGTTATTGCAGCGCTCGAGTTGGATGTAATCCATTTGAAGCACCTCAAATGGTGCAGAAGGTGGAACAAACCCTCCTTTCGGAGTATGGGTCCCCTTTCCAGGATTGTGTTGCAAACATAACAGGCAGGTCTGCACTACTCTCTTTGCAGTATTAGCAATCTCGGGATGTTCCCAAACTCGTGTTAAAAGCCGAGTGATTGCAAGAGCTCCGACATGAGCCAGTCCATGTGTCATCTGGACCATCGCCTGTAAGTAAGCCGCAGGCAATTTCCACTTCTCCATGTCTTTGCTTCTCCAACAACCCTCGTCATCTAGTACCCCATCTGCTGCCCAAGCCGCGAGTTCAGATTCAGTAGCTGATTTTTGAATATCCAGTATTTCTGCTCTAGCATCACTCCATCGCTCAGCCTGTGATTGTACCACGTACATGGGGGAGCTAGTTCGGGACATAGCCGTTTGTCTTGCTATGCTGTCTGCAAAGGCATTCCCCTGGCCCACTTTGTCCGTGATCTTTTTATGGGCACTGCACTTCACTATCGCTACTTTCTTAGGGCCAAGCAACGCATTTAGGAGATCACGCACTAGCTCTCCGTGCATAATGTGCTCTCCGTGCGATGTCAGAAACCCACGTTCCCTCCAAAGTAGCCCAAAGTCATGGGCCACTCCAAAGGCATACCGGCTGTCCGTGTATATGTTCACACATAATCCGGCACTCAATTCGCAGGCTCTTGTTAAAGCTATCAGCTCTGCTGCCTGAGCCGATTTTTGTGGTATCCTAGCTGTTTCTACCACTGTCTTAAGCGTCGTGATCGCATATGCTGCGGAAGTCGTACCATCTGACAGCCTTAAACACGATCCATCAACCCACAGTTCCCCATCCACATCTGGAAGTGGCACATCCTGTAAGTCGACACGACCCTTTGTCTGTTCCTCAGTCAGGAAAACACAGTCGTGATGTTTTTCTTCCTGACCCTCCTCGGCCGGATAGGGCAATAAAGTGGCAGGGTTCAAAGTAGCGCATCTTTTCAATGTAATATGTGGTGCCAAGAGTGTCAGCTCGTATCCTGTTAGCCGTGCACTCGTAAGGTATTGGGTCTTTGTTTGGTTTAACAGGGCATCTACTGCGTGAGTAACTAACACCAACAACTTGTGTGATAACACTATTCCCTCACTCTGTCGTATGGCCACCGCTGTTGCTGCTACCGCTCGAAAACACCCAGGCAACCCTCGTGCTACAGGATCCAGAATGGCAGAGAAGTATGCACATGGTCTCTGCTTATCCCCGTGTAATTGCACTAACACTGACAACGCGCACCCATCATTCTCGTGCACGTACAATGTGAAAAGTTTCGTGTAGTCTGGTGTACCTAACACGGGTGCGGAACAAAGGGCCTGCCTCAACTGCTCAAAAGCTTTCTGACATTCATCTGTCCACTCAAGAGGCATTGGTGTAGCTTTGGACAGTAATGCTAGCAAAGGTTTTATGATATGTGAAAAACCCATGATCCATTGCCTACAAAAGGACGTCAACCCTATGAAGGCACGTACATCTCTCTGCGTGCGGGGGACTGGTGTGTCTAAGATTGCTTGAATTCGATCAGATGTTAATGCACGCCCCTCCTTAGACAACAGATGACCGAGATAGGTCACCTGGGGTCTACAGTATTGGAGCTTTTTCTTGGAAACCTTGTGATTGTTTTGTGCCAAAAAGGAAAGCAACGCAAGTGTGCTCTGTTCACATTGTGCATAGGAGTCAGCGGCAAGCAAAAGGTCATCCACGTACTGGATGAGCGCAACGCCAGACTGTAATTTAAAAGAATCTAGCTGCCTTTTCAAAGCCTGGCTGTAGATGCTAGGACTTTCAGTATATCCTTGGGGAACACGACAAAATCGATACGATTTATTATTGAGTGTAAAGCCGAACAGATATCTGCTATCAGGATGAACAGGGATGGAAAAGAACGCATTCTTTAAGTCAATAACGCTAAAAGTGGTGGCTGTCGGTGGAACCAAGGTAAGCAAAGTCGTAATATCAGACACCACCGGGTATTGGGGAATGACAATTTTGTTGATCTCTCGCAAATCAATAATAAATCGATAGATTTTGCCGTCAGTGTCTCTCTTAAGAATCGGAAGAATAGGGCTGTTACAAACATTATAAGGGACCTCCTCCACAACCCCTGCAGAAATCAAATCCTGAACAATATGTGTCAATGCAATTTCACCTTCTCTCGAAATCTTATACTGTGGCACTCGTGGTAGAGGGGCCCCCTCCTTAACAGTAATGTGTATTGGTGGAATACGCATCTCTCCCACATCCGTATCTGAGGTCGCCCACAACGTGTGCGGTAGAGAGGCCAAAGCTGGAATGTCTAAAATAGCATAAAATCTGTCAGGGTCAGGGTAATTGTCATTCAGGATAACCCGCACTCCCTCTGGAGCGCAACGTATTGTCGCTCGAAAATATTTAAGCAAATCAATGCCCAGGATATTGTCTGGGGTATGGGGTGATAACAAAAATTGGCCAAAACTAAAGTATTTGTCAATGCATAGTGCAAGGGGCTTGGACAATGGGCTGGGGGAGGGTGTGCCATCAAACCCTACACACGTAATCATTTCGCCAGACAGGGGAGCCCTCGGAACCAAGTTTTTCGACAAAGCGCTACGAGTAGCTCCTGTGTCGACTAGAAATTGATCAGTAGAACCCAGAATGCCCGCTGTTACAAATGGACCTTGCTGATCTACCGGCACTTCAACTGATTCCTTACCCCATCCTACGCAATCCTATGCATGCACATAATCCTGGTGTTCCACATTCTCTCCTTCCGAAATCTGATATTGATTCCGTCTATCAAACGTATTTCGTTCGTCCTGGCCACGGCCCCTCTCCTCAACCTGCCTACGATCACCTCCACCACCTCTCGCTCCAGTATAACCTCCTCTTGACCTTCCACTTCCTCGACCACGCTGACTACGCTGTTCACGAAGTACCGGACAATCGTCGGCCCAATGCCCAAACTCCTTACAATACGCACACTGATCCTCCGCTATATCCGTACGACCATACGATGCGTTTCCTCCACCTCGTCTACCTCTATCATTCCCTCTACCCTGTGTTCCCCGAACCTGCGCCAACATCACCTTCGTTTTCAATTCCTTCGCCTTTTTCTCTACACTTTCTTTAGCCTCCACTTCCTGCCGCTCATAATACTGAGCCATAGTTAACAAGGACGCAGGGGTCGCCGTGGCCCAGGAACTTTCACTCGACTTCAATCGCTTTGCAATCTCTGGTAGGAGATTAGCCACATACTTATCTACAAACAAATGCCGACCCGTATCGTCAGTTAAAGATTGACCACTGTAATCATGAAATGCCTCCTCGAAGCGTGTAAAGAAATCTGAGACCGTTTCATCGGGTTTCTGCTTGCACGACGTTAACATGGTCCAATCAATCTTTTTAGAGGGAACAAGCGTTTTTAATTTAGTCAAGATAGCTGCCGGAAGATCTAGAATTAGCTGGCAAGGCTTACATGCTGGTTCTCTATCTAAATCTGCAGCATTTATTTCTTTCCATGTTCCCCCCAATATCGTTTCATCATTATTTTTACGAATTTGCCTCCACATATCAGGGGGTAAAATTAGCCCAAAAAACAAATCTATATCCACGAGAGTCATCACACAAGACGATATAGCCCCCTCCACCCCCTCATAGAATGCCGCCGGATTCTTCCGAAGATCAGGTAAAGAATTTTTCAATGCCATGACATCTGCTCTATTCCACGGCGTATATACCCAATTATACACAAAATACCCTTTCTCATCCTTCGACAATTTATCCTCATCCGTACCTGCCCCTTTTGGCGGAACATACAAAGGCGCGGCTTCACGCATAGGCATAACATGCAATGCAGAACTCTTATCTGAACCACGGAGAGAGCACTCCTTAATCTGCCCATTATTTCCCGAGTCGGACTCCTTTTGCCTCCTTTTCCGCTCCTCCCGCAATCGAGTTGTCTCATCCCGCAGCTCGATCAATTGCTTGAACAGGTCGTCAACATCTGAAAGATCAAAATCACCTTTAGCCAAATTCTCACGATACACTGACAACAATTTAGGCTCTAACGTATCAGAAAGTTCACGATATGCGCCTACAACTTCATCCGCCAGACTGGACAGAAAATACATTAATTCAAGATCCGACCACGCTTTCTTTTCTGTTAACAATTGCTCCTGAGTAACACAATGCTTATTCACTTTACGAGCCCAACTGCGTAAATGAGCGGACCTCGCCGCAGTAAACCTGAGAGCCGATACACCCTTCTGGCCCAACTGATCCTGTCCATCGTCCTCTGAATCCGCAGCCGGAGCCGTCGGCGAAACATACGGAGGCGGTGACCGATCTAACAAAGAAAAATCATCAATTTCATTATTAAGGACAGGATAAAGTGGTCGGCGAATAGGAAATTGACCAGTCGTTTGCAATTTACGTTCCCGTTCCTCCCTTTCTTTCTTCTCCTGAGCCTCCTTTTCCTCAAGCTGTAAAGCCTTATCCCGAGCAGCCTTGCGCTGCTCTTTGTCCGCCAAGGCAACCTCACGCTTCATTCGCTCACGCGCCGCTTTCTCCCACATTCGCACGCAATCAAACATGTTTTGTCTAGACCTGCGTTGAAACAGACATTGCTCTACAAATTGTATTTTACTTAAATCAAACGACCCGTGTAGAGGCCATTGCAATTCAGGATCGGCCTTGGTGTACTTATGCCATAATTTACTGTACATAATAGGGGGAAGGCCAAATTTTATGTACATTTCCCGATTCGGTGTTCCCTCTGGGGGAGCCGGCTGTGCTTCTGCTAACCTAATTGAGGTACCTTCTCCAAGGCAACACATTCCTCGGAGTGTGCTGAAAACAGGCATGTTCGAAAAGTATCACGAAAGCGTGACACCGGACAAAATGGCACTTACAGTTCTTCACACGATTGTGCCGCTCAGAGGAAAAAACAAGGTTAGAGAAACATCTCTACATGCCTGCCTATGTGAAGTGCACTACACATATAAGTTCAAAGATCACAAATTCACAATGTTAGCTAACTCAAATCGAAGACGTAGATCGTAGGACTTCGGCAAGCGTCCGAGGACTACCTTACCGATCACAAATCACAAAATTTCAGTAAGCGTCCGAAGACTAACTTACCGAACACAAATCATAGGACCTCAGTAAGCGTCCGAAGACTACCTTACCGATCACAAAGCTTACCCAAATTCCCAAATGTCCAGATTCCAACTGCCAAGGTCTTGTAAGCCAAATCAGCCAAACGGCCAAGACTCGGGTCACTCGTGGCAGCGCGCGTCCATGGCGAGTTTCCAAGCCTTCGTCACGACCTCTCCTTCGGGCATCCGAGTCGCCGATGAGTCCCTTCGTGGTCGCCAATTTGAAGTAAATCGGGGTTCCCAAGGCCTACACGCTCCGGAGATAACCCACTTACTCTCAAGAACTGTTGGCACGGAAACTGTAAAAGGCAAAGAACAAGTTTATTAAGACCCCATGGGGTGGTGGTACACTCAAACAGCACCCTTCGGTAATGCAAGAGGTATCACACCGAACACCGGTGTGACCCCGTTTATATACAGTTTTGGGGCAATAAAAGATAGACGGCACAAGTTAAGACACATTTTAAGGACATATATGGTCATGTTTTGGAATACTGCCAGCTCATTGGAGGGGGCACAACTCCGCTGGTCAGTTTGGTGCACATTCCTGAAGGCTTACGGGTCAGCTGGAACTGCGCATGTGCGGCTTGACCAGTACTAAAAATAGCCTGTTGCTGGGCAGATTGGAGTGGTCAATGGAACGGACAACGGACTAAAGGGCACGCCGGCCACGAGGCCGCTCATGATCTAAGATGGCCGCCGCAACATTCAAAATGGCGTTTTCGTATATAGCCAAGTTAAGGAGGACAACGTGTAGGTTCAGCTAATCGCTAATGCGGCCGGGCCAATTACGACACCAGGAGCTCATTCACCAATTGACCATGCTGTATCTTTGGCCCGTGTGATGTAAGGAACCCACACTCCTTCCACAAACGTCCAAAACTATGGGCCACACCAAACGCATACTGGCTATCAGTATGTATGGTCACTTTCTTTCCTTTCGACAACACACATGCTCTCGTAAGTGCAATCAACTCTGCTGCTTGGGCTGAATTATGTGGGATACGTGCATTTTCAACAATCTTATGCAAAGTAGTAACAGCATATGCCGCAGTCGTATCACCATTCGGAAGCTTGAAGCACGAACCATCCACCCATAAGGTACCATCACATTCAGCGAGAGGAGTGTCCCTAAGATCTATTCTCCCTTTCGTTTCTTCCTCTGTCCTGAGAAAGCAATCATGCTGTTCACCAACATCTGTCTCTATTGAAATCGGCAATAACGTGGCTGGATTCAGCGTATTGCATCTCTTATTGTGCACATGACTCGCTAGAAGTGTCAGCTCATAACCCGACAATCGAGCACTAGTTAAGTGCTGTGTCTTGGTCCTGTTAAGCAATGTATCCACTGCATGTGGAACCATCACGATCAGCGTATTATTCATCACCAAACCAGCAGACAGTCGAATAGAAACAGCTGCTGCAGCTGTGGCTCTCAAACAACTCGGCAACGCCCTAGCTACCGGATCCAAAGTCGATGAGAAATACGCACATGGACGTTGCTTGTCCCCAAAAGACTGTGTCAACACTGACAATGCACATCCCTCTCTCTCAGGGACATAGAGTGTGAAAGGCTTACTGTAGTCGGGGTACCCAACACAGGAGCCGAACACAATGCATCACGCAATTCGGAAAAACTTTTCTGACAATCTTTGGACCACGGGAGGGAATTCGGTGTGTCTTTACAGGTCAATGCCACCCCCTTTTGTACCGCTTTTGGCCGCCATAAGTGTGGCAGGGTATGCTCAGACGTGAGTCCCTTGCTCACTTTACCACTGGATTCCAGCAAGCCGGGCTGAAGACGGCTGGAATGCCAGAAACCGGTCCTCGGAAGCTTGATTCCGGTCCAGGGAAGACATGGCTTGGCAGTTCGGGCTGGACTGTTCCCATGAGGCAGAGGGTCAGACTGATTTGCATATAGCCATGTCTGAACTGTAGTGGCAGAGTGGGCTAAAGAATGGTGATGGATTAAACCCAGATCTTTTGACTGGATGTGAGTGTTTGATTGATTCAGATGCTCCGTCCATCACCACCATCCGCTTTTGTACCACCAGTGGTTTGGCCAGCAGAGAAAAATGTGCTATCCATTGCCTGCAATATGACGTAATACCAAAAAGGCACGCACTTCTCTCTGTGTAATTGGCACACTCATTTTCGCAATCGCTTGAATTCTTTCTGGGGTCAATCTTCTTCCCTCCTTCGATAAGAGATGACCTAAGTAGGTCACTTCTTGTCGACAATACTGTAACTTTGAAGGAGACACCCTGTGATGGAAATCAGACAAATGACGCAGCAATGAAAAAGTAGCTTTCTTACAAATTTCCTCTGTATCGGCAGCATCTAACAAATCGTCGACGTACTGAAGAAGAGCAGCGCCATCAGGTAAGACAATCGTATCAAGTTGTGTTTTCAAAGCCTGACTATAGATTGACGGACTCTCACAATAGCCTTGAGGAGTGCGTTTGAACCGGAAGCTTCGTCCTCCTAAACAGAAGCCAAAGATATCCCTACTCTCCTTGGCAATCGGGATGCTGAAGAAGGCATTCTTCAAATCAATCACCAAGAACCAAGTGGCCGAAGCTGGAATCATAGTCAATAAGGCAGTGATATCCGGAACAACTGGAAACTGTGGCACAACTATTTTATTCACCTCTCTAAGATCAATCACAAACCTGTAAACAGGTGGCTGAGAAGAGTCAGTACGTTTCAGAACAGGCAGAACAGGACTATTGCAAACGTTACCTCTTGTTTCTTCAACTACATCTTTCTCAATCAAATCATAAATGATCGCTAATAACGCTCTTTCACCATCACTAGAGATCCTATATTGGGGAATGCGTGGCATTTTAACACTTGCTTTTAACGTCACAACATATGGCAGAATCTCCAAGAGACTCACATCGTTAGGACCAGTCGCCCAAAGAATATCAGGAAGAGAGGACAATTCTGTCGGAAGTTTATCCTTCGACAAATACATTACAGTGTTGCATACAATCTTTTCAACAGATCAAATCCCAACAAGTTCTCACCACAACCTGTCGTCAGAATAAGGGGAGCTTCGAATTCAAGAGGTCCAACAGAAAGGGACAAAGGATTAGAAATTGGGTTTCTAACTGGGGCGCCAGAAAAACCTACTGAAACGTTCGTTAAGCCAGACAAAGGTGCGCCAGGGAGTTTAGAGTGCATAATAGAACTCTTCATAGCACCAGTATCCGACAGAAAAGGCTCTGACACACCTGATGTAATCACTTCAACATAAGGTCCACTCTGATCTACTGGAACTGAAGCAACTCCCTCTCTTTGTCCATGGCTGTCCTAGCAATCATTATCGTCTACATTCTCACCTTCGATATAGTAGTTGTCAGCATAGTACTGAGTCGTCCTACCAGATGCACCATTCTGCTGATCAAAACTATTCATCGAGTTCTGTGGGGGAAGGAAACGCGCGTTCTGGGGGAAATTCCCACGTCCCCTACCTCTAGGAGCTTGCTGAACACCACGACCTCTTGCGCTAGAAACACCATTCATATGCTGTAACAAAATAGGGCAACTATACTTGAAATGACCCTCTTCCTTACAATATGAACACTGATTGGGGCCAACCAGAAAACGCTGTTGAGGAGACTCGAACCTTTGCGAGTTTCTCTGAAACTGCTGAGGCTGCTGATAATCACGCTGGTTATTACGGGGCGGATACGCTTGCTGTAAAAGTACCAAGGTCTTCAACTCTTTAGTCTTCTTGTCTGCTATATCCTTCTCGTCCTTATCCCTATTTTCGTAGTGCTGCGCAGTAGCCAGTATCTGTGCTGAAGAGGAAACGGCCCAAGAACTCTCTGAATCTTTCAATTTCTTACACAACTCGGGAAGCAAATTGTGCACAAACTTGTCAACAAACAACCGTTGACCACCTTCTGTACTCATGTCTTGACCACTATGGTCGATAAACGTCTCTTCAAACCTAGTGAAGAAGTCAGACACAGTTTCCTCTTTCTTCTGCTTACATGCAGACAACGTATCCCAATTTACACGCATCGCAGGCATGAAAGTCTTCATGTAAGTAACGATTTTACCAGGGAGGTCTGCTACCAAAGGCTCAGGTTTAGCACCACCTACTTGTCTATCATTTGCAGCAGCAATATTAACCCATGAATCACCCAACTCTTGCGCATGATCTGTATGACAAATCAATCCCCATAAAGGCTGTGGAACAACATTCCCAAACAACATGTCTATATCGGCAAAATTCATAATACATGAATCTGCAGTCTGTGATAATTCCTTATAATACCCTGCAGGATTTTTACGAGGATCAGGTAAAGTCTGCTTAAGAGCCAAAACTTCAGCTCGCTTCCATGGAACATGTACCCAAACACGTTGAAAATGGGCTGGTGCAGCTACAATATTATTAACAGCATCAGCCTGAACGGCCTCTTTCCATACCGGAGGAACTTCTCTCATTGGATATTGTCGCACCTTCCTCCTAACAGAGGGGTCAGGCTCAAACAGCAACTAAGAAGGAGACTCACTCCTAAACGACAGCAACGTTGCAACTGCTTTTTCAACATCGGGACCCACAATAGTTCCCTTCGCAAACTCAGACTGTATATAGAACAACTCAGACGGAGCCTGTCCCACGTCATCATCTTTCCATTCTTCACGAAGGAAAGTACACACTTTATCGAAAACATATCTCTGCTTCGGTGCTTCCCATTGACGGAAGACATCCGTAACAGACTCTACATCATATCTTAAAGGAGTAGTAACCCATTTACGCGCCAAACGATCCAATATTTCTCTCTCTCGGGAATCAGGAACTTGGCTACGCACCTGTTTACGCTCCGATTCAGGGGTCATACTATGCGACCCAAAGAAAGGAGACAAAAGACTAGTAACAGTGTTGGTCATTCTCTGTTGAACAGAAGGAGAGGTCAACAGAACAGGAGATAAAGCGGACTGAGAAAAGGTCAACGTAGGAGCAGTAGTAGGGGAGGTAGCAAGAACAGGTTAAAAATGTGCAGGAATTAAAGGCGGAGCAGGTAGCAAAGTCAGTGGCCCTTGAGAAGGCTGGACCAGAGGAGTAGGGGCCAACTGAAGAGGTGCTGGTGGCTGTAGAATAACAGGAGGCTGCACAACTGGAGGTTGCACAACTAAAGGTTGCGGAGTTGCTGTAGCACTCTGCGCATAAGGGGGTGTCGGACTCAACAAATGCGACATTAAAGGATCTTTCTCAAGTTCCTTCGCTGCATCTTGCTGAAGAAGCAGCAAAGCTGGATAGCATTTATCAATCACCATTTTACGTTGCCTGTGCAACTGCTCACTCGCCTGTTCTTCTTCATTATCTTTAAACTGCATAGCAGCTTGCATTATCGAGATACCGCTTTCTCTCTTATTTCTCTTCGCTAATTCAATTTTCTACTGTTTGGCTTACTTTCGCCATAAGCTGAAAGAGTCAAACATCGCCGGCCGGGCTTTCCTCTTAAACAGTTTAACCTCTAAATTATCTAGCACTTCTGCGTCAAAACTACCATATTGGGGCCATTTTAGGACACCATCTTTCCTAGTGTACCTAACCCATACTTCATTATACGCGATAGGGTCCACGCCGTGCTTCACATAGTGCTCATATAATGGAGTTCCAATTGGAGGAACCGGACAAGAGTCCTTCAATCGGGAATCCCTATTTAGACCACAACAAAACAAATTTCCAAGTCTGCTAAGACCAGGCATCTTCGCTCACTAGTCTAGCTTCAAACTTCAAAGGATTATCGAATACGATAGTCTCGTGAATACACGAGTCCCTCGGCTATGGTACTTGCAAGTTCCAAATCAAATATCCCAAGGGGATACTCAAAACTAAGGAATAAACTAAGGACTGGGAGACGCTCCACTCATACTTAACTGAGGTATCGATGACGTCACCAGAAGACCCGTCTATCGTCTCGCTCTACAAATCGTCTAAGGCTCCAAGACAGGGTGATAGTCAGGGCAGCAGTCCTTCGTAGCCGTCGAAAAGCGGGGAACCTCGCAGCAAAGACTTTCGGACCACGACGACATACAGGGGTTGATGAAGTGGCAGGCCTTCCTCCAGAATTTTCACACGAAGCTCCTCACGATCATCAGGCTTTGGACCGGTACAGCTGAAATCGCTCCACGTTGGGCGCCAAATGGAAAACCAGGTTATTTAGAACCCAGCGGTGCCAGGGGACACACCCGAAATCTCTGGATTCACCTGTCTCAGAGTTACAGAAACGCAGCAACTTCTTGGTGACGTCAAAGATCAATTTACTGGCTGCAACCAGTAACAGAGGTCCACGAAGTACAATGGCTGTATATTCATAGGAGACTGCTCAAACTTACAAAGCAAGTCATCCCTTATATACCAAATATTGTGCTTCAGGCAAACATTCCTTATTTACAGTTGACCAATCCCATGTGTACACGACAAAAGCATTGCATGACGAACCCACATTTCATTGTCCAGCCCACCATCATTTAATCGGCAAGACCCAACACTCTTCATCAGATAAACGGACGGACCCCTAATAAAAACGGGCACCTCCTCATCGTAAACAGGCCATAAAGAAAGGAGCAGAGACAGGTGTGAGTAAGATTAGCCATAGTTGTGTGCAATAATGGGTTTATGGTAGGCTGTGCCTTGATCCTCAATCTCGACCAGCTGCTGGGAAAGGAACTGGCCTAACAGGTTTTGCTTCGGGCAACGGATTCAGCTTGCCCAGGTCACACAGAAGTCAGCTAAAGGTGTACGTGTCCCAAAGACTCGTTCGGCCTTAGTTATCGACCTATGTGAGGGCAACCACAAATTCCTGTACATTTACATTTACATGGTGATCTCGTCACTCGAACATGACGAAAGCACTCGTATATATTATACTCGCCATTTTCGGTCTGCTGATACCAAAATCGTCATGATACGATGATGTTTATGAAACGGGTCCAGAATTCACGGAACCTCACAGGGGTCACACTTCCTCCAGATCACCAATGTATGCCACATAAAACCCCCGCAAGGGCGCTGGAGGGATTCAGATTACTGTTGAAGTAGCATGTAGGTGCTGGATGTCCCGCCGGCCGCCATCTTAGGGTCAGGCAAGTGGTGGATTGTGCACCACGTCCACGAGTGGGCTCAAAACTGCACAGGACGCCCCAGCATACCTCCGGGCCCCCTCCGCTCACAAGGGAGAGTGCATACCGCCGTCGAGCTGACAATCAGCCGCCGCCACCGCCGCCGTCACCACTCACCGGTCGTGCCAGCCGCCAACTTGCCTCCGGAGACCCGGCGCCGACTGGAAGGGGAAAAAGCAAGTTAACGGGGCTTCGAGGACACTGTAGGAGCCCACCAAACTGTGCCCCTATATTTTGCCGGCTCGTGGAGGATCCCGGAGCTCCGCTCCACCCAGGATCGCCGTCAAAGGAGCTTCAGAAGCGCAGCACGGACCGGGAGCCGAAGCAGGTCACGTCTGCTCGGCCATCTCGCCCGGCCACGCCCTCTGAGTCCCCGGCTACGCCCCCTGAGTGCCCGGTCACGCCCCCTGAGTTCTCGCAACGTTTTCCTGCCTGTTCTCATGCTTGTTTGTTATAAAAAAATGTTATGGGAAAGAGGGACAAATAACGGGGGAGTGTATGTTGGAAAACAGTAATTTAATTAGAACACGAGCAGCGGACGGACACTAGGGGAGAATCAACAGATGCCAGATTCCAAGGGCAGACTGATGTGATGATTAGGTGATGCGCTGATACAAAATGGTGGTGGTGAATGATGATTAGTGCCAGGTGGTGACAATATATGGTGTGGATTGGAGGTACGTTGTGGATTGTGGAGTTGAAACATGTGTTTTGGTGTGTAATTAAGCAGTGTGTTTTAGAAATGTGGAGTTGAAATGTGTGGCCTGGAACTGTGGTGTTGAGTGAAATTATGCTTAGGAAAATTGTGTCATGGTGTGGAGTGCATTTATGTTGACTGGTGGTATGTGGTATAGAGTACATTTATGTGGAGTGTATTTATGATGCATTGAGTACAGTGCAATTATATGGCGTGTAATTACCTGGCACTGAGTGGTATTATATGGAGTGTATTTATGTTGCATTGAGTAGTGTTATTATGTCGTGTAATTATGTGGCACCGAGTCATATTATATGGAGTGTATTTATGTTGCATTGAGTAGATTGTTATTATGTGGCGTGTAATTATGTGGCACTGAGTGGTAATATGTGGAGTGTATTTATGTTGCATTGAGTAGAGTGCAATTATGTGGCTTGTAATTATGTGGTACTGAGTGGTATGTGGAGTGTATTTATGTTGCATTGAGTAGAGTGCAATTATGTGGCTTGTAATTATGTGGTACTGAGTGGTATGTGGAGTGTATTTATGTTGCATTGAGTAGTGTAATTATGGGCGTGTAATTATGTGGCAATGAGTGGTATTATGGGGAGTGTATGTTGTATTCAGTGGAGTGTAATTTTGTGGCATTAATTGGAGTGTATGTTGCATTGAGTGCAGTGTAATTATGTAGCATATAATTATGTGGCACTGAGTGGTATTATTTGGAGTGCATGTTGGATTCAGTAGTGTAATTATGAGGTGTGTAATTATGTAGCACTGACTGGTATTATTTGAAGCATATGTTGCATTGAGTGCAATTTAATTTGTAGCATATAAGTATGTGGCACTGTGTGGTATTATGTGGAGTGTATAAATGTTGCATTGAGTAGAGTATAAATATGAGGCATGTTATTATGGCACTGAGTGGTATTATGTGGAGAGTATTTATGTTGCATAGAGTAAAGTGTAATTATGTGCCGTATAATTATGTGGCACTGAGTGGTATTATGGGGAGTGTATGTTTTATTCAGTAAAGTGTAATTATGTGGCACCGAATGGTATTATTTGGAGTACATGTTGCATTGAGTGCAGTGTAATTATGTATCAAATAATTATGTGGCACTTTGTGGTATTATGTGGAGTGTATGTATGTTGCATTGAGTGGGGTGTAAGTATGTGGTATGTAATTATATGACACTGAGTGGTATTATGTGGCAGTGAGTGGTATTATGGGGAGTGTATGTTGTATTCAGTAGAGTAAATATGTGGCGTGTAATTATGTGGCATTGAGTGGTAATATTTGGAGTGTATGTTGCATTAAGTGCAGTGTAATTATGTAGCATATAATTATGTGGCACTGAGTGGTATTGTGTGGGGTGTATGTTGCATTTAGTAGAGTGTAATTATGTGGTGTGTAATTATGTGGCACTGAGTGGTATTATTTGGAGTGTATGTTGCATTGAGTGCAGTGTAACTACGTAGCATATAATTATGTGGCAGTGAGTGGTATTGTGTGGTGTGTATGTTGCATTCAGTAGAGTGTAATTATGTGGTGTGTAATTATGTGGCACTGAGTGGTATTTGGAGTGTGTGCTGCATTGAGTGCAGTGTAAATATGTAACATATAATAATGTGGCACTGAGTGGTATTATGTGGAGTGTATTTATGTTGCATTGAGTGGAGTGTAAGTATGTTGCGTGTAATTAAGTGGCACTGAGTGGTATTATTTGGAGTGTATGTTGCATTGAGTGAAGTGTTATTATGTAGCATATAATTATGTGGCAATGAGTGGTATTATGTGGAGTGTATGTTGCGTTCAGTAGAGTGTGGTTATGTGGTGTGTAATTAAGTGGCACTGAGTGCTATTATTTGGAGTGTATGTTGCATTGAGTGAAGTGTTATTATGTAGCATATAATTATGTGGCACTGAGTGGTATTTGGAGTGTATGTTGCATTGAGTGCAGTGTAAATATGTAGCATATAATTATGTGGCACTGAGTGGTATTATGGGGAGTGTATGTTTTATTCAGCAGAGTGTAATCATGTAGCGTGTAATTATGTGGCATGTAATCATGTGGCACTAAGTGCTATTATTTGGAGTGGATGTTGCATTTATTGCAGTGTAATTATGTAGCATATAATTATGTGGTAATTATCGTGATACCCCAAAGCGGACTCCATCTATGCATGCACCCAAGATCTGGGGACAACACCCTTAATTCTGCTCGAGTTTAGCATAGTGCAGAACACAAGTCACCTTAAAAAATAACACTACATCACAATGCAGTAACAATAGACTTCTGTTCTGTTCCCTGAACCCAGACACCCCTCCGATCACTCATGGACTTTCCTTTACCTTTTTTTCTTATAAACTTTATTTTGACATTTTCAGGTACATTACATTGTTAAAGAGAGCATTGATGCGTACACAGGTCACAATCCACAGAGCAGGCATGTATCAGTTGGCTCATATCATAGAACGTTGTAAACAAAAAGGAATTATCTGAAGAACAGCAATTAGTCCGGCAGTATATGTGATAGTTGCGCATAATATATTCCAATTTCTCATATCAAGAACTCATTGCCCCCAATGGGGACTTGACATCAGTGAACAGATCCAATGGGTGATGCCTGTTGCATTCCCCCCCAGGTCACACACCCTAGTAGAACAGTGAGAGCAGCATCCGCCTCTGCGGTATGTAGTTACAATTGCCTGGGAAAAGGGCATTGCGGGGTCTCATGCAACCAATAAGACTCACATGGTCAATCCCCGCTTACACCTCAGCGCACCAGTGGAAAGCTTCAGGTTGTTGTCTCAGCTGAGGCGCCATCATGCACCTGAGCTAAGTAGCATTGTAGTGGGGCCCATATTCCCTGGGCCGTGAGGCAAGTGGCAGCAGTTCAGAGTATGCATGAAGCTGTTCCTGGCAGTATGTAAGATCGTGAAGCCAATCCTTGAACTTAGGTGCCCTGCCTCTGCCCCATCGGCACGCCACTCTACGTTTGGCCATCAAGAGGGCTAGGGCAATAAATTTGCGGTATGTTGCTTGCAGGGGCTCCACATGGAATTTCCACTGATATCCTAGCAGCAAAGAAACTTGTTTCATTAACTCGGATGAGAATGGCTGTCCGTTATCTGAGTACACGACACGAGGCAAGCCGTACCGTGGGAAGAATTCACGAACCAGCTGCTTGGCAGTGGTCGGAGCAGTGTAGTCTGGGACTGGATAGGCTTCGGTCCAACGGGACAGTGCACAAACAACTACAAGGACATATTTGAATCCTCGACAACGGTCCATCTGGATATAATCCATCTGGAGGACTTCAAAAGGGTGATCGGGAGGATGAAATCCACCTTGCTCTACAGGGACGCTTTTACCTGGATTGAACTGACAACAGATCATGCAAGTACGCACTTTCTGTTTTGCTGCTGCTCGTAAGTGTTTATTGCTCCAGAGATTTTGTAAACTGTCTAACATAGCTTTCTCTCCTAGATGTGCTGGACTATGTGCTGTATTTATCATGATTTGAACCATTGAGTCAGGGAGAAACCATGTAGATTTTTCTTTCGTGACCCATCCTTGATCTGTCTGAATCCCTCCTAGTTCAGTCCATTTCTTTATTTCCTCTGGAGTAGCATGCGTCTGGATATCGATTACATCTAGGGTGGGATCCCTGACTGTCATACACTGTGTCGGTACTATTGTCTTTGTCACATCAGTAGTCTGGGTGTGGGTCAATGCTGTATGTTTTGCTGTCTGGTCTGCCAGGTCATTACCCTGGGAAACAGAATCTGTAACTTTAGTATGTGCTTTACACTTCATGACGGATATGCCCGAGGGCAAATGTATTGCTTCTAACAGTGCTTGGATGAGGGGACCGTGTTGGATCTTGGCACCGTGAGAGGTCAAGAAACCTCTTTCATGCCATAACATGCCGAAGTCGTGTACGACTCCGAACGCATAACGGGAATCAGTGTATATGTTAACATTCCTGTTCTTGGCTAGTATACAAGCTCAGGTCAGAGCGATGAGCTCCGCCGCTTGAGCAGACAATGTGTCAATACGATGTGTTTCTTTAACTTCAGTTTCAGTGGTCACGGCATAGGCGGCCACTAATTCTCCTGTACTTGTTCTCATACATGAACCATCCACATAAAGTGTCAGGTCTGGATTTGTCAGTGGAACATCTGTTAAGTCTCGTCTAGGTTTTGTTACTGCATTAATGATCTCTATGCAATCATGCGGGGCTGGATCTGTCATAATTGTAGGTAACAATGTTGCGGGGTTCAGAATGCTACAGCGTCTGATTTCTATATGTGGCTGGAAGAGTGTCAATTCATCATAACCTGTCAGTCGTGCTATGGTTAAGTGCTGAGTCTGGGTTCTGTTTAAAAGAACCTCTACAGAATGTGGAACTTGAACTGTTAATGGATGTCCTAAAACAATTGAGTCGCTCTGTCTGATTGCTAGCGCTGTTGCTGCTACTGACTTCAAGCACGCAGGGAGTGCCTGGGCTACTGAATCCAATGTACTAGAAAAATAAGCGCAAGGCTTATGTGAACCTGCTTGGTCTTGAGTGAGGACAGACAACGCTGTGCCGTCCCGTTCTGTAACAAAAAGTGTAAAAGGTTTGCTGTAACATGGTGTCGCTAGAACTGGTGCTTGACATAAAGCTTTCTTTAATTCTTCAAAAGCCTGTGTGTGTTCCTGATTCCAAGGAAGGACAGTCGAAGTCGCTGCCTCCTGTGTCGTTAACTGAATGAGTGGTTTAGCTAGAAATGCATACTGGGGAATCCATTGTCTGCAGTACGAGGTGAGGCCTATGAAGGCCCGCACTTCCTTTTGTGTCTGGGGTTGTGGCATATTTACAATTAACTGAATGCGATCGGGAGTGAGCTGTCTCCCCACTTTGGACAGCAAGTGACCCAAGTACACAACTTGCTGAACACAGAATTGTAGCTTCGAAGGAGACACCTTGTGTCCCTTGTCGGCCAGAAAATGTAAAACTGTCAGTGATGCTTGTTCACATTCGGGCTCACTTCGTGCGGTGATCAGCAGATCATCGACGTATTGCAGTAAAGCGGTGTTAACTGGCATTATGATACAATCAAGTTGTCTTTTCAGTGCTTGACTATAGATGCTGGGGCTTTCTGTGAATCCTTGAGGTGCGCGTGAAAATTTGAAACTTCGTCCATTTAAACTGAATCCGAAAAGATATTGGCTCTCCGGATCAATAGGTACACTGAAGAAGGCGTTCTTGAGGTCAATTACAGTGAAGAACGTTGCCTCTGAATCAATAGCAGTCAATAGGGAAGAGATGTCAGGAACCACAGGATACTGTGGAATAATGCATTTATTCAGTTCTCTTAGATCAATCACCAGCCGATATACTGGCGGTGCATTGGGATCAGTACGTTTAAGAATCGGAATGATGGGTGAATTACAGATATTGGAGTCGGTTTCTACGACCACTCCTTGGGCAATGAGCTCTTCAATGATTTCCAGTAAAGCCACTACAGCATCAGGTGGTAACTTGTATTGTCTGATTCTTGGTAAAACAACACCTGGTTTAAGTGTTACACGGTATGGTGTGATGTGCATACAACCTACATCAGTTGGGCCTTTTGCCCACAAGTGATCTGGTACATTTTTCAATCTGACATCAAACTCTCGCAAAACATAGTGACCCTTGAAATCCCGCAGAAAGAGTCTAACTCCCTCCGGGGAACAACATATAATAGCTCCTAGAGCCTTCAATGTTTTGATACCTAGCAGATTTTCTGGGCATGATTTCGTAAGTAACAGGTCTGTAACACGTGATAATGGACCCACAGCCAGGGGAACGGGTTTCGATACTTCATTTACAATAGGCTGTCCTGAAAAACCAAGGGAAACATTCTGTGAGCCTGAGAGGGGTGCCCCTGGAACTTCATCATGGCTGATTGTGGTGCGACTTGCCCCTGTGTCAATTAAAAACGTTCTGTCTTTTCTGTGTAATTATGTGGCATGTAATCATGTGGCACTAAGTGCTATTATTTGGAGTGGATGTTGCATTTATTGCAGTGTAATTATGTAGCATATAATTATGTGGTAATTATCGTGATACCCCAAAGCGGACTCCATCTATGCATGCACCCAAGATCTGGGGACAACACCCTTAATTCTGCTCGAGTTTAGCATAGTGCAGAACACAAGTCACCTTAAAAAATAACACTACATCACAATGCAGTAACACTAGACTTCTGTTCTGTTCCCTGCACCCAGACACCCCTCCGATCACTCATGGACTTTCCTTTACCTTTTTTTCTTATAAACTTTATTTTGACATTTTCAGGTACATTACATTGTTAAAGAGAGCATTGATGCGTACACAGGTCACAATCCACAGAGCAGGCATGTATCAGTTGGCTCATATCATAGAACGTTGTAAACAAAAAGGAATTATCTGAAGAACAGCAATTAGTCCGGCAGTATATGTGATAGTTGCGCATAATATATTCCAATTTCTCATATCAAGAACTCATTGCCCCCAATGGGGACTTGACATCAGTGAACAGATCCAATGGGTGATGCCTGTTGCATTCCCCCCCAGGTCACACACCCTAGTAGAACAGTGAGAGCAGCATCCGCCTCTGCGGTATGTAGTTACAATTGCCTGGGAAAAGGGCATTGCGGGGTCTCATGCAACCAATAAGACTCACATGGTCAATCCCCGCTTACACCTCAGCGCACCAGTGGAAAGCTTCAGGTTGTTGTCTCAGCTGAGGCGCCATCATGCACCTGAGCTAAGTAGCATTGTAGTGGGGCCCATATTCCCTTGGCCGTGAGGCAAGTGGCAGCAGTTCAGAGTATGCATGAAGCTGTTCCTGGCAGTATGTAAGATCGTGAAGCCAATCCTTGAACTTAGGTGCCCTGCCTCTGCCCCATCGGCACGCCACTCTACGTTTGGCCATCAAGAGGGCTAGGGCAATAAATTTGCGGTATGTTGCTTGCAGGGGCTCCACATATCCCAACAAAGCTAAGACAGGAGAGGGGTCCAGTTCAACATGAATCATTTTAGATAAAGCTGCGAATACTTGACCCCAGCACCGCTGCACCTCCCCGCATCCCCACGCTAAATGTAGAAAATCAGCCCCTGGGGCGTTGCATCTATCACAGGTGTCAGTAGCACGAAGTTGGAATCTATGCATTCTAACCGGGGTGTAATATAGTCGGTGTATGTATTTATAATGGAGGATCCTAAACCTGCTGCTGGCAGAAATGCGCTCCGTCTGCTGGAGACAGAATCCCCATTGTTCGTCCGTTAGCGGAGTGTCTAATTCCTGATCCCATCTCAGCTTAGCAGCCAAAGTTGGGTAGTCTATGTGTGTGTGTACTGATCTATGGAGCGTAGATACAAGTTTAAAAGGGGTGTCATTTTGAAGTAAGAGCTGCAGTGGAGGGAATGTCGGGGGCTCGTTTGGGAAGTCAGGTGTGAGGGCTTTGAGACCCTGACGCAGTCTGATGTATAGGAAGACATCTAGCGGGGTCGGTTGCATGCTCTCATATAGGTGATCCATAGATCGGAATATGCCATTATGATATAGGTCCCCCCATGTTGTGACGTGTGGTTTAGATAGCAGTTTGCGAAAACCAGCTTCTTGTAGCAGGGGCAATCTCGGGTGGTAAACCAAAGGCAGCAGGGGTGCATATAGCATTTCTGCCTCCATCTTAGCAGTAAGACGAGACCACGCTGTGACTGTGCTCATTACTGTCGTAAGTGTCTTATCTCTGCCTGGTACCAGGGCGAAGAGTGTTCCTTCTATGGGAATAGGATGGGCCAGCCAGTGTTCCTCAGCTAGTTGGGGCATATAACGAGGTTGGTGCACCCAGAAGTAGGCATAATGGGCTTAAGCTGCTTGGTAATACAATTCAAAATCCGGTACACCAAACCCAACCTGAGCATAGGGCCTAATCAAGGTTTCCCACTTTAGGCGAGGCGACTTCCCTCCCCACACAAGTCTAATGAGTTCCGTCCGAAGTTGCTGGAAGAAATATCTGCCAGGGTAGAATGGGATATTCAAAAAAAGGTATAATAACTGGGGGAGAATCACCATTTTAATTAAGGACGTCCTACCAGCTAAAGAAAGGGGTAACGTGATCCATCTCGTGACCCATAATTAATTTACCGTCTTAATTTCTATGCAGGTAAGTACTTAATCAATAATAACTCAAATTGGAAGAAAAAAGACAGAGTCCGTGGTGTTAGAGTTCTTAGGGGTTTTATTCCTTAAAAAGGAATCGTTCCGGAACTGGATATCATGTTCCTGCAACCACAAGGGGTTCAGGAAGGGATAGAGCAACATTTTATTGACAATACATAGCTTATATACTTAAGTTACATTATAGAAACTAATACAGTAAGCGTAACAGCTGAGAGAAACAAGATAAAACACACACGTGATACATATACGTAATTAGGAGGCGTGAACTAGGCGTGAACATAGAGGTGTGTGCTAGAAACGTCACAGGTAGGTATCATAAGTGGGTGGCAACAATAAGCAGAATCTTGCAATGTCAGCAGAAATCTGAGGCCTGGATGCGCGCGCAGCTGCATGACGTGTGATTGACGTGAAGCTGGAGGGTGCTGGGGACTTGACATTTGAACTAGCGGAAAGAGACAGAAGTCTGGCATGTCAGATCAACTCGTACTTCTATCATATCTGATATCTGGTGTTTTTAGGAACTGAGTTATCTGGGCGGAAAGGTCTCTGGGGCAGAAGCTATTCTATACTGGCTGAGGGTGCGTGTATAAGCGCCTAAGTGTCTACATGAGAAGCGTGGGGGCATGGGCCTTCCATGGTAGCATGGTAACAGGAGCTATGAATTACTTGCATAGAGACAGTGTGGCCGGGCCCTTTCGCTCTGCAGCTGGGGAATGTTTACTTAAACTAGTAGGCAGGAATGCATTTTCGAGGAGCAGACCAGATAATTCGAAGGTTGAAGTCAGTCTTGGCAGGAAGCAGGCTGAGCTAAGCGCGGTGGGCCGCGCTGGAAGTAAGTCAGAGTTCACGGGTACAGAGGCAGCCTGGGCTGAGGCTTTCGGAGTCAGAAGCCAGAAAAGAGGCTCGGTGGCAGAAATTCAGGGCCTACTTAGCCAGAGCTGAAAAACGTGTAAAGTACACCACAAAAAGACGTTGGCATGGCATACTTAGGAACTGAATATTCAACCCATTCAGGGTGGGTCTGAAAGAGGACATGTTAACGTTGGACGCAAATGTATTTGCGTCTTCATAGCTGGCACAGGAGGGAAGTTACATGCACTTTAAGCTGGTACATGGAGACGGTGGGGTACACGATAGGGAACACAACTTGACCAAAAATTTATATTTCCTCATTCCCTCCTTGTTCCCTACGGACCCTTCATGATATCTCGATCCTCATGAATCGATCAGTCTGTTCTTGTAACATCATTTGCTCGTCTTTCTTTCTTTGACCGTTTGAAAGGAAACTGGAGTGTCCAATGCATGATGTGGCACACAGTCCACAAATCGCTGGCCCACACTGTAGGCACAGGCAACAACTGAATACTATGATTAGGCCAATACCTAGGAAGGATAGGATCTTCCATCCCCAAGCAGTTAACGTTGTCCAGAACCAACCGGACCAAGTCCAGGTGCCTGGATTCTGATGTATCAGATTTGCAATTTTATGAAGACGTGTAATAGCTTTGTATACAGATGGCGCGTTTTCTGGAATGAAAACACAGAAACTTGACCCGATGACCTTACAAGCTCCACCTCGATCTGCCAAGATGACGTCAATAACAAGACGATTTTGAAGGACAACAATCCGCATAGCAGACTGTTCCTCTGTTAAGTTACCTAGGGCGGAGGCAGTTTCATGTACTACTGCTTCAAGTGTTCTAGTTAATCTACGTATTGCTTTACTATTTTGGACGGGGCCTACGAAGAAAAAGAATCCTTTATTGAAATCTGTGTATTGCTCCCATGCCGTTTCAGTATAGTCGACAAGCGGGAGGTCTCTTCGGAGTCTATTGTTTACTAGATTTGAATTTCTATGATAATCAGGAGGAGCTAAGAAAACAGGGGGCAGAAGGAAGGCAATGTAACAGGTACCATCCCAATCTGGAGGTAGACTTATGTATGCGGTATGGCCACACACAAAGTAGGAATGATGTCTAGCTCGAAATGAGGATCTACCCTCATCAGTGAATTCGACCACAGTAGTACATTTACTATGACCTAAGTGTACTGAACCCTTCTTTCTAACACAAAGATGACCAGTGACTGGTAATACTGACATGGCGGGGAGGGCGGGTGCAGCTTCGGACTCAATAGTAAGAATCATAAGGTTAACTGTGTAATTGCCTAACCCATATACTTCATTTTCTAGATCAGTTCCTACTGTAACAGATTGACCTTCACTGTCAGGGTAACAGGCGTAGAATAGAACTAAATTCAGGTCTCCCCAAATCCAGCCCCCTTCGAGGGTAACGGCAATATCAGAATCTATAGAATTTATCAATCTACTCCATGCACCGCAGGAGCCATTGTGAGAGAATGGATACGGAAAAAGAGGCAGAGCTCCCTGGTATTTCTGATGGGGAGGGAGTCGGCCACATACCCAGCAATTGGTAGCATTGCTAGTCTGATGGGAGTGATGTAACATGCTAATGAATGTGTTGTTGCGCAGCGCAAGTCTGTAAGATAATTCATGAGGCGGTAATGTACTAAAAGAATGTTCAGCAGAAACATTGTAAGCAGATTGTTCACGCTTGAAGAGAGGGTAGTATATGGAGAGCAGTATACTCGCCACAATAATCAAAAGACTTAGAAAAAACATAACCACTAATGTCATTATACAGTGGCTGCGGAGTGATTTGCAATATGCACGTTTCTTGAATCGTCTCTCTCTCTCTCTATCTCGATCTAGGGGATACATGTCAGAAACTATTTAACCGATTCACCTAGGGGAGGACTTAAACAATTAAACTGTCTGACTTGCTAGATCGGAGTTTCAACTTGTACTCCTCTTGGGGAGTTTTTTCTCGTTCGGAAACTTTAAAGTCTCTAGGTTCAACACAGTCTTTGGTGGGGGTGGACGAGTCTGGGTCTGGTTTCAGTTCGTTGCACTTTTTAACATGAATCGTATGTACCCCCTTTCTGCCTTCAACTTTCACTGCGGTCCTCGTAGTGAGAAGGACGGTCTTCGGCAATTTCCAGCGGGGCTCCAGCGGACTCTTCCTGTCGAAGTTCCTAATTAAAATCAGGTCCCTAGGACGGACATCATGCGGCTTTACATCAGTGTTGTCAGGGAAGGCTGCGGCAACCTGTGAACTACACGATTGGAGAGCAGACATCAAGGAGGCAAGGTAATCTGTCAACATGTTACAATCAACATCAGTAATTTTCTTAGGAATGGGCGTCCCCCACATATTCGGTGGTCTGCCAAAGACCACTTCGTGTGGGGATAGTCCTGATCTCGAGTGGGCAACCATTCTCATGTAGAACAGTGCAACTGGCAGGGCGACTATCCAGTCGACCCCTTTCTCCTGACATATTTTAGCAAGGCGGGTCTTTAGTGTCTGATTATGCCTCTCTACAAGGCCTGCGGCTTCGGGATGTCGGACACAATGGATTTTCCACTGATATCCTAGCAGCAAAGAAACTTGTTTCATTAACTCGGATGAGAATGGCTGTCCGTTATCTGAGTACACGACACGAGGCAAGCCGTACCGTGGGAAGAATTCACGAACCAGCTGCTTGGCAGTGGTCGGAGCAGTGTAGTCTGGGACTGGATAGGCTTCGGTCCAACGGGACAGTGCACAAACAACTACAAGGACATATTTGAATCCTCGACAACGATCCATCTGGATATAATCCATCTGGAGGACTTCAAAAGGGTGATCGGGAGGATGAAATCCACCTTGCTCTACAGGGACGCTTTTACCTGGATTGAACTGACAACAGATCATGCAAGTACGCACTTTCTGTTTTGCTGCTGCTCGTAAGTGTTTATTGCTCCAGAGATTTTGTAAACTGTCTAACATAGCTTTCTCTCCTAGATGTGCTGGACTATGTGCTGTATTTATCATGATTTGAACCATTGAGTCAGGGAGAAACCATGTAGATTTTTCTTTCGTGACCCATCCTTGATCTGTCTGAATCCCTCCTAGTTCAGTCCATTTCTTTATTTCCTCTGGAGTAGCATGCGTCTGGATATCGATTACATCTAGGGTGGGATCCCTGACTGTCATACACTGTGTCGGTACTATTGTCTTTGTCACATCAGTAGTCTGGGTGTGGGTCAATGCTGTATGTTTTGCTGTCTGGTCTGCCAGGTCATTACCCTGGGAAACAGAATCTGTAACTTTAGTATGTGCTTTACACTTCATGACGGATATGCCCGAGGGCAAATGTATTGCTTCTAACAGTGCTTGAATGAGGGGACCGTGTTGGATCTTGGCACCGTGAGAGGTCAAGAAACCTCTTTCTTGCCATAACATGCCGAAGTCGTGTACGACTCCGAACGCATAACGGGAATCAGTGTATATGTTAACATTCCTGTTCTTGGCTAGTATACAAGCTCGGGTCAGAGCGATGAGCTCCGCCGCTTGAGCAGACAATGTGTCAATACGATGTGTTTCTTTAACTTCAGTTTCAGTGGTCACGGCATAGGCGGCCACTAATTCTCCTGTACTTGTTCTCATACATGAACCATCCACATAAAGTGTCAGGTCTGGATTTGTCAGTGGAACATCTGTTAAGTCTCGTCTAGGTTTTGTTACTGCATTAATGATCTCTATGCAATCATGCGGGGCTGGATCTGTCATAATTGTAGGTAACAATGTTGCGGGGTTCAGAATGCTACAGCGTCTGATTTCTATATGTGGCTGGAAGAGTGTCAATTCATAACCTGTCAGTCGTGCTATGGTTAAGTGCTGAGTCTGGGTTCTGTTTAAAAGAACCTCTACAGAATGTGGAACTTGAACTGTTAATGGATGTCCTAAAACAATTGAGTCGCTCTGTCTGATTGCTAGCGCTGTTGCTGCTACTGACTTCAAGCACGCAGGGAGTGCCTGGGCTACTGAATCCAATGTACTAGAAAAATAAGCGCAAGGCTTATGTGAACCTGCTTGGTCTTGAGTGAGGACAGACAACGCTGTGCCGTCCCGTTCTGTAACAAAAAGTGTAAAAGGTTTGCTGTAACATGGTGTCGCTAGAACTGGTGCTTGACATAAAGCTTTCTTTAATTCTTCAAAAGCCTGTGTGTGTTCCTGATTCCAAGGAAGGACAGTCGAAGTCGCTGCCTCCTGTGTCGTTAACTGAATGAGTGGTTTAGCTAGAAATGCATACTGGGGAATCCATTGTCTGCAGTACGAGGTGAGGCCTATGAAGGCCCGCAGTTCCTTTTGTGTCTGGGGTTGTGGCATATTTACAATTAACTGAATGCGATCGGGAGTGAGCTGTCTCCCCACTTTGGACAGCAAGTGACCCAAGTACACAACTTGCTGAACACAGAATTGTAGCTTCGAAGGAGACACCTTGTGTCCCTTGTCGGCCAGAAAATGTAAAACTGTCAGTGATGCTTGTTCACATTCGGGCTCACTTTGTGCGGTGATCAGCAGATCATCGACGTATTGCAGTAAAGCGGTGTTAACTGGCATTATGATACAATCAAGTTGTCTTTTCAGTGCTTGACTATAGATGCTGGGGCTTTCTGTGAATCCTTGAGGTGCGCGTGAAAATTTGAAACTTCGTCCATTTAAACTGAATCCGAAAAGATATTGGCTCTCCGGATCAATAGGTACACTGAAGAAGGCGTTCTTGAGGTCAATTACAGTGAAGAACGTTGCCTCTGAATCAATAGCAGTCAATAGGGAAGAGATGTCAGGAACCACAGGATACTGTGGAATAATGCATTTATTCAGTTCTCTTAGATCAATCACCAGCCGATATACTGGCGGTGCATTGGGATCAGTACGTTTAAGAATCGGAATGATGGGTGAATTACAGATATTGGAGTCGGTTTCTACGACCACTCCTTGGGCAATGAGCTCTTCAATGATTTCCAGTAAAGCCACTACAGCATCGGGTGGTAACTTGTATTGTCTGATTCTTGGTAAAACAACACCTGGTTTAAGTGTTACACGGTATGGTGTGATGTGCATACAACCTACATCAGTTGGGCCTTTTGCCCACAAGTGATCTGGTACATTTTTCAATCTGACATCAAACTCTCGCAAAACATAGTGACCCTTGAAATCCCGCAGAAAGAGTCTAACTCCCTCCGGGGAACAACATATAATAGCTCCTAGAGCCTTCAATGTTTTGATACCTAGCAGATTTTCTGGGCATGATTTCGTAAGTAACAGGTCTGTAACACGTGATAATGGACCCACAGCCAGGGGAACGGGTTTCGATACTTCATTTACAATAGGCTGTCCTGAAAAACCAATGGAAACATTCTGTGAGCCTGAGAGGGGTGCCCCTGGAACTTCATCATGGCTGATTGTGGTGCGACTTGCCCCTGTGTCAATTAAAAACTTTCTGTCTTTTCCCAATACTTGACTATGTACATAAGGACCCTCTTGATCTACAGGAATCTCAATAAGAGGCAAGCCACCTTCCCTCTCTAGGCTGTTTCATGTGTATCGTTGATAATTGGGGTAAGCGGACTGGGCATACTGGTACATCTGTTGTGAAACTTGCTGAGTTGCGGCAATGGGCTGTGGCTGTGATACCGCTACTGTCTGTGCTGCATGTGATGAAGCATGCATAGGCTGTGTATTCTGCATGGGCTGTACGTTCTGTGAAGTCTGTTGATGACCATGATCTTGTCTAGGCGGATGTGGTCTTTCTTTAGTTTTACCTGTTGCTATATTATGTTTCAGAACTGGGCATTCATGTACGTAGTGACCTGGCTGCTTGCAATAATTGCATGTCCCTTTAACGGGAGCTGTGGCGTGACCTGTCTGGGTCGCACCCTTTCTCTGACCGTCGGCTGGAACCGACTGAGCTACTAACATTTTCATTTTCGTGTCTTTCATGCGTTTCTGTTCCTGATCTTGTTCTTCTCTAATTCTGTTCTGATGGTATTGTAGCATCTGTAACATCTGGGATGGCGTATTTGCCTGCCAAGTACTTTCAACTTTGTACACGCGGTTCTTAACTAATGGCAGGGAATTCTCGACTAATTTTGATACAAAAAGATGCGGATACGACTCGCTACTTGGTTTAAGGCCACTATTAATAATGAAACATTTCTCAAATCTTGAATAGAAGTCACTAGTATCTTCATCATGTTTCTGTTTACAGGACGAGATGGCGTCCCAATCTTCCTTTCTAGTTGTCAATAATCTTGGCAGAACCTGTACTATCAGACCTGGTAATGCTTTACTTTTCTCTCCAAGGCCTACCCCTGGGACACGTTTGCTCTCTTCGTCTTCTATTTCTGCCCATACAATCTTTTTCTCTCCCACCTCCCATTCTTTTTCCTTGAGTTTCTCGTAGATGCCCGTAGGCAGCAGTACCTTTAACATTTTCATGATATCTTCATATGTGTAATCCCCCATCAGTAACATGTCTTTAAGTTCTCTGTGAAAACCTGCAGGGTCTTTATCATGACACGGTACTAGTTTCTTCATTTCCAATAGTTCTAACTTGGTCAGAGGCGTGTGTACATACACACGTTTCAAGTTATGATCCTCACCCATAACTGGATGTACTTCTCGTAAGGGGTTCTGACTTTCAATGCCATGCAGACGTTCCATATGATACATTTTTCTTTCTGGGGGCGGAGCGGGGACGTATTCAGAACTTACGAAAGTGTTATATCTGTGTCGTTGTTCTAGAATTAATTGAATTAATTTGGTGCTTAAACCTCTCCATCTATCAGTGAGTAGCGCTTCTAATGTATCGTGTAAGGGACCTGGATCAGAATGTTGGTTTCTGTATAACGTGAGGAGGTGCTGAATCATGTATACACTTGCTAATTTCTGTTCGTCTGGGGAAAGGTTCAGAAAAGTCTGCGCTACTGTGTCATCATTGTATATGTTCGGGTTGTCAGCCCATAATACTGCTGACCGAGCTAGTTCTTGTTCATCCATAGAATTGAGTACATGGTACCCCATTCGGTCTCGAAGCCTTTTATCAGTTTCTTGGAACTGATGTTCAGGGGAATTCGGGTTCGTTATGCTAGAGAGAAAAACTCTCTTGCTTTCTGGACGAATGCCTTTCCTAAGGTAAGTTCCCTTACCTACATATGCTATCGTGTCTGTAGTCGCTTCTTGTTCTTCGGGTTCTTCCTCCTCTTCGGAGGAGGCTTTCTCTTTCTCGTGTGCTTCTATTACTGCTCTTCTTATTTTCTTGTACATACTAGCTATGCAACCCCCTTTATCATGCTTTCCTTCAGATATATTTTGGCCCCACCTGTTAAGTGCATCTAATTCATCCTGTTCTGTCCCAGGCCTGTCTCGTTCTCTGATTAGGCAATTTATAAAAAAACGTAATATATATGCTTGAATGTCAACTTTCTGATGCGCCATGGCATCCTTAATACTTCCTGGGTCCTGCCCAGTCTGGACAAAGTGATATATTCTATCTAGGTGCTCTTTCATTCCTGGTAATAGCAGTAGGTAATCTGCAGCATGTCGTAAGCGTAATGATGCTAAAAACATCCTATCGTCTTTACCGGGTACTGGATCATATCTGCAAACTTGGAGCGGTTCTTTGAGTGTGTCGAGACGGGGTGATTGGAGTATAAAAGGATTCTTCAGATCCTTAAGCTGTAATCTGCGTGTTTGGGGCGGGGTCTGATAGCCCCCGGTCGCACCTCCTGAGACGGAAGCATGCACATTAGTTCTCTGTGGAGTCTGTATCTGTACTTGAACTTGTCTTTTAGTAGGATCAGGTAGAAGTGGTTTCGGTAGATTAATTTTAGGTGCGGGAAGTGGTGGAGGTGGTGGAACAGGGGGAATCTGTCGGGCGGGGGAACCTTGTTGTGGTACTGGCGGAATATGATCTCGGGGCGGGTTACCACCCCCGTCCCCGTCGGTAGGCAGGGCGCGGACAGGCAGATTGGTGTAAGCGGGAGCTACATCCTCTAGATAGGAATTCAGGAATATGTCTTTAGTGGTCCTGTGCATTACTTTAGTTGGGACTAATGGTGACGGCAGATTTTTCGGTATTTCTGAAGTGGCTTCAGGCGAACCCTCGGCCACAAGATACATGCCATTTATAAGATTGTTTCGTGCGCGGTCTATTTGTTCTGATTTTACTCGAATCCCTTCAGTAACTAATTTGTTTTCTTGAGCTTTATCTGATTCTTTAAGTCTGTCTTCTCTACGGAGTGCTTTTTCTGTACGCTTATGTGATTCCTTACGCCAAAATTCTATGGCGTCTTTCTGAGATTGTCTGGCTTTCTTTTTCCATAATGCTTCTTCTACTTTCATGATGCACTCGGCATCCCATGTCCCGGTGGCGGGCCATCTGTGTCTTTCGTCTAGATGCTTAGTATAATCGGCCCATAAATCTAGATACAATATGGCATCTATGCCATGCTTATGATACATGAAATTTCCAGGCGTGTCCCTAGGGGGGATAGGAATTTCTTCCTCTAGCATCCCTTTCCTAGTTCCTATTTGCTTTAACTTGTTAAAAAACGGCATTTTGCTTACTTAGTACTGAATGCTCAATCCTTACTGCTTAAATCTAGACACAGCTAGTTACACAAGAACACAATAATGCACATTAAAACAGTCACTCATACAACGACATTAATCACATGAGAAAAAAAAACATTTAAAAACACATATGACTACCCCCTATACTAGATGTACTGCTAAACAGCACAGATACACTGCTGAGCACAGTGCAAGAACTGGAATCATCGGATATACTGCTAAACAGTACAGATACACTGTCTAAAAGAGTGCAGACCGGACTTGTGTACCCAAACCCGTCTAGATACGTCCCAGCAATGGTACTCACCGGGAAGCACGGAAAACAGAAGGCCTCGGAAAACTCGACTGGACTGGACCGGACTCAACTCGACTCGGCACGTGGATACTTCGGAAAACTGGTGGGCCTCTTGACACCTCGGACCTTGCTTCTTTCGGCTAGGCTCTGGTCGGGATCCTCTGCACTCCTCACCGCCTCGTCTGGGTGCTAATTGCAGTCTTCATCACCTCCGTGGGCCAGAGGGAGATACAGGAAATCCTGCCGGTACGCGTAGGCTCCGTCTAACTGATGGCAGGGGACAGAGTTTGCAACGCACCAACCGGCGCGTGGGGTGGGGGAGGAGTCCCTATTCGGGCGCCAGAATGTCATAAATAATTAATTTACCGTCTTAATTTCTATGCAGGTAAGTACTTAATCAATAATAACTCAAATTGGAAGAAAAAAGACAGAGTCCGTGGTGTTAGAGTTCTTAGGGGTTTTATTCCTTAAAAAGGAATCGTTCCGGAACTGGATATCATGTTCCTGCAACCACAAGGGGTTCAGGAAGGGATAGAGCAACATTTTATTGACAATACATAGCTTATATACTTAAGTTACATTATAGAAACTAATACAGTAGGCGTAACAGCTGAGAGAAACAAGATAAAACACACACGTGATACATATACGTAATTAGGAGGCGTGAACTAGGCGTGAACATAGAGGTGTGTGCTAGAAACGTCACAGGTAGGTATCATAAGTGGGTGGCAACAATAAGCAGAATCTTGCAATGTCAGCAGAAATCTGAGGCCTGGATGCGCGCGCAGCTGCATGACGTGTGATTGACGTGAAGCTGGAGGGTGCTGGGGACTTGACATTTGAACTAGCGGAAAGAGACAGAAGTCTGGCATGTCAGATCAACTCGTACTTCTATCATATCTGATATCTGGTGTTTTAGGAACTGAGTTATCTGGGCGGAAAGGTCTCTGGGGCAGAAGCTATTCTATACTGGCTGAGGGTGCGTGTATAAGCGCCTAAGTGTCTACATGAGAAGCGTGGGGGCATGGGCCTTCCATGGTAGCATGGTAACAGGAGCTATGAATTACTTGCATAGAGACAGTGTGGCCGGGCCCTTTCGCTCTGCAGCTGGGGAATGTTTACTTAAACTAGTAGGCAGGAATGCATTTTCGAGGAGCAGACCAGATAATTCGAAGGTTGAAGTCAGTCTTGGCAGGAAGCAGGCTGAGCTAAGCGCGGTGGGCCGCGCTGGAAGTAAGTCAGAGTTCACGGGTACAGAGGCAGCCTGGGCTGAGGCTTTCGGAGTCAGAAGCCAGAAAAGAGGCTCGGTGGCAGAAATTCAGGGCCTACTTAGCCAGAGCTGAAAAACGTGTAAAGTACACCACAAAAAGACGTTGGCATGGCATACTTAGGAACTGAATATTCAACCCATTCAGGGTGGGTCTGAAAGAGGACATGTTAACGTTGGACGCAAATGTATTTGCGTCTTCATAGCTGGCACAGGAGGGAAGTTACATGCACTTTAAGCTGGTACATGGAGACGGTGGGGTACACGATAGGGAACACAACTTGACCAAAAATTTATATTTCCTCAATATCAGTGATGCGCATCATAGCTGTGCCATAGTTAGCTCTAATTAATTCATCCCTATTCTTCTCAATGCTGATGCCTAGATATTTAAAGTCTCCTTCGCACCAAGCAATAGGGTAGTCAAGCCTGAACTTAACCGTGGACGCCGTGAGTGGGAATATGCACGACTTAACCCAATTCATTTGAATTCCAGAGAGTCTGCCGAATCGTATAAACTCTCTGAGGATGGGGTTTAAATTGTCGTACGGATTACGCACATATAAGGTGATGTCGTCCGCATACATTGATATCAGCAGTTGACGCTGAAAACAACGCAGTCCCTTGTCTTTGTGATGTTGCCGCAATTTTGCAGCCAGGGGCTCTGTCGCTATGGCAAATAGAAGCGGCGACAGGGGGCACCCCTGTCTAGTTCCCCTGGTAACCGGGAATTCCGAAGAGAGTTTGCCATTAATAAGAACTCTAGCTACCGGTCATTCATACAGGAGCCGAATCCATGAGATGAATATCGCTGGAAAACCCATCCTCTCAAGTACACGGAATACATAGTCCCATTCCAGGGAATCAAAGGCCTTAGTGGCATCGAGAAATACGGCAGCCATAGGTAGGTCCTCGTGGACCGAATCAAGGACAGAAAAAAAGGTACGCAAATTATGCGAAGTGGCCCTGCCAGGTACAAAACCACATTGGTCAGGCAAGATTAGGGCTGGGAGCAAAAGGCTGATGCGGGTCGCTATAAGTTTTGCAAGAATTTTCACATCACAGTTCAGGAGGGAGAGGGGCCGATAAGAGTCACACTTAGTCGCAGGTTTCCCGGGCTTTAGCAGTGATGTTATAAGCGCCACACGCATAGTGGGTGGTAAGTGGCCAACCTCAAGAGCGTCTTCGTATACCTCCTTCAGCACAGGGGCCATAAAGTCTATGTAAGTCTTGTAAAACTCTATTGGGATTCCGTCTAGTCCCGTAGCTTTCCCGGACTGCATGCTCATGATAGCATCACGCACTTCATCCACCTCAAAAGGGGCACTTAAGAACGCTCTTTGTGCATCACTAAGCCACCCAAGGGAAACGTCAGCCAGATAGTCTTGCAAGCATAGACTACCAGTTCTAGTGGAGGTATACAATGAGCTATAGTGCTCCACAAAGATATTGAGGATCCGAGCCGTGTCTATACACACTTCCCCGGTTGGGTCCTCGAGTTCTAGGATGATATTAGGTGTTTTGGCCAGTTTCATTGTCGCAGCCAAGGCCTTACCTGGTCTCTCGCCCTCGCCATAGCGCCTAGCGGCCCAGTATTTGTCTCTAAATTTCGTTTCTCTGGCAGCCTCGTCAGTATATTCAGAGACCTTTTCGCGGATAGTCAAAAGGGTAGCATTGTCAGCGTTCCTAGCCAATGACGCCTCAAGGCGTGTAAGATCTGCCTCAAGCAACCTCAAACGTGTCAAGATACTCCTTAGAAATCCGGAGCCTTTGGCAATGCACAGCCCTCTCAAAGTTACTTTAAACGCGTCCCAAATGGTTTCAACTTCAGCGACCGAGTCTTTATTTCTCTGAAAAAAATCTAGGCATTCACAGCGTAATTCTTCCTGGAATACCCTGCAAGCAGCATCGTAGGTTGCATCCGCCATGCAGTTGTGGGGGGGCCTAGCTCAGCTGAGCGTAACGTGAGTTTCACGGGCGAGTGGTCAGAGTACGTCCTGGGGAGATGCAGTGCTTTAGTAAGTGAAGTTGAAAGCTGCGGTGTCAAAAATATGTAGTCAAGCCGTTGTCAAGAGTGTGCCTGTGCCGTGAAGTGTGTACCTTCCCTGGAGCCCGCGTTTAAATGCCTCCAAGCGTCTACTAGACTATATTCAGTGAGCACCGATGATAGTGTCTCCCTTGCCTTAGTGTAATGGTGCGGAGAAGGAAGAGACCTATCAACTGTAGGGTCTAGAGTAGTGTTGAATTCACCTCCCCAAATAATGTGTTGAGGACCTGTCCCCACGACTGTTGCCCACAGTTCTGTGAAAAAGTGCGGGTCATCAACGTTGGGGCCGTAGCAGCATACCAGTGTCATAGCCATGTGCCCCAATCTACCCCACATCATACAATATCGCCCCTGGCTATCCACTCTCACCCCGGTCATGGCAAAGGGTGTACCTCTTTTCACAAGTATCGCTGTACCCCTAGCATAAGTAGAGTAGGATGAGAACACCGTGTGTATTGCCCATCGGGAAGCAAAAGTGTGGGATGTGTGTGCCTTGAGGTGGGTTTCCTGGAGAAGGGCGATGTGCACCGAGTGACGATCTAAGTATGATAGTGTGTGACGTAGCTTCCTAGGGTCTCCCAACCCCGCACATTCCACGTTAAAACATTTAAATCAGCGTCACCCATGGAGAGGCAATGTTTCAAAAATTAGCAATCGATGCGCTAGGAGCCAAAGGGTTGTCAGTCCGGGTCGTGAATGAATATACATGCCAATAGAGGCCCGTGGAATAATGCTCGTGTGTACACAATGCCGTGCGAGAGAACATTCCCGCAATCAATCCGCATAATATCCTGTCAGAATCAAACGCAAGAACACCTTGAAACTTTGGTCAGTTAATAACATACTCCAACTTGTAAACATCCCTCTCAACTTGCCCCGCCTAGGGATCGCCATCACCATATTAAAGTAAAGCATGTCAAGCATTTGAATAGAAACAATGCGGAGGCGATAAAATTGCTCCCTGTTCACATTGGTCCCAACCCACCCGCCTCCCACTGAAGCAACCCAAACTTGCCAGAAATCCCGTCCCACCTACCTCCCACACCAATGAGTAACCATCCTAACAGCTGCAAGGGGGCAAACATATCCCCGGAGGTACACCCTATGGGGGTCATCAAGGGAGGCACAGAGCCACTCCCCACAACCGCGCCCTTCGTCCTGTACAGCCTGAGGCGGGCACGGTCAAGGAGGGGGGGTGGTGCCTGAAGTATAGTACCACCAGCATACCAACACTCGTCCACTGCGCATCAGATCGACAGCAGTGTACATTGTGACGGAAAGCAGTTCACCAGTCTGAGGATGGCAGCAGCAGATCAACAAGGCACCAAGTCGATCGAGCCCGTAGATTAGCCATCTCCAGTCAGCGATTGGGCATCTTCCTGCGGTCTACCGTCAGCACCCCTGTGACCGGAGCGCGCATGGCGCAGAGTTTTCAGAAAATCGTTCACTTGTTGTGGGGTTGTAAAAAAATGTTGCTTGGCTTGGTGAGTCACCCGTAGCTTGGCTGGGTACAACAAAGCATAATCAATTTGCAGGTCTCGCAGTTTCCGTTTGACATCAAGGAATTTACGACGTTGGTCTTGCACCACCGGCGTGAAATCTGGGTAAATAGAGAAGTTGACCCCCTCATATGATTAGGTGCGGTTGGTGCGTGCTGCCCTCAGTGCTGTGTCTCGATCTCGGTAGTTGAGAAGCCGCGCAATGATGGGTCGCGGGGGAGCTCCAGGTTTGGGCTGTGGGCCTAATGAGCGATGCGCTCTTTCTACGATAAATTGCTTGGAGAATGCGGCAGGACCCACAGCCGCCAGAAGCAACCGCTCCACGTACTCCTCCATGCGCCCTGTGTTGGTGGACTCCGGCACGCCCTCCACGCGAATGTTATTTTGACGGTTTCGGGCTTCCAATTCCTCGTTCTTAGCCGCAATAACTCTAAGGACATTGTCCATTCTGGAGAGTTGCGCCTTGTGAGAAGCTGTGGTGTCTTCAGTGGTGGAGATACGCCTCTCCGCTTCGGTGATGCGTTCCTCATGAACATCTATTTTCTGCGCAATGGCGTCCATCCTAGAGGAGATCCGATCTACCTTATCCACTATGGTGGCAATCCCTTGTCGCATCTCCTGCATCAGTTGATGCTTATCCGCTGGCGCCGAGGCAGAACCCGCACCAGATGTCGCAGCGCCGTGGGGTTCTCCCGTGTCCGACGCATTTTTCAGTCCTTTCTTGGGGGGCCGTAGAGTCGAAGGATAACTTAGATTGTTTGTTATCTGGCTTTCCCATGGCTGTTTTAGCACAATCACTCCCTGTAGCGGCAATAATTGTGTCCTAGCACAGCGCAAAACAACAGGGTCTCCGTGCAAGCAATGTGAAGAGGGGTCCAGGCCAGGTACAGCCAGCGCAAAACATCAGCACTGAGGGTGGGGAAGCCGTATATGTATATGCAGGGAGGCTTAGCCAGTCACAGCTATGTGAGGTGCAATAACGATATCAGTAGACAGAAGAAACCAGCGGGACAATACGCAAAATGTGTCCCGGTGAGGCAGGTAGCAATGGAGTCCCCAGTAGTGCAGTGCAGGTCTCGCAGGGCCAGTAAGGTTAAACTCGGCTGGCACCCGCAGTAGCCTTGGATACGCACCCAAGTATGAGGGGAGTGCAGGACATGCACCGCAGGCCAAGAGGGTCAGCGCAAGCCTCCAGCAGTCAACCCCAGCTCCAACAATAGTGACCGGCTCCAAAGCGCTCTCAATATAGAAAGCCCAGTTTGCACCTTTCAAGCGCACCAGGCTTCAGGCGAGCCGCACCTGCGTGATAGGCCAGGCCAGATATGCCGGTCCATCGCGCAGCCCAATCAAGACGTGGAGGGCATAAGGATGGCACCTAAGTGGCCCACAGCAGTGTAGAAGCAATAGCCCAGGTGATCTATGCGGGCACCGCTACAGTACTCAAAATGCAGTGGGCAATTACCGTGCAGGGATTTGCAAGCTGTCACTCTCCAGTGGGCAAGGCAAGGGGTCTCGTCAAGGACGCGATGCGGCAGCAATGTTGGGTTTATTTCATTTACTGAACTGACTGTGTTTTTACAGAATACTAACTCTGGTGTGTGACTCCTTCTGCTGCGGCACAGTGACTGAATCGAATAATTTGACTCGATTTACAGTGAAATCAAACCAAATGCGTCTAATTAGTAAACGTGAGAACTAGAGAGAGAGGGGGGCTTAGTTCGAATAAAGGACAAGAGATGGGAAGAAATAATAGAACATTATAAGGAACACAGAAGAGCAGGTTTAAGGAACAGGGTGGAAGAAAGGGTGAAACCAGGGTAAGAAAGATCGCCCCTTGAGCATCAGTGTCAGGAGCAAACTCAGAACTTTTAGAAGCTGCAGCGTCCCGCGAGTGGTGCGCGCGCTCGTGTGAAATCTGACACAAAACAGATGGCACACTGCGCGCCGCTGCTCGTAACCGCAAGCCGTAGGCCTTTTCACAAGCTTCCAGAGCGATTCCAAGGGGTTGTTTTTCTAGAGCAGCGCATGCGCACATGGTTTCAAAGGTCAACGCACATCCACTGTGTCATGGTTGACAGGGTACCAGTGGATAGTTTAAAAACCAACAGCGTCAGTCCCAAAACCGGGAGTGATCCAGTAAGAATACTCCTTCATTTATTCCCCTTTGCACATCACTGTTTGATACTTTAATTTAAGTAGGGAACAACATGAGATATCCCTGAACATAATGGTGCATATTACTCTGATGATAAAACGAGCTGTGAAGGTGTGCTTGAAGCAACTTTTTCTGTCACACTCTACTGACTTTGAAAATAGTGAATAAGAAACACCTCAAACTCTAGGACGAAAACAAAGGATGTGACTGGCAACAAAATTTTTTCTAAAAAGAGAAAGGAATGAAGCACATTGGCTGCCACCAGTGCCTGTTCTTATTCCATGCTCTGGGCTTATGAGCAACATCAGAGGAAGAAGCTCTGAAATACTTGATGGCCTAATGATGCCCGGACCATCACTTCCAAGTTTGTCAATCCAGCAAGCAGGACAGGAGGAAAGGGCAAGCAAAAATCACCCTCCACCAGACAAAGTGATAAGGGTAAATTAGTAAAAGAATGATTGGCCACCAGAGGATGAACGCCGACTCACTGTCCTGCCCCATTTCTATTGACAGAAGGCTGTGGATAGCCTCTTCCATCAGCACTTCAGACACTGTCCTGTTATGTTTGTTTTGCTATGAGACTCTGGCTTAGGTTGCCCTTTTAGTGAATTACATTTCAAAAGTTCAGCTATTTGTTTAGTACGCTATAAAAACCACTAATAAAGTAAAAATCAGTATCAACCAAATACTCCCTTACAATGTATCCCTACAGTTCAAATATACAATTTTAATTGATTTACAGTACAGAAAAGTGAAAGTTGTAGATGTTTGAAGTGGGGCACTTTCCTTTTTAGGTCTCACTTACCAGACATTGCTGTTGCGAGTCTATTGCGAGTGGTGCGCGTGCGCTGATGTGAAAACTGACACAAAACAGATGGCACACTGCGCGCTGCCGCTCGTGACCGAAAGCGGTAGGCCTTTTCTCACGCACAAGGGCGAGAAAAGTCGACAGCAATTCCAAAAGGTCGTTTTCCTAGAGCAGCGCATGCGCTGCTCTAGGCTTGACCTAAAAAGGGTGCCCAGACATAGGCGGTGAGGGAAACCTAGATGCTGGAAGCGATAGCCAATCCTCAAATACATCATCTGGGAGTGACATACAGAAGACAGGGTCGGAAATCCCGTACACTAATAGGTTTCTATCACTGGTGGAGTTGCTGGAGGAGGACACCAAAATGGGGCCAAGGTGTCACCCTCCTCATCAAACACAGCATCTCGCGACATGTATCCTAGAACCAGATTGTAGATCTACCAATGTTCCCCAAGAAATACTTAGCCTCATTAATACTTTCAGACTAGAGGTCGAGGATATGGGAACCATGCTTGAGGGTCTTATTTCCCTGGTAAATCAGCTATTGAATAAGGACCCTTCCTGTCCCTCTCGCCCTGTACCCACTGACTCTACATCTCCTCAGGTGGTTTATCCAGAGTGGGAGATACCCACTGTAGGTAAAGCTCCCAAGTTGGCATCTTTATGCAAGCTAGCCCCTACAGCCATGCCACGTGTAGTGGTTCCAGCACCCTCCAGGACCGAATAATTAGCTCTGTAATTCGCGAAGACATCTCAAGGGCTTCCAGACTTACCTCCCGAACCCAATCACTAGATTGTATTGAGCTTACACTGAATGAGGTTGAAGTTGCGGAAAATCTTCTTTCCCTGGAATATCGTACTTGTCCCCAGAAGGTTCCTCGATCCAATTGAGACGGTTCTTACCAAGCAGTGCGTGCCACCAAACACTAGAAAATACACTCTCTGGGTTTAGAGGCGTTTCCTCTCTTGAGCATAATGATTGACTGCTTTGTAATACCCAGAACAAACTAGATGGTCTTTTTGCTCCCCATATGATTAAGGAATACCCTCTCTTACCCTTAGCTGGTACTCAACTTCCTTGTCTTCATCCAGGAAGGGAGGCTACTGCCTCTCGGGAAGCACCCTCCTTACCTGTACGAGTATCGGGCCCAAATGATGCACTTATTGATGTTACAAGCGGACAGCGGCTACATTCACCTGCTACCCATGGGACATCCATGTTATCCTGGAATGTAGCAGGATTGAAGACGAAGACCGTCTCCCCTGATTGGTTCGCTTTTATTGATCGGTTTGATGTCTGTTGTTTTCAAGAAACCTGGGCAATAGACCCCCTATACTGCTTAGGTTACTTAAATGACTATACCCCTGAAACATGTGTGGGTAAGGGTCGACCCTCAGGGGGATTGGTAATCTAGGTGCGCCAAGCTGGCGGTTTTAATATGGAGGTCCTTGAAACACAGAGTAATGATATTGGTGCGATCAGGTTGAAGTGGGGCCAACAAGGGTTGGTGGACTTTTCTAACGTTTATGCCAGGGGCTCAAAGGGGAAGAAGTCGGACGTTATAGCGGCTTTGGACGACTTATTAGATCTACACTCCTGTGGTTCAAACATTCTGATCGCGGGGGATTTTAATGTGACTTTTGAGACCCTCACTCTTGAACATTGTTGTAGGAAGGTGTCATCTGATTGCTTGGTTGCCCCCACTTTTTTCCTGATGTTTTGCTGGTTTTTGATTTAGTTTGGCTGGGATCCTGCTATTCAGGATCCCAGCCTATCTGCTTTCTCCCTAAAATGGATTCCATGTACAATAGGTACATTCCAGTTTGGTTACTGGGATACCCTTGTGAGTCCCTAGTATATGGTACAATAGGTACTAAGGGCATAGGTACCCCAGAGGCCTACCAGGGGCTGCAGCATGTATTTTGCCACCCCTGGGAAGCCTTCCAAAATTACACCACAGGACTGGTGGCGCAGCCTGGGTAAGGTGGTGCATGCACCCTGTACTGAGATATAGGTTACCTATATCTACCTTAAATCACTTCACATAGAGACCTATCAGTCATTCCTATGGCAGGCCTTATCAATCCTGAAGGTAGGGTTCTTGATTTCATGTGAGAGGGTGCCTATGCATGAGCAGAGCCCCTCTGTAGCCTCGGAACCTATTCTCTGGGGCTGTTCTGTGATGCAGCCTGACCATATACTCTTAAGTGCATTATATCCTAGCAGTAAATGCTAACTTTGGGTTGGCTGCACGGAAACATGTTGTGTTTGGTGTAAAACACTTTGGAATCCTACCTCCCCGCCAGTCCTGGCGGCGGGGGTAGAATTCCACCCTTCTAGAGGGAGAGATATGTACACACCGGTCTACCCGATAACCAGTTTAAAGAACCCTGGCATCACAAAATGGATGCTGCAGTCACATACACAAGTCTGGCCTCCTGCTGCTGACCGAAACTCTGGCAGGTGAGGCCGGGACAGTAGGTTTCCTGTCACAGGGAGGTGTAACCACCTCCCAGACAGGCCTTAGGGAATTAGGGCTGGGTGGGTGCACTCCAGGAGTACTTTGAAGTCTGCACTGGGGGCACATTTGGTGTCCCTGTGCATAGTCCAGTTCAAACCAGTTGCACAGGGCTATGAGCCCCTGCTCTGGCAAGAAACTGGACAAAGGAAATGGGTGCAGCCACCCCTCTTTCCAAACCCTGCCTTAGGTTGGTCCCCAAGAGTTAGTCCAACCCCTTTCTTACGTATAAATAAGGAACCCCTGGTAACAGGACTTTAGATATCCCTGGATGAAACTCTGCAACTGAATCCTGGAACTTCGATGCTCTACTTAAGACTAGAGGACTGAAGAAATCTCTCTTGGGGTCAAGGAGTGATTCCCCTGCTTGGCAGGCACCAACAAAGCATTTGCCGGTCTGTATCTCCGAAGCTCCCGATGGACTCCGAAGTATCTGCAGCCCAGGAAGAGGATTTCCAGACTACTCAGAGGTCGACCCCAGTCCCCTTCAAAGCCGAGACCTGCAGCCCTCGTGAGTGACGTGGAACCGGAACATCTGGACACCGTGCACATTTGCAAGTGCATTAACTTGTCGACATCTCTTGAAGTCGTGCTTTAGGTTACTTGTAGCCCTAGCCCCAAGCACCATCTGCACTGAAGATTGTGGGCCCACACTCCATGAGTGTTCCGTGGGCCTGCTTCTTGCATTTCTACTCGAGGCTCCTTTGCGATCCCTAGTCCGTTGACTGGTGGGTCCCTGTGAAGTCAACTCTGATTTTCCTTGGGCTTCTCTGATTGCTTTAGATGTGCCTTGACTCCCCACCAAGTGGTGAGTCCCTTGGACCTTGCTGGCCCGCACCAAGTATCTTTTTCCTTTCTGCGTGGGTTGCTGTTGCCAAGACTTGTTGGGTCCAATCCGGGCACTGATACCGCACCACTCGACATACTTCATGGGACAGCACAAATTTAGCTCCTGATTGTCGTTGACGCTGCTTGGTCCTCGTGGCTGAAGAGTCAAGCTTCACCTCCTTCACCTGAAATCACCCAACATCGGTGGGTATCTGCCTATCGTGCCCCTGGTCACTGGCTAGTGACCCAGACTCTGTCCCCTCTGCTTTCAGGTTCTTCTCATCTTCGATCCAGGCTTGGATCACTGCAAACACTTTCCACTTCGACTGCAGTAGCACTTTGCAGCAGATCACCATTGGAAACAGCGACGATTCCCGACACCTAAAGATACCTATGCACCCGGCTTCCCTGGGTGAGGTAACTCGAGTACTCCATTGCTCCTGTGGGTGTTGGCTTTAGAACCCCTTAAGTCTAAAGGGCTTTGCTCAAAGTCCCCCTCTAAGGGTCCCTTTTCTTTAAATTTCCAACCACGACATTCCCCATTGAAGTTAACGGAGATCCGTGGCTGTGTTCAGACACTGCACGTGTCCCCTGTGGGTCCCCTGCATCACTACCTTGAGTGGTTCCTGGTGGCCCCAGCACTTCTACAGGCTCTAGGCCTTGTGTCTATCAAAGTTGAGGTTCTTATACCACTTTATTGATATATGTTTGGTACGCCCCTAGGGCTCAACATATATTGTGTTAATTTACTGTGTGCTATTAAGTTTTCTGTAAGTACTTTTGCCTCTAGCCTCATAAAGAGACTAGAGGGATGTGTTTAGAATAAATACATATATTTTATATTTTATATATATTCCTTGTGTGGTTCTCCTTTCATTTGGTCATTCACGAGATTATAGACTGGTAAAACAAGTTGCTTCACATTCCTCCAAGACTTAGCCTGAAGGCTGCTCTCCATAGCTACCACAAGGATAGCTTTCAATAAAGGTTGTCTGTAACCTATCATCAATAAGGGTCGTTTGGAGTGGTGCAAGGTGCAAGAATAGTGGACAGAATATGCCAGGCCAACTTCTCACATATTAATTCAAGTCTTGTTAAAGCAGGCACAACAAAGTGCACAGCATTGACGCCCTTCTTTTGTATCTTTTGTATTTGCAACAGCGTGCCATGCGCCCTTCCACTTTAATAATGCCTGTCGCTTATTTGAAATGCAGTCCACACAGCACTCGTGGGACGCCGCTTATTTGTATTTGCATCGCCATGCAGGATTTCTCTTTGGTAGCGGCTGCCGCCCCGCACAGCATGCGCTTCCTGCAAGTGCTGTGTGGCGCGGCGGCTGTTCTTGAAGTGGGAGCGCGCAGGGCCCGCTACAAATGCAAACAAGCTGGCACCATTGCCCAATTAATGGATAACTTATCCTACACCTTCGTCAGGACCTTAAGTATTGCTACTGCTCTCCTTCCCATTGGTCAATTTTAACTCACATCACATATACACTACTGCACTGCATTCACGATTCCCACATAATCGAGTACTCGTATCTAGAGGTCCAAATACAGTCAGATGCGTTCACCCAGTACTTCATTATCTGTGGACATGACCATACTGTATAGAAGAACATAGCCCATGCCAATGCATGTTTTCGCGACATGTTTGTCTTTCCTGGATCAGTCCTGTGTATCATTTTGAGTGTGCCATTAATGCAGTGAAATCATAACATGTTTGAGGGCAGTGTCCCGCTTGTATCTGTGACATACAACCATAGTCCCTTCCTCATTCCCCCCTCACCATCAAAATAATTTTTGGCATGTCATCTTGTAGTGTTCTTTAGTGTCTTGAGACCGATCCGCTTGACATAGGCAGATCCAGTATGTCTGTGAGGGTGCTAGTGAACCAGGTGTCCCTCAATGCTTGTGGTTTTTCCTGCCTGTGACTGGAAGCATTTAACCTGTTCAATCCTGGGATTTGCAGTCCAAACTCTGTAGTTTTTCCCTTCCATTTCCCGTGACTATCAGTTTTTCCCTCTAAATGTCTCCTTTGCTCTGTGCTAAGACCAGCATGTTAAGCAGTGCACCCCCAGTGACCATTTTGTGATAACAAGTAAGTGAAACCAGCCCCCCTTCCCCCATGAGACAGCAGTAATCTGCCATAAGATGTTTAAACTGTGTTTAATAGGGACTGTGCACTCGTTTTCTGGCCAGGAGAGGGAGTAAAGTTTTATACAAATAGTGTGTTGTTAGAGGACAAGTTTGTTAGGGCCTTACCTGCAGAAGTACAAAGTGTGGATTGAGCCTGTCTGTCTCCTACGAGATTTCTGAATAGAGGAGCAGCTTCTAATTCCCTGGCCCGCAAACCTTGTCTGAGGTATCTGGGACCTAATATAGTCTGATAATGTTTGGTACATGTGTACACTGATTGGTGGTTGTATCTGATGTTTCTATTGGAATAGGGTTAGTGTCTTCATTGGTTGGGTATTTGAGGGTTCTGATTGGTTTCTGGGTCTGTGATTCAATCAATGTAGGGTTGGGGCTAGGGTTAGGATTTCTATTGGAAGTAGGGACTAGGGCTTCCTGTGTTATTTGTTGTTGGGACTGGGGCTAGGGTTAGGCCTTTAATTGGAAGTAGCGATTAGAGCTTCTGGTTTGATTGGTTCCTGGACTAGGTGTGGGACTAAGAGTAGGGTTAGGCTTTCTATTGAAAATAGGAACTATGGCTTCCTGTGCCATTTGTTGCTTGGACTAGGGTTGAGACTACTGGTAGGGCTAGGGCCTCTATTGGACGTAGAGATCAGGGTTTTCTAAACTGATTGGGTGCTTGGACTAGGGTCATGATTGGTTGTAAGGTCCTGGTCTCCAATTGGTTCTAGAGTTTAGGGTTAGTGATGTTATTGGATAGTGTTTGGGCTAGGGTTCCCAATGGCTGAAGGGGTCACCTGACTACTAGGGCTATAAACGGCCAAGGCTTAGGGCATCTCCGCTTGGGAGTCGGAGCTAAGGATGAAGAGGACATGGGTGAGTGCCTGTTTAAACCTGTTAGAGACTGGCCGGGACCAGTGCCAGGAATGCTGCCCATTCATTAATACCCACCCTACGTATTTGTCACTCTGTATATATACATTTATTTTCACTATAGATATGTGCCTATCTTTGTGTATTGCTTTGTATAAACATGTACAATATTTATGTTATAAAACAACAAAAAAGACAAAAATCATTTTTGGTCTACATGTTCTTGCTTCCATTGTGCATCTATGTGCCTCCATGTACTTGGATCTATGTGTCTGTTACTTTTCTCCTTAAAAAGCATATCCAATGCACTACCCTATTTCTCAACCTGTACCTCTATCAATATCTTTAATCTGCATATACTTACCTCCTTTATGCATCTATATACTTTCAATTCACTTATGTATCTATATATTTATCACTTTCTTCTAATTTAGCATATCCAATGCACTACCCTATTTCTCAGCCTATACTTCTCTCAATATATCTTCTAGCCCAACTTTCTGACTCATTTCAAACTTCTTTCTACTACTCTTTCCAATTCACTACCCTATGTCTCACCCAATACATCTATCAATATATCCTCTACACCCACTCTCTTTTATCCTGTTAGAAGGGGCGATCTCAGAGGGCCAGGTTGTGCTCACCTGACCACCCCAGGACCCACCTCTCCCACAGATATTGCCGAGTCTTAACGTGGGGTCCTCGGGGGCTGGCTGTGCGTTCTCAGGGTTCACCCTCTCGGGGGTGGCCACCCGGGCGGCCATGGACCGGGTGCTCATACAGGCCCATTCGGGCAGGCCCACCATCTCCAGGTGGGTTCTTCGTTCTATCCGCTTCCACGGGGAGCTCTCCAGATCGTTGCCGAGCAGGCAGTCCACGGGCATGCTGGTGCGGACCGCTACTCGTAACTCCCCGGAGACGTCCCCCCCACTCGAACGGGACTTGAGCTATCCGGCAGGTGCGGACGGAATTGTCAGCTGCGATCACCCTGCAGGAGATGTGGGGAACAATTTGGGCTTTGGTGACCAAGTGACATTTTACTGCGGTGATACTGGCCCCGGTGTCTCGGAGCGCCCCTATGCGGTGGCCATTGACGGTCACCTGTTGTCGGTACTTCTCCGTGTTGTCTGGCAGGGGGGCTCCCGGGACCATTTTCCTATCACCCAGGGAGACTAACATCATTGCGGCGGGGTCACCCCCCTCGAAATCCTCCTCCCCTTCCTCTTCTAGGGCTACAGAGGCTATCTGGCGCGCTGGGGGACCCGCAGAGGCGGGCTTCTTGAACAAAGGGCATCGGGGGTCATTGACGTAATGCCCTGGCTGTTGGCAATGGAAGCAGGCTTGGCCGACTCGGGGTCCTGGCTTGGCTGGAGGGAACCCTGCGCGCGCTGTGGGAGGGGAGGTGCCGGGCTGGTGTCTGGGGGGACTGCGCGGGGACCCTACCTGGGACCCCCTCTGTCTACTCTGAACCCCCCTTCCCCTCTGGCGGGAAGATCCCTGTTCGTTTTAACCAGAGTCTCCCCCGGGCCCCCGGGGGAATCTGGTGCTCACCCAGCGATCGGCCTCGACAGCCAGGTTCCGGGGGTCAGCCAACTTGCTGTCCAGAAGGTGCTGTCGGAGTTCCACAAAGCAATTTGTGGACAAATGTTCATAAGCAATGAGGTCGATGAACCCCTCGAAGGTGGACACTTTGCTGCCCTTGATCCACCCTTCCAGGGCCCGGCTGTAGAAATTCACGTATTCTACCCACGTGGTGCCAGGATCTTTTTGCAGTCTCGAAACCTTTGTCGGTACATTTCCGGGGTGAGCCCGTACCTTGTGAGGAGGGCCTCCTTCATGTGGCTGTAGGATGTTTGCTCGGAGGATGGTAGGTCGAGTAGGGTGTCTCTCCCCTCGCTCAGAAATCGATCCCACAGCCCGGCTCCCCAATCCGTCCGCGGAACTCGGTGGGAGGCCATGGTGACCTTGTAGGCCTTGAACCATTGCTGGATGTCATCGTTCTTATAGTACTCTTTGACCACATCCTTGGGGATGTGGACCTTGGGTTCCACCGGGGGAGCGGCCTCTCGGGCCCCCGATGTTCGGTTGTCTTCGCTCCGGGCCTTCAGTTCGATCTCCTTCAGGCCGCGCTCGTGCTCCAGCTGGAGTCTTTTCCCTTCGTGTTCTCTCTGGAGTTTCTTCTCCTCCAGCTCTCCTTGCAGCCGCAACTGCTCGATGGCTAGCTTCTTCTCGGCCAGCTTGAGTTCTCCGTCTATCTTCAGATGGGCTAGTTCCAGCTCGTGGTTTTGATCGCGTTCTCGGTCTGTCATCTCCTCTGGTGATAGACCCCTCTCTGTGCTGAGACTCCGCGTCGGGGACTCTGCTCTCTCATGCTCTGGGGCGCGGGTTTTGGTCAGTGGCCCTCCCTCTCCGCCGTCTTCTGTCGGCGGGGGAGGATGTGCTCCGGCCTCCACCCAGGATGTCAGGGCTTTTTGAAAGTCTTCTTTGGTGCTTAATCCCGTTGTCGGGATATGGAGATCTTTGCAAAATTGCTTCAGTTCCCGGTGCGCATAGTCTTCCAGAAGCTCCATCTAGAAGGTGGTCTTGTCGTTCGTGAGGCTCATGGTTGTTCTTCGTTCGGGTAGTGTGACAGTACTGTACGATCCCTAGACGTAGGTTCTTATCGCGACGCTGCCACCAATGTTAGAAGGGGCGATCTCAGAGGGCCAGGTTGTGCTCACCTGACCACCCCAGGACCCACCTCTCCCACAGATATTGCTGAGTCTTATCGTGAGGTCCCCACCGGGGAGGACTTCGAGTCTAGGATCGTACCCACTGAGCTCACGCCACACTTATGAACGGACACCACAACGTTGAATGGCAGTAACAAGGTGTTTATAAGCCGTAAAAAGAAAGTAGCACTCTTATGTACAAATGATCGAGGGATCACAAAGTCTTTGAGGATTCGGGAAGAGGGAAGCGGGACAGCCTTTGGGCCAGTACGAAGCATACCCTGCGCACAGCTCTCAATCCTCGAGCCGGGGGATACGGGAGATGATGAACGTACTGGCTGCTTCACTCACGTCGAGACGGGTCAGGTCGTGATGGTAGCGTCGATGGTCCAGCCGGACCAGAGAACTCCTCGAGCCGCGACTAGGTCAGCAGGGCTCGATCCGGAGAAGTTCGTGAGGAGCCGCGACAGCGTCAGCAGGGCTCAGATGGTTACAGGTTCAAGCTCGAGCTGGGACAGCATCAGCAGGGCTCCGAGGTCTTTGCAAGGTCGAGCCGCGACAGCATCAGCAGGGCTCCGATGGTTACAGGTTCAAGCTCGAGCCGCAACAGCGTCAGCAGGGCTCCGAGGTTTTTAGCTAGGACGAGCCGCAACAGCGTCAGCAGGGTTCCGAGGTCTTTGCAAGGTCGAGCCGCGACAGCTTCAGCAGGGCTCCGAGGTCTTAGAGAGGGCGAGCAGGGACAGCGTCAGCAGTGCTCAGGTGGTTCAGTTCCTTGTTGCGAAGAGGGAGCCGCGACAGCGTCAGCAGGGCTCGGTGAGGCAAGGTTGAGTTCTTCTTAGGATCAGCCGCGATCAGATCAGCAGGGCTTCCAGGTCCAAGATACAACTGCCTGCTAGTTGTCTGGCGGGCCCTGATATAGTCCATTGGCCCTTTGATGTCCGGACCCTCGCAGGCGGAGGTCTCATACCTTGGGGGCTGGTCGTTGGCAAGGTCCGGCGGTTGGCTCTTTGATCTCTTTGGAAGATGCGTCCGGGGATTCCAAGACGCCAGCGTGTCTGGAGCCAGCCCTCGGGTAGGCCAGAGGGGCAATCGAAACTGGCCCACAGGGGGAGGCCAAAGGTGTGATAGATACCAGTCTCTCAGGGGAGGCCGGAGGTGCCATCGAAACTCCCTGGCTTATCTCACTCGGGGAGCCCTTTACCCCCCAGCCGGGACTGGCGAGCCTTTGGAGTCTGGGTTTTGCTGGGGCTGGGGTCATGCTAGGCCCATGGAGTCAGGGATCTCGGGAAGGGAAAATGGCTGCCGGGCCTTGTGGGGCATGCAGGTTTAGGCGCTCGGAGCCGGGAGTGGGACGGGATAAGCGGGGCTGGTCGCCGGTTACAGAGTCTGGGCGTACAGGGAGCAGGGGGTGCTGCGCAGGGAACTCAGGGGGCAGGGCTACGCTAACAGGGTGCGGAGGAACAGGGCCGGACCACACCACGAGGCCGGGTCCAACATATCCCAAACCCCATACCACTACTATGTTTCACACAATAATCCTCTCTCCTACTCTATCTCACCTTGTATCAACAGACACCTCTTTTACTATACCGATCCCCCAAAAGAAACCTTTCTAAACTCTCCCCTCTGACTCTTCCCCTCCAAAAACACGTTTTACTCATCCAAAAGCCTCCTCCTACTGCTATGGCCTAAAAAAAGAAATCCTTCACTCTTCTATCCCTCCACTATCCTTTTCAATCAAAATAACAGACTAACATGTTCACTTCTCTAATTCCATATTCCACCATATTAATTCACCACTAATCCTTTATGTGTTCCAGAGTAGTGTGCTACTGGCCATCAAAGCGTTTCAACACCTCATCAGGCTTACAAGCGCTATATAAATGCAAACCCTTTTTCCTTTTTTACCTCTCCCCAACCCTTCTCAATCCAAATAACTGACTAACATATCCACCACTCAAATTACTTCATATTTCACTATACTAATTTTCAACACTAATCCTTTATGGGTTCCTGAGTAGCCTGCTACTCGCCAGAAAAATGATTTAACACCCCATCAGGGGTAACAGGCACTATATGAATGCAACCCTTTCTTTCCCTTCTATCCCTCCGCTATCCTTCGCACTTCCAATAACTGACTAATATCCACCACTCAAATTACTTTGATGTTTCACCATACTAATTCACCACTAATCCTTTATGGCTTTCCGGAATAGCATGCTACCCGCCAAAAAAAGCGCTTCAACACCCCCATCAGGGGTTAGAAGCGCTATATAAATACAAACCTTCTTTCCTCTTCTATCCTTCTGCTATCCTTCCGAATCCAAATACCTGACTAACATATCCACCACTTAAAAGTTACTTGCATGTTTTACTATACCAATTCAACACTAATCCTCTATAGATCCCGGAGTAGCTTGCTACTCGCTGAAAAAGCGCTTCGACGCCTCATCAGGGGTAGTAAGCGCTATACAAATGCAATTACAATACAATACAATACAATATTGTGATTTTATTCAGATGCGGATGAGCAATGGGGGATCTTAAAGTTAGAACTGCCACCAATTAAAAAATGGTCTGACATGGCAATCTAAATCAATGTCACTTATCTAGAGAAGGGACCACAGCCGGCGAATGTCAGATCCACATCCGATAGGCATGGAGCAAATACTTTCAACAATGGCAATTGAGCTAGTCGCATAGACTACTTATTAATCAATCTGCGACTGTGGCATCCCTTAAGGGATATGGTAGTAAGAGAGCGACCAGAGAGTGACCACAACTCCCTGTGTGCAACTCTTGATGTGTTACCACAACGGGAACACACGCGATCAGAGAATAATTTGCTCACAAGGATGTGGTTCCATCAAACGACATGAGACGCCTAAAATGGGCAAATATACTCAAGCACCCCGAAGCTTTAGCTTCAATATCCCTAGACGTTGAAGGGGCGATTTCAGAGTTGGAAGTATGCATGCTAAACTCAGCTGCTCTTGACCCGGTGATCGGTACCCATGTTAGCTTTTTTGCAAAGCTACGCACTTATTTCATTAGATGCCATAAGGCTAAGGGAGTCTATCCTAGGAAAGGCCCACAGTGGTTCAATATGGAATGTAAAGAGGTGCACAGACAAATAGGAGCTGCAATTAAAGAGTGAAATCCCAGTGCTGTACGGCAACTAAGGTATAAGTACCGAAGAGCACAAGTTAAGGCAGAAAAATCCTGGGATGAGGATAGATGGCAGGAACTCAAATTAGCGTGCGTAAACAAAAATCCCAAACAGTTTTGGAACATAGCTAAGTGGGACAGGGGTGGTCTGCCAACCCAGCCGCAAAACCACGTTTCACAGGAGCATTGGGTCACTCACTTTAAGCCTCAATATGCACGTAGCTTAGGGGAAGGGACGGAAGAGAAGCCCCCATGCCGGTACTAAACAGGCACAGTTTCTGAAGATGCTGAAGTTAGTCTGGCTCTGGGGGCAGTAACAGGAGGTAAAGCACCGGGCCCAGATGGCATTCTGCCAGACATATTTCGGTATGAAAAATCTAAATGGTGCCACTACAACGCGATGGTGGCTAACGCAATTGCGCAGGGTGCCCCAGTTACTGATTTGTGGAAAGGGGTGGAGATTATCCCCGTTTTTAAAAAGGGGGATAAATCCCTGCCAGGCAACTACGGGCTAATCAGCCTGAGAGACTCACTCCAAAAGATAATTCTGCATCTAGTTTTGAACAAACTGCAGGATTGGGTGGGAGAGACAGATAGCTTATCTCCTCTACAAGCAGGCTTTAGGGCGTGTACTAGTACCATTGATCAGGTATTTCCTTTTATTATGCTCTACTGGAAGACTGTGGTCTTGAACAAGGGTAGCGTTTATGCTGCCTTTGTGGATCTTAAATCGGCTGCATGCTGAAGTGCAACGGAGGGCAAGAACAAGAAGGTTGGGCTTGGATGTGTCCCAGAGTAATTACCAGTGGCAGAGATGAACTCAAACGTTCCACCCATCATTTTCCGTATTCATAAATATGCCAGGTGTTCCCAGATGTGGGTCCCGTGCTCGCTGCAATGCTGGAATCAATCCGCACCCTATAGTCAGGACCCAGATGTGGGTCCTGTGCTCGCTGCACCACTGGAATGAAGCCGCGCCCTACAGTCAGGACCCAGATGCGGGTTCAGTGCTCGCTGCACCGCTGAAATCAAGCCGCACCATACAGTCAAGGCCCAGATAGGCTGAAACCGGTCTTGGGTTGGTTGAGTTCCGGTTCAGAAAAGATCTGCATTGGCTCTTCAGGCTGGACTGCTTCTATTGGAAGGAGTCTAAAGCTGATTTCCTGTTTGAGGTGGCATTCAGGGCCAACAACCAATTGATCTCCCTCTTCTGCTTGGCCTGGGGAGGACCTGGACGTAAGCCGGAGTCTAGTGAGGATGAGGATGTGATAAGTGCCTGGTATGGACCAGGACATGACCCCGGGGCTTGTGAGGACCAGAACCTGAGCTGGGCCTTGTGACGAGCAGGATGTGAGCCAGGGCCTTGTCTGGACCTAGACATGAGCTGGGGCCTTGTGAGGACCTAGACGTTAGCCGGGGCCTTGTGGGGACCCGGACGTGAGCCGGAGCCTGGTGGACAAGTACATGAGCCAGGGCCTTGCGAGGACCAGGACGTGAGCCGGGCCTGGTGGACCAGTACGTGAGCCAGGGCCTTGCGAGGACCAGGACATGAGCCGGGCCTGGTGGACCAGGTCGTGAGTCGGGCCTGGTGGACCAGGACATGACCTGGGGCCTGGTGGACCAGGTCGTGAGCTGGGCTGGTGGACCAGGTCGTGAGCCGGGCCTGGTGGACCAGGGCCTTGTGAGGACCAGGATGTGAACCGTGGCCTGGTGAGGACCTGTTATGTTCCATATAGGTACCCATATATAGGTCCGGGTAATATCATATACTTCACCTTTTAGGATTGAACCTTTACCTAGTTCAAGTCGTGGGTGCAGCAGGAGGGTTTTTCCCTGAATAATAGCCTCCTATAACTTCATCAATGGACTCATACAGTATGAATGAATATTCATGAGGGTTCTTGGAAACCAGGTAGAAGCTACACCACCTGCATAATATCTATGTACAAGGTTCATCCCCTACGTCATGCTCAAATTCAAAAATGGCTAATACAAGGGACAAGGGACAAAGAAACACTAGATAATTTTTGTATAAATACAGCACATCTTACTGAGTTAAGAGAGAGGAGATCAGGACTTCCATGCCGACACACTGACGCGAGAAGCTGAGGTTCCTGCATGCAGACACTCCAGCTCGCAGTGGTCTGAACATCCCTTGCGGGTTGTCCAGTTTGAGACCAGAACGGGGGTCCCACCCTCTCTCAATTCAGGTAATGGGGTTTGACTTATCGTAGGAGGATTCTTGGCTCAACACCTACACACATGCTAGGTACACTTAGGTACATCTAGATAGGATTGCATCGTAGGACTACACATTTTACTGTCCTGTAATTTAAATACTTGTATGCATTCGTGATTTTAGCAGAATGGTAGAAATCTATCATCCTTTTACGTTTCTAGTGCTTCTAGTTATGTATATCCTCTACTGTCTATTGATTGTCTCAGCACATCTATTTTACACTAGAATAACGACTGTTCATAAAATACATATTGAAAACATCCCAACCGTTTATTCTGTGTATCTATCTGAGAGGATCAGAGTTGTCATGTTTGATAGTTGCCAGAAACTCTTCCCTCCTTGGTAAGAGGAGTTTCCATTGGCACTGTGAGCTAGCTGGTATACACTTGGCACTGTGAGCTAGCTGGTATACACGCCAACATACCAGATAGAGGTGTCCAGAATCAGTCTGACACCAATCCTATAGTCTATGCTGTCTAAACGCACGGAACCCATGTGACAAGCCAGGACAGGCCTCTATGCCTACACCCCTGGACAGACCTCCCCTCCTCTGCACCCCTGGACAGGCCTCCCCTCCTCTGCACCACTGGACAGGCGTCACCTCCTCTGCACCCCTGGACAGGCCTCACCTCCTCTGCACCCCTGGACAGGCCTCACCTCCTTTGCACCCCTGGACAGACCTCACCTCCTCTGCACCCCTGGACAGGCCTCCCCTCCTCTGCACCACTGGACAGGCGTCACCTCCTCTGCACCCCTGGACAGACCTCCCCTCCTCTATACCCCTGGACAGGCTTCACCTCCTCTGCACCACTGGACAGGCCTCACCTCCTCTGCACCCCTCTGGACAGGCCTCACCTCCTCTGCACCCCTGGACAGGTCTCCCCTCCTCTGCACCATTGGACAGGTGTCACCTCCTCTCCTCCCCCTGGACAAGCCTCACCTCCTCTGCACCCCTGGACCGGCCTCAGCTCCTCTGCACCCCTGGACAGGCCTCACCTCCACTGCACCCCTGGACAGGCCTCACCTCCTCTGCACCCCTGGACAGACCTCACCTCCTCTGCAACCCTGGACAAGCCTCACCTCCTCGGCACCCCTGGACAGGCCTCAGCTCCTCTCCTCCCCCTGAACAAGCCTCACCTCCTCTGCACCCCTGGACAGGCCTCTCCTCCTCTGCACCCCTGGACAGGCCTCACCTCTAAGCATGGGCGTAAAATCCGCTCCGCTCGCGGATTTTTCGGATTTTCGGCAAATCCGCAATCCGCGAACGCTCGCGAATTTGTCGAAAATCCGTGAATCCGCTCGCGGCGGATTTTTTGCTTGGTTGCGGCGCGCGGCGTGGTGCACGGCGTTCACTTTCCGTCATTTTAGCGTTTGCCGAGTTGTTTTTCTTTGCGAGTGACGCGCCATTTTAGATCTTGCTGCGTGTTCCCGCGGGAGTTTGTCGCCCGCGAATACGTACTCGCGGCTTGCCACCTTGCACAGCACACCTCGCGAGAGTTCGCAATTGCGAACATGTAGTTGCGGCGGAAAGGAACAATCTCGCACTTGCGAAATAGAGATTTTGCAATTTCGCACAAGAAAATCACCAGCAAACAGGATAAACCTTCAGAAAATTATGATTTTTATCAGAATCACTCCTCAGGTTGACATTTGCATGGCCTTTTTTTTTGCAAGGAGTCCATTTTGGGGGGGGGGGGAGGAAGGAAGTGCCCCACAGTCTCCAACTTCCTGTTCCTGTCCAGCAGGCTCCTCCCAGTGCTTTGTCCATCTCCTGGTCACTTTCATTTGGATCTGGAGCTGGAAGGATTACTTTTTGTGGGTGCTGCTGGATATTTGGATTTGAGGCCTTTTTGACTGTCTTTGGATCACTTTTGGATTAGAAATCAACTTTCACAAGTAAGTTTGTTTGGGGCATTACAGTTGCTGCAAGTACAATTTTGGAACTTTTTCAGAAAATTAAATAAATTATATTGTGGGTAGCCACAGTATCCAGTAGGACCAGGGTTGGTTATGGGTGCATGATACAACTGTTTTGTTGAATTTAAACACCATTGAGGCCATGGATGGGCTGGGATTGTGCAGATTTTATTGTTTTTTGTCGTTTTTTTGGGCCTGCTGGTGTGGCCCTTTGCCCAGGGGTGGTGAGTGTTGCATGGGCCTAGTCTTTCTGTGGGGTGTCTTCTTGAATTTAAACATAATTGAGGCCATGGATGGGCTGGGATTGTGCTTATTTTATTGTTTTTTGTCGTTTTTGGGGGGCTGCTGGTGTGGCCTTTTGCTTGCCCAGGGGTGGTGGTGGTGCATGGACTGAGTGTGCCTGTGGTGTTGTCTCACTCTCTTTGATGTAAACATCATGGATGGCATTGGATTGTGGTGATTTCTGGCTGTTTTTCTGTTTTTTGGGGGTGTACTGTTGATGTGGTCTGGCCATGTGGGTGGTGGTGGTGGCCATCTTGAGTGCTGGCTGGTACAGGCAACATGTGCTTGGGGTGTAAGGGGGCCATTTTGAGGAGAGGCAGTGTCTGAGGCCTGCACTTATTTTGCCTACTTTTCATCCCTTATGCCCAGGGGTAGTGAGTGTTGCATGGGCCTAGTGTTTCTGTGGGGTGTCTTCTTGAATTTAAACATAATTGAGGCCATGGATGGGCTGGGATTGTGCTTATTTTATTGTTTTTTGTCGTTTTTGGGGGGCTGCTGGTGTGGCCTTTTGCTTGCCCAGGGGTGGTGGTGGTGCATGGACTGAGTGTGCCTGTGGTGTTGTCTCACTCTCTTTGATGTAAACATCATGGATGGCATTGGATTGTGGTGATTTCTGGCTGTTTTTCTGTTTTTTGGGGGTGTACTGTTGATGTGGACTGGCCATGTGGGTGGTGGTGGTGGCCATCTTGAGTGCTGGCTGGTACAGGCAACATGTGCTTGGGGTGTAAGGGGGCCATTTTGAGGAGAGGCAGTGTCTGAGGCCTGCACTTATTTTGCCTACTTTTCATCCCTTATGCCCAGGGGTAGTGAGTGTTGCATGGGCCTAGTGTTTCTGTGGGGTGTCTTCTTGAATTTAAACATAATTGAGGCCATGGATGGGCTGGGATTGTGCTTATTTTATTGTTTTTTGTCGTTTTTGGGGGGCTGCTGGTGTGGCCTTTTGCTTGCCCAGGGGTGGTGGTGGTGCATGGACTGAGTGTGCCTGTGGTGTTGTCTCACTCTCTTTGATGTAAACATCATGGATGGCATTGGATTGTGGTGATTTCTGGCTGTTTTTCTGTTTTTTGGGGGTGTACTGTACTGTTGATGTGGACTGGCCATGTGGGTGGTGGTGGTGGCCATCTTGAGTGCTGGCTGGTACAGGCAACATGTGCTTGGGGTGTAAGGGGGCCATTTTGAGGAGAGGCAGTGTCTGAGGCCTGCACTTATTTTGCCTACTTTTCATCCCTTATGCCCAGGGGTAGTGAGTGTTGCATGGGCCTAGTGTTTCTGTGGGGTGTCTTCTTGAATTTAAACATAATTGAGGCCATGGATGGGCTGGGATTGTGCTTATTTTATTGTTTTTTGTCGTTTTTGGGGGGCTGCTGGTGTGGCCTTTTGCTTGCCCAGGGGTGGTGGTGGTGCATGGACTGAGTGTGCCTGTGGTGTTGTCTCACTCTCTTTGATGTAAACATCATGGATGGCATTGGATTGTGGTGATTTCTGGCTGTTTTTCTGTTTTTTGGGGGTGTACTGTTGATGTGGACTGGCCATGTGGGTGGTGGTGGTGGCCATCTTGAGTGCTGGCTGGTACAGGCAGCAACATGTGCTTGGGGTGTAAGGGGGCCATTTTGAGGAGAGGCAGTGTCTGAGGCCTGCACTTATTTTGCCTACTTTTCATCCCTTATGCCCAGGGGTAGTGAGTGTTGCATGTGCCTAGTGTTTCTGAGGGGTGTCTTCTTGAATTTAAACACCATTGAGGCCATGGATGGGCTGGGATTGTGCAGATTTTATTGTTTTTTGTCGTTTTTTTGGGCCTGCTGGTGTGGCCCTTTGCCCAGGGGTGGTGAGTGTTGCATGGGCCTAGTCTTTCTGTGGGGTGTCTTCTTGAATTTAAACACCATTGAGGCCATGGATGGGCTGGGATTGTGCAGATTTTATTGTTTTTTGTCGTTTTTTTGGGTCTGCTGGTGTGGCCCTTTGCCCAGGGGTGGTGAGTGTTGCATGGGCCTAGTCTTTCTGTGGGGTGTCTTCTTGAATTTAAACATAATTGAGGCCATGGATGGGCTGGGATTGTGCTTATTTTATTGTTTTTTGTCGTTTTTGGGGGGCTGCTGGTGTGGCCTTTTGCTTGCCCAGGGGTGGTGGTGGTGCATGGACTGAGTGTGCCTGTGGTGTTGTCTCACTCTCTTTGATGTAAACATAATGGATGGCATTGGATTGTGGTGATTTCTGGCTGTTTTTCTGTTTTTTGGGGGTGTACTGTTGATGTGGACTGGCCATGTGGGTGGTGGTGGTGGCCATCTTGAGTGCTGGCTGGTACAGGCAGCAACATGTGCTTGGGGTGTAAGGGGGCCATTTTGAGGAGAGGCAGTGTCTGAGGCCTGCACTTATTTTGCCTACTTTTCATCCCTTATGCCCAGGGGTAGTGAGTGTTGCATGGGCCTAGTGTTTCTGAGGGGTGTCTTCTTGAATTTAAACACCATTGAGGCCATGGATGGGCTGGGATTGTGCAGATTTTATTGTTTTTTGTCGTTTTTTTGGGCCTGCTGGTGTGGCCCTTTGCCCAGGGGTGGTGAGTGTTGCATGGGCCTAGTCTTTCTGTGGGGTGTCTTCTTGAATTTAAACATAATTGAGGCCATGGATGGGCTGGGATTGTGCTTATTTTATTGTTTTTTGTCGTTTTTGGGGGGCTGCTGGTGTGGCCTTTTGCTTGCCCAGGGGTGGTGGTGGTGCATGGACTGAGTGTGCCTGTGGTGTTGTCTCACTCTTTTTGATGTAAACATCATGGATGGCATTGGATTGTGGTGATTTCTGGCTGTTTTTCTGTTTTTTGGGGGTGTACTGTTGATGTGGACTGGCCATGTGGGTGGTGGTGGTGGCCATCTTGAGTGCTGGCTGGTACAGGCAGCAACATGTGCTTGGGGTGTAAGGGGGCCATTTTGAGGAGAGGCAGTGTCTGAGGCCTGCACTTATTTTGCCTACTTTTCATCCCTTATGCCCAGGGGTAGTGAGTGTTGCATACTTGCATGTCCCTAGTCTTTCTGTGGGGTGTCTTCAATGTAAACATCATGGATGGCATGGGATTGTGCTCATTTTTCTGTGTTTTGTCGATTTTTTGGGGTGTATAACTGAACTGATGTTCCTCTGTCTTCCATTGCTTTTAGGTGCACAAGAAGACTCAATAGAACCACCAGTGCCAGGAAGAAGTCCTGCAGCGGTGTGTGCAGCATAACGTCACGCGACGTCACGTCTGGACACAGAACCCTCTGCAACTCGTGCAACTGCTGCCTGCTGACCTGCTCTGAAGAAGATGGCCCCAAAAAAAGTAACCCGTAGCTCCTCTAGCAAGAAAGGTGCCAGTAAGGAGCAGAAGAAGCAAGTTACCAAGGACACTGGTGTGCCGCCCGCCCCTTTTTTTGTGAGTAAAAAAAAAAGTATGCCTGCAGCAGCTGCAGCGGGATCTGCTGGGGACCAAGCTGGCAGCAGCACCCCCGCTCCATTGGGCTCAGTGCCACCACCACCACCACGCCAACTTAAGTCCAAGCCCTTGAGTGCTGCAGAGGCAGCCAGTATACTTCTTCAATCACCATCGACCAGTGATGTTGGCTCATCGCAAGAAAGCAGCAGCAATGTCCCTCAATCAACACAGGTTGTTGTAGCTCATCTGACGAGTGTTGAACAACCACAGCGGCAACAACAATCACATGTGCAAGTACAAGCCCAAGTACATGTGGAAGGAGAGGCAGCGCAAGGAGATGCGCATGCAGAGGTGCATGGAGGGTCACAACAAGTGCCCACAATAGTTGTTCCTCCCGAAGTAGGGGCACATCAGGAAATCGACAATCAAGGCGAGGTATCATTTGAGGAAGCCACTCCTCCTGATGATCCTTCATTGTCTTCCACAACCCTAGCAAGGAAGAGATCAAGGGTGGTGTCTACATCCTCTTCAAGCACACCTCCTTCTGATGATACGGATCAAACTTGGGAACCAGCACCACAGCCGTCTGAGAGTGAGGCACACCATGATCCAACAAAGGTACTTAAGCGTAAAAGGAAGCTCGTCCAAAGTCTCAGACTTATGGAGTGTGATGAGGCTCAACAAGAAGTGGCGGATACTGCTGCTGATGAAGACTCTGCCAACGACGACCCAGTCATCATAAAGGTCACTGCAGCCCCAGCGGGCATGCAGCAAACAGACATTTTGACCCTAGCCCGAAGAGCTGCTGAGCGTGATGATGATGATGATGTTGTCGATGAGGAGGCAGTGGAAACACCACAATCATTGGAGTTAAGTAGTACACCAACTCGTCCCGCTTCCATATTTCTTTCTGGCAAGAAGAGACCTCCGTCAACCTCGACCTTAATTAGTGGCGGTGAAAGTGCAAAACGTACAAAAGTTGGGCAATCCAGATCCTCCACTTCATCTGGCATTAGCTTCATGACCACCACCACCAGTATCGCCGCCTCCTCCATGTCCCACAGACACTTCAAGTCCCCCGTTTGGGACTTCTTTACTGTTTGTCCAAAAAATCCAAAGTTTGCCATTTGTACCATTTGTAAGCAAGCAGTTAGTCGTGGTAAGCCAGGTACCAACTATGGTACCGGAGGCCAGAGAGGTCATCTTAGGAGACAGCACACTGTCAAATGGTTTGCGCACCTAGATGCGATCAAGAAAGGCCAAATTCAAGGAAACGTTGATGTTTCATCTGATGATGACGAGCAGGAAGAAGACGTGTCAAACACTTCCCTTACACCCAGTACCCCTGTCAGCAGCACACCCAATGTGAGGCACACTAAGAGTGTTGGAGCGAGTGAGACACCAACGCACAAAAGTTCACCAGCGAGCAAAATTGGGTCAACGAAGTCATTATCAGCCCGTAAATGCTTGGTCCAGGGCAACATTAGAACAATGCTTACTTCAGACGTGCCATATGAACGCAACCACCCACTGACGCGTCTGTATAACACTAAGCTGGCTAAAATGCTAGCTGTGGACCTTCTACCTTTTTCTTTTGTAGAAGCGGTAGGTTTTCTTGAATTAGTTGCAACGCTCTGCCCTAAATGGAAGGTTCCGAGCCGGTTCTATTTTGCCAGAGTTGCGGTTCCAGCACTACATGAAGATGTGCTGCAGGCGATTGGGGCAGCTTTGCAGAAGAGTGCTGTTCACACAATACATCTGACAACAGACATGTGGACCAGTGGCCCAGGCGATGATTACATGTGCATCACTGCACACTGGGTCTCTTTTTCAGGTGTTATAGCAAAGCTAAACGCAGGTGTTGACCCGGACCAAGTTTTCAAAGCTGCTCGGAAACATGCAACACTAGCCATGTTTGCCTTGGAGAAAAGTCACACAGCAGAAAACCTTTTGGAAGAGTTTGACAAAAAGGTGTTGTCAATGCTATCCCCCCTAAAACGCAAGATTGGTTATGTTTCCACGGATAATGGCGCCAATGTAGTTAAGGCCATGTCACAGGGTCACCATGTTAGAGTGCCGTGTTTGGCGCACTGTATCAACCTGGTAGTTCAAAAATTCTTGAGTGATAAAGAGAGTCCAGCGTTCGAGGTAATGGCCACCTGCCGCAAAATGTGCAACCATTTCAGCCATTCTTTTAAGGCCCGGAAGCATCTGCGGAGACTGCTACTTCAACGTGGAATGCCAGTGAAAGCACTCATCCAGGAGGTGGCAACACGTTGGAACTCAACCTTCTACATGCTTGAGCGTCTGCATGAGCAGTATACGGTACTCGATCACTATTTCTTGACAGAGGCTACATCTCAGAAGGAGGACCTGCGGATGAGTAAGGCGCAATGGGCCATAGTTAAAAGCCTGACAGACATGCTTCGTCCTTTTGAGTTCTTCACGCGTGCAGTCAGCCAGGAGGACTGTAATTTGGGAAAAGCTATCCCATTGTTGTGCATACTGGAGCACCAACTGATGGCGGTTTCTTCTGAGTTTGAAAAAGATGAAAAAAAAAAAAACCATTTCATTTTGTCTGAGAAATTATTACATCGCCTACGTGGTGATGAACGTCTTAAAAACATCAACTCAGATCAGCATTACATTTGTGCTACTATTCTGGATCCACGCTACAAAAAGGCGCTGGCAGACAACGCATTCTTTCCTTTCGCTGATGCAGATGTTCAAAAGTACAAACATTGGTTAGCCTGGTCAGCCAAGAGGTTTGAAAAAGAACGGCAGGTTATTGAAGGAGAAGCCAGTACATCAGCATCAGCATCAGCAGGCCATCCGCAGTCACAAGAATCCACTTCTGCACCTGTGGCTGGGGCACAAGTGACCTCTCAGCCGTTAAAGACACCGGCAACTGGATCATCTGCACCACACACAATGACAACACTAACAGTGGCTGGGGAGGAGGATTGGCTAAGTTTGATGGGGTATGGTTCTCTAAAAAATGTCACAGGCACAGCAAAAAGTAAGCAAAGTGGAGGAACAGTTGATGACCTTGAGTCGATGGTGCAGGACTATCTGAATGACTCAACAGTGGTCTTTCTTAATGAGGAGCCATTGCAGTATTGGCATGGCAAAAAACAATTGTGGCCACAGCTCTACAACCTGGCTATAAACTATTTGTCTTGCCCACTCGCAAGTGTGTCTTCTGAACGTGTTTTCAGTGCTGCTGGTGGCATTGTAACTGCCAAACGGAGCCGCCTATCGCCCAAAAATGTGGAGCGGCTGACAATGATCAAGATGAATCAGCACCTCATACCACCAGATTACAAAGTGCGAGAAAGCACGCCACATGAAGACGATGAGGACAGCAACGTAGATGAGGGGATTTTTTCTCTGTTCGGTGCCACTGACCTCATCCAGCCTGAATTCGCAGAGTATGATGACGAAATCTTGTTCTTATTCCCTGACACCGAGCCCTGAAAATGAGACAATCAATCAAGAACTTTCTTTTTCGTCCTTATTCACTTTTATTCCTGTGTGCTTTGTGTCTCTCTTTCTTTGTTTTGCACAGTTAATTTAATTCAAACTTTAATCACCTAATCCCAAAAAGAAGACCATCATCAGTACTGTCTTCACTTGTTTGCTTATTGATTTGAAGGTGCCGCAGTCTACATTCCTCAGGTTCACAAGTTCTGAAGAACATGCTCCTCTATCCTCCTCCTCCAGACTGCGATTTCCCTCCAAGCAGAGTGCTGGATTACGCACAATGAAGAAAGACTCAGCACTTGTGGGGGTGTTGTACTTCTTTGCGGGTGAGTTGACGGTTTTGGGCCCATTGCTGTGAAGCTCTAATAATGGACAAAAGTGTTTTGGACCAAATATGAGGTGAAAATTTCTTGCCGTTTTTGCTGACTTGCTTGCCTTTGAGGTGCTCTTTGGCGGGGTTCCGGGGGTTTGTGTGTAATTTTTGGTGTCTGTCGAAGCACTGCTGCGACAGTCTAATCTTGATTGCATTTGCTTTTCAGGAAATCCGTGGTGGAAAACAGGAGTTATGATGATTGATGATGACCTAGCTGCACAGCGCGTTACTTTGGACCGAAGGCCGAGAGACATTGTAAGTATGAGATTTAGCTTTTTCGCTGTTTGGTGGTGTTGTGTCGCGTGTTTTTTTGCGGGTGGGTTGGCGCCGGCGGGTCTTGCCTGGGGCTTTCCTGGGAAGGTCTAATACCGGATACAAGTGTTTTGGACAAAATCCATAAGGAACAGCCTTTTTTTTGCCATTTCTTCAGACATCTTGCTCAATGTAGCATTTTGGGGGGCTTCCTGCTGTTCGTGGGTGGGTTGCGGCCGGGGTCTCTGTCGAAGCACTGCTGCGACAGTCTAATCTTGATTGCATTTGCTTTTCAGGAAATCCGTGGTGGAAAACAGGAGTTATGATGATTGATGATGATGACGACCTAGCTGCACAGCGCCGCGTTTGGACCGAAGGCCGAGAGACATTGTAAGTATGAGATTTAGCTTTTTCGCTGTTTGGTGGTGTTGTGTCGCGTGTTTTTTTGCGGGTGGGTTGGCGCCGGCGGGTCTTGCCTGGGGCTTTCCTGGGAAGGTCTAATACCGGATACAAGTGTTTTGGACAAAATCCATAAGGAACAGCCTTTTTTTTGCCATTTCTTCAGACATCTTGCTCAATGTAGCATTTTGGGGGGCTTCCTGCTGTTCGTGGGTGGGTTGCGGCCGGGGTCTCTGTCGAAGCACTGCTGCGACAGTCTAATCTTGATTGCATTTGCTTTTCAGGAAATCCGTGGTGGAAAACAGGAGTTATGATGATTGATGATGATGACGACCTAGCTGCACAGCGCCGCGTTTGGACCGAAGGCCGAGAGACATTGTAAGTATGAGATTTAGCTTTTTCGCTGTTTGGTGGTGTTGTGTCGGGTGTTTTTTTGCGGGTGGGTTGGCGGGTCTTGCCTGGGGCATTCCTGGGAAGGTCTAATACCGGCTAGAAGTTAGTTGGACAAAATCCATAAGGAAACACCAGTTTTGGCACTTTGTAAGTTAGGGTTCGTTAGGGTTAGCCCTAGCAGCAGGATTGCATGTGTTTAGGGGGGTTCTATTGCAACGCGGTTCTGTTGTTGTAGAGCACTGTTGGAGCGATGCTGGCTATGGATACTTTTGCTTGCAGGCAAGTGGTTTGAATACAATCCACGGTCTGTATTTGGGTCTACTGTTACTTTCAAAGTACGTTTTGTAACCATTTTTCTGCTAGGCATCATCAAAGTGTGACTTTTTGAACCACACAGCGTACATACCTTTTATTTATTTATCAGTGGTATTGTAATAGCACTTCCTGTTTTCCGTTCAATAATTACAGGCCGGGTTTCAGTCAACATCCGCCAGGCAGGCAGTGGACAGGGTGTCTCTTCTGTCAGTGGTCACCACCACATTGATGGACGAAGCGTCAGCTGGAATGGAGGAGTGCCGCCAATAAGAGGAATTGTTTGCTGCATGCAACTTACTTACCAATTTCAACAGGACAACTCCAACAACATACGCAATACAGATACAGTATCCATTGTTGTCTTTTATTCTATGAGTGTGACTGCATGTGCTTACCTTTACTTTGTAACCAAAGATTGTCTGTAAACTCTGTATCTTCAATTATTGTTTGTCCATGCTCTGCTTTTTTTTTCTTCTCTCAACAAAACCTACCCAAAAAGAAACCCCCATTCCCATCCATTTTACAAACCCTAACCCTCTTCCCCCGGGCTGTGTTGTTTTGCTTGATGTCTGACTAAAATGACATCAATAATTCCACACACTTGCTGGGGAGGATAAGGTGATAGCAGCAACAGGCTGGTGAAGGAATACGAGGATATCTTCTAGACTTACTCAGCTTCAGTACTATATCTTCTAGTAGTAGTAGCCAATGTCAAATAAATTCAACGCAAGTACTAGTTATACTTGCAATACTTTACCATTTGTTAGGCTACATTATGGCACTGTTCTAGTGTACTGTCACCTGCTATTTTCTCGATCGTACCGTAACCGTTGTAATGCTACAGTAAGGAGTACAAACAAGGTTTCGTTTTCTTTTTTTCCATAGGCATGCAACTGCCACTGTGTCACACCACTAGTAACACCGCAATGAGGAAATGTCACCCGCCCAGGAATGACAACGTTAATCCCCATTTCACCTGGAGCCAGCCCTGGGCCTAGCCCTAATTTCTAACACAAATTACAGGTAAGATAAGCGTTTGGTGGGAGGTAGTATAATGGAGTATTATTTCGGAGTAGACAAGAGTTTGACGGTTGTACTACTAAAGTCCTACGACTGTTCAGGAAAACAAAGTTACTGTTACACCCCCGCCCCCCACCCACCAGACTGAAAAGCAGTAAAAAACAGGTATGGTCAGATAAAGTAGTTGAAAAATATATTTATTTATCCCTAACAAAATAATCTCCCTCACCCACCCTAACCCCAACGATTGTCTCTGAAACGTCCCAAAACGATCCCAACTCCCAAATCCCACCCCCCAAAAGTCTATAAAAAAAGGGCAAGGGACACTCCACTACTGGAGGGTGCTGGTGCTGGTGCATGATGCGGCATGGGCATCATACTCCTTGCGGAGGGTGGCAAGCTCGGAGCGGAGGCCCTTAACCAAGGTCTTATACCTCAGGACCTCCTGCTCCAGGTTGGACATGCGGACTCGGAGGCGGTGTTGGCGTTCCTTGCAGCTCCTGTGGGGGGCAGCTGGTGTTTCCGGTGCTTGGCGGTGGCGGTCGGCTTTCTTAGCCCGGCTCGGTCCCGCTGGTTTAGTCACGGAGGAGGATGCAGTCGAAGATGTTGCCCCGCTCGACTGCGTGTCCTCCTCCTCCTCCAGGGCCACCAGCCGCCGATACTCGGCGACTGTGGCCTCCAGCCTCCGTTGCCGGGCCAATCTAGCCTGCTCCCTCCTTGTTGTTGATTTGGAAGAAGGAGCAACTATATGAAGAAAGAAAGACATAGTCTGTAACCAATGCTCCTTATTAATAACACAAAGTGATTGAGCCGAAAGTTGGGTCACAGAGTACAAGTAGCAAATTGAAAGCACAGTACATAACTATTGAGGACAGTATCTATGTAACCCTCCCACTTCTGCATCCTTGCTCTAACAGTAGTGGTAGTTTAATGAACTAATTCTACGACCACTATGGACTTCCATTACAGTCGACTATGACAGTACACCAGTCTTATTCTTCTTCTTCTCTCTTGTTTAGGGAAATGGGTACGTTATCTTATGCAAGCCGGCAGAATGACATGGACACAGCACAGTGAAGTTGCACCCGAGAAAAAAAGTTGCACACCATGATGATGGAGACAGACTTGCGTTACTGTACCGGTCCAGTACATGCAGGTGGTGAAGCTATTACTTTTCTATTACGGGTGGCACTGAGAATACTCTGTTACAAGGGCTACTGCTTAATTAATTTACCTTTCACCCTACAGTGCAAATGAGTACTAGAAAAGGAAACTGAAGAAGCTAACTAATTTGATTATCTATCACTTCACATGGGACGTATTTAATGACAGATGAGATGACTTTAGGTGCTTTGCTTAATATTGAGTGAACACAGTGATACACCCACACATGAATGACGTACTACAAGTAAACTAAAGTTATTAAGAGAGGTACAGTGTCCACCGTAATAACCAGATATATGCTGTGAATGCAAACGCAATACAAAGTACTGCTACTATTCATGGAAGTATTGGACACATTTACAATTTCTTTTCCTTGCCTTCCCTGCACTGGGACGGACGTGCGGGTGCGGTGGTACATGCTCTTCAAGGTAACACTTACTTCACCTGGCGACCATCTACTCTCTCTAGATACACATTTGCTATGTAAGAGTCAGAGAATACCATGCTCCAGGCATCCATTCATTCAAAGTATACGCACACATACAGTTTCTGTTTCACCCACCCAGGCTGCTGTCCTTCCACCCATCCTTGCTTCATCATTGACCCAGCCATGCACCATACCATATTCTTTCCTTCCCAGCCACCTCTGGGTCCAAGCAAACACATATCGTTCTTCTTTGCCAGCCATCATACAAGTTCGCGTCCCACTTACTTACACCCTTCTTTCGCTTTTCGTTCATCCCATCCATCACGTTCGTCTAAGAACTTATTGGGATTCTTCTCACCAAAAACTTCACAGCTAAGTCGAAGTACATTTCGAGGAGGCTACTACCTGGTTGATTTGTAATTGTAATACACCCGTGCAGAAAGCACACTATGCAGTCTTCAATCTCAATAAGTAAGGAATATATAGCTTACCTGTTTCCGCCACCACCGTTTGATCCCCCACAGGAACGGCCACCAGCTCTTCTACCGCCGCATCCTCCCCAGAGGCCTCCGAGTCCAAGTCCAACACATCAGCCACCTCCGCGCTGGCCCCGTCACCAGATGTTACACCTACAAAGTACATTTAAGAAAGTTAGAATACACCACTCACTACTATATAATATTTGGTCTAGGAGAAATGTTAAAAAAACAGAATACAATGTAATAATTTGTGACTGTCTACTCCATAGTAAAAATGTCCCATTTTCCAGGGAAGGCTGTTGTCTTGCTGCACTTTTATGCACAACTGATGAATGCTTGCTTTTGATTTTTAACACGCACCACTTTTTCTCCTAACAGACAGAAGCTTGACTCCTGAGTCCTAAGAACACGACCAGGATCAAGTTCAAAGTAGGTGAGAGTTCGGCTCGACCACAAGAAATGTGTCCAATTAATCGTCAGCACTAACCACTTTTCCGTTTACAGTTAAATAGTTTTATGACAAAGTAGATTTCAATAAATGTGTTTACTTTTAATAAAGCTTTTACACTTAAATAGACTCTGTGGTTTTTGTTCCTCTAGACTAGAGTGGATGAGCTAAAGGTTTTGGAATTTTTGCAAGCATGAGTGCCTCTGACACTTCTTGACTGTGCTGTGACTCCGTACTACTCTCTTGTCCTGCGTACGATAATCTAGAGATCATTGGGGATCTATAATCGGTGACTTCGGGAGCTGAATGACTCTGCCACACTATCTAGTCAGTAAGGAGACAGTGCATAGAGGTATTGCTGAATATAATGGGAGTCCAATGGAATTGCCAAATGTCCAATCTTAGTTAGCTACACAGACAGAGTAATAAAAATAGTCTAGTAATACCACAGGGAGTCATCATATTCGAGGCAGGATAAGAATTTATATTCAGTCTACAAGAAGATCAAAGACGATTTAGAAAAAATCGAATGAGGAACGCTAGGAAAAAATAGGTACTGTTTAGTAAAATGTAAACTTACTGGGGCCAGCAAAGGAGCCCTCGCCTGCCCGATCCTGGCCTGCATCCTCAGCACCCTCCTCCTGTGTCCTCTTGCCCTTGGGGGGAGCTGATGTACAACATGAAAGAAAGAAAAACCATAAAACATGGATGAGATTTTTCAACCAAATCAAACATTTCAAAAGAACAATAACAACATATTTTGGAAAAATAGCAAATAGATAGACAACTATTCCACGGGATCTATCTCATGTGGTATACTACGTTATTCGTATTGCCTGATTTGCGGAACGTTGACTTAGAAAGTTCCTATGTAACTCAATAAACAGACTACTAAAGAGGTTTGCCTAGGCCTGGCACTGCAGGCAGTAGTGCACAACACGTGACAGACAAAGTCCATCCTGCTTGCAGATCAGTGAATACTCAAACTATCAATCCACCCGCCACCACCGCCACTATTTCTTCTGATAGCCATGTGACTGTCTAAAGGAAGGACACTGGACTTCAGTCTGTTGGGGCTGATTTATAAGTCCCTTGCGGAAGTTGCGGCTGATTTTCCTCCATTGTTGCGTGCCTTTTCTGACGCAGCGGCAGAACAAAAGACTCGCCATGGTGTTGGTGCGGCGTATATATTAAAAAAAAAACACATATGGGCATATGGGCGATGCATCACGTTGTAAAGCCCTGCGCCATCAGGGGGCGTTCCGGCGCAAGGGAGGGCGTACCTGCGCAGGAACGAATCCTAAAAGTGGCTGAGGGAAATCTACAAGATGTCAATCAGTCATTTTTATGACAATGATGCATGACTCAAACCCTGCGCGCTTGAAGCCGACGTACGGCTTGATGCAGCATTGGGGAGATAGGGTACCCCAGAGCATTGCTGGAGCTGCGCCATCGTTGGCACGCAACTCCAGCAATGCGCTGCCTTTACGGCACAGATGCGTAAGGCTTCTGTGACGTTTTGGGCCAATGGGTGGTGGTGGCATGGCACACAATTACTGCCGCATCCCTGCTACTTTGCAGGGATGCGCCGGTAATTGAAAATATGACCCTTACTGTCTAGCATTACGCAGTTCTTTTCTTTACAGTACACTGATACATAATTTCTCAGGCCAATGAAATGCTTCTGAACACAACATACAAAACAAAGAAGCATAGTAGCAAGCAAGGCTACTGAGAAGGAGAGCAGTGCACCTGAAAATGAAATGCATAGAAGATTTTGAAATATAATTTACCTCAATGTAATCGGCAGCATTATTGCTCTTGGTAAAGAACAAAGATTTGCAAATAACAGAGCCGGATAAAACAGAGTAGTAAATGTACTACTACTACTACTCACCAAGCCCGGGGACCTCTACGCCGAGCGCGTCCAGCAAGTCCCGCTCCCGGTCCATGACATCGGTCCAGCGGTGGGTGGCCTGGTTATACGTGCGCCGGACCCCAGAGATCTTGTACATGGCCCGGCACACCTTCTCCCACCGCTGGCGGCGCTCCCGGATGCCATAGCCGGTCGCGATCTTGCCGCCTCCCAGGATCGTCTTGGGGAGGCGGCGCTGGACATGGAAGATCAGTGCCGCCACTTCCTCCGCGCTAAAGATCTCCCTCGGGACCACTTGCTCCCCCCTTAAACGCCCGCACGGGAGCCGGGCACGGGGTGCGGGACCCTTCCCCTTCTCAGGGTGCTTCCCGGCTCCCTTTACCATGGTCTGGGCAGAAATAAACTTAAATGATAAAGAAGAAATAGAATAGTGAAGAAGAAAATAAAAGAGTTTAAAAAAGTAGTTTAAAAGTAACTAAAAGCTGCAGAAAACACAAAAATATAGAGCTAGAAAAATAGAGGGTTAGATAATAAGTAAAATTAGATCAAAAAAACTTCAAACAAGCAAAGGATGGCAGAGATTGAGAGAGGATAGAGAAAGCATGCCCAGAACCATAGCAATGAATGAGAAACAAGATGGCCGCGCCCGTTCACGACCGCGTGGGTAAGTTCGCGCGAGATTTTCCTTGCGAGTACGCGCGAACTTGTACTCGCGAGCAGCACACTTTGCGAGATTACACATAGCGGGCGGAAACGGAATTACGTCACGCCAACAAGATGGCCGCGCCCGTGTACGACCGATAGGGTAACTTGGCAAACGAATAGCTAGAAGCGCCTCGCGAACACGCGCAAGATCACGCGAACATACACGTCGCAACAAAAACAATTTTGTATTCGCACGTATTCGCGGCTTCCGAAATCGATCTCGCACGGATTCGCGCCCCAAATAACGCGCGAAATTGCAAAAAAAACGATTTTAGCTAAAATGAAAGCAATGAGCAGGTGCAAAAGTTCAAACTTAACATTAGTAACATTCAAGGTAGTGCTTCCTGATGGGCCCCTCCAGAGTTTGCAACAATTCTATGACCCTGCTATGACCCAAACAGCAGGCTCATAGAATAGCACCATAAAGGTCCTGTAAAAAAAAAAAATCACTGCAACAAATAGCAAATTACAGATAAGGAAGGAAGCAGGTGCCAGCCAGACTGGAACTTTCAAAATTACTGACACATTAATGAAACACAAATTAATTGATGGCAGTTGAAGAAGGGCAGGTGTGCTAGCTTTTTTCAACCACCATAATCTACAGTAATAAATAAACCTAATAGGTGCCTGTGAGGATGTACTAGAGGGTGGCATGGGTGTCCCAGAGGGTGGCAGTGGTGAAACAGAGGGTGCTGTGAACCTGTGATGATAAACCAGACGTAGAAACAACATAGTCGCGGCCGTTGCAAGCCGAAAAGTAAGTTCGCAATTGCGAACTTGTCCCAAAATCGGCGCGAACACGCGCCAACACAAAAAACGGAAAAATCCGCAAGTCCGCTAGAGTTCGCGGATCTTCGCGGATTGCGAATCCGTAAATACGCAAGTTCGCGGATTGCCAATCCGCAAAATCCGCCCATGCTTACCTCCTCTGCACCCCTGGACAGACCTCATCTCCTCTGAAGCCCTGGACAGGCCTCACCTCCTCTGCACCCCTGGACAGGCCTCACCTCCTCTGCACCCCTGGACAGGCCTCACCTCCTCTCCTCCCCTGGAAAAGCCTCGCCTCCTCTGCACCCATGGACAGGCCTCTCATCCTCTGCCCCCAGGACAGGCCTCACCTCCTCTGCACCCCAGGACTGGCCTCGCCTCCTCTGCACTCCTCTGGACAGGCCTCTTCTCCTCTGCACCCCTTGGACAGGCCTCGACTCCTCTGCACCCCCTGGAGAGGCCTCACCTCCTCTGCACCCCTGGAGAGGCCTCACCTCCTCTGCACCCCTGGACAGGCCTCTCATCCTCTGCACCCCTGGACTGGCCTCGCCTCCTCTGCACTCCTCTGGACAGGCCTCTCCTCCTCTGTACCCCCTGGACAGGCCTTACCTCCTCTGTACCCCTGGACAGGCCTCTCCTCCTCAGCACCCCTGGACAGGCATCGCCTCCTCTGCACCCCTGGACAGGCCTCACCTCCTCTGAACCCCTGGACAGGCCTCACCTCCTCTGCACCCCTGGACTGGCCTCACCTCCTCTGCACTCCCCTGGACAGGCCTTTCCTCCTCTGCACCCCTGGACAGGCCTCGTCTCCTCTGCACCCCTGGACATGCCTCACCTCCTCTGCACCCCTGGACAGGCCTCGCATCCTCTGCACCCCTGGACAAGCCTCTCCTCCTCGGCACTCCTGGACAGGCCTCTCCTTCTCTGCACGCATCCCTGGACAGGCCTCACCTCCTCTGCTCCTCTGGACAGGTCTTACCTCTTCTGCACTCACTGGACAGGCCTCACCTCCTCTGCACCCCTGGACAGGCCTCACCTCCTCCTCACGCCTCTGGACAGGCCTCACCTCCTCTGCCCCCTGGACAGGTCTCACCTCCTCTGCACCCCTGGACAGGCCTCTCCTCCTCTGCACCCCTGGACAGGCCTCACCTCCTCTGCACCCCTGGACAGGCCTCTCCTCCTCTGCACCCCTGGACAGACCTCACCTCTGCTGCACCCCTGGACAGGCCTCTCGGTGAAGGATTTTCATTAAGGCCAGAGGAGCCTAGAGTTCATTCCACCCCATACAGCGCCTCTGACTCCGCCCTGAGCCTCGGGGCGCTATGCACAGGCCCCGAAGAGAGACACTGCTCCCCTGGACAGGCCTTTCCTCCTTTGCACCCCTGGACAGGCCTTGCCTCCTCTGCACTCCTCTGGACAGGCCTCTCCTCGTCAGCACCCCTGGACAGGCCTCTCCTCCTCTGCACCCCTGGACAGGCCTCACCTCTGCTGCACCCCTGGACAGGCCTTGCCTCCTCTGCACCCCTGGACTGGCCTCGCTTCCCCTGCACCCCTGGACAGGCCTCACCTCCTCTGCACCCCTGGACAGGCCTCTCCTCCTCTGCACCCGTGGACAGGTCTCACCTCCTCCTCACGGCTCTGGACAGGCCTCACCTCCTCTGCACCCCTGGACAGGCCTCACTTCCTCCTCACGCCTCAAGACAGGCCTCACCTCCTCTGCCCCCTGGACAGGCCTCGCCTCCTCTGCACCCCTGGATAGGCCTCACCTCCTCTACATCCCTGGACAGGCCTCTCCTCCTCTGCACCCCTGGACAGGCCTCACCTCCTCTGTACCCCTGGACAGGCCTCACCTCCTCTGCAACCTCTGGACAGGCCTCACCTCCTCTGTACCCCTGGACAGGCCTCACCTCCTCTGCTCCCCTGGACAGGCCTCTCCTCCTCTGCACCCCTGGACAGGCCTCTCCTCCTCTGCACCCCTCTGGACAGGCCTCACCTCCTCTTCTCCCCTGGACAGGCCTCTCCTCCTCTGCACCCCTGGACAGGCCTCACCTGCTCTGCACCCCTCTGGACAGGCCTTACCTCCTCTGCAACCTCTGGACAGGCCTCGCCTCCTCTGTACCCCTGGACAGGCCTCACCTCCTCTGCAACCTCTGGACAGGCCTCACCTCCTCTGTACCCCTGGACAGGCCTCACCTCCTCTGCACCCTGGACATGCCTCACCCCCTCTGCACCCCTGGACAGGCCTCTCCTCCTCTGCACCCCTGGCTGCACCCCTCTGGACAGGCCTCACCTCCTCTGCTCCCCTGGACAGGCCTCTCCTCCTCTGCACCCCTGGACAGGCCTCTCCTCCTCTGCACCCCTCTGGACAGGCCTCACCTCCTCTTCTCCCCTGGACAGGCCTCTCCTCCTCTGCACCCCTGGACAGGCCTCACCTCCTCTGCACCCCTCTGGACAGGCCTCACCTCCTCTTCTCTCCTGGACAGGCCTCACCTCCTCTGCACCCCTCTGGACAGGCCTCACCTCCTCTGCCCCTCCTCTGGACAGGCCTCTCCTCCTCTGCTCCCCTGGACAGGCCTCACCTCCTCTTCGCCCCTGGACAGGCCTCTCCTCCTCTGCACCCCTGGACAGGCCTTACCTCATCTGCTCCCATGGACAGGCCCCTCCTCCTCTGCTCCCCACTCAGCCTCAGCAGCAGGAAGAGCTGAGATCTCCTGACCTCACCATGAATGCCAAGGGGGGGTCTGATCCATGGATTCATACATTGCAGCCAAGTGAGTTGGCAGCTCTCCTACCTGAGCAGAAACCTGTCCAGGCTCTCTCCTCCTCCTGGGGGCTGAGGGAGGGGCGGGGGCAGAACTGGGGTCTGTAGATGAAGGTCGCTGCGGACAGACAGGGCTCCACCCTCCTCTGCAGCAGGCAGGTGTTAAGTAAGGCGTCCAAGTGGAGATTCTTCAAGTAGTTTATTGAAGTCAGAATATAGGAGCACAGGCGGAGCCAGCAACACATCTCATAGCCAAGCAATGCAGGACGTAACTGACTACCAAAGAGAATACAGTCGATGCATGCAAAGATAAACATTCTAGAAGCCTATAACAGCACGAGCCTTAAAGCTGTACTGAAGTATAAAACACAACATAACACATCCCCCCCCCTTACAAGGAACAAAAGGAAAACCGGGAAAAAGGGGTAGACGGGAAAAGGGAGAGGACACAAGGACAATAAAAAAAAAACAGGAGTCTACCAATACGGTCTACCTAACATAATCCTTAAGCCAACCAGGCGAAACTCTTAACCTCTTAGAGTTATCTGCGACTGGTAAAGCAGGAACAGAGTTAGCATGAGTGAGAGCGTTGTCAGAGACAGGTAAGGCTGGAACAGGATCAGCATGAGTGAGAGCAGGGCAAGAAGATGCATTTGTATCCAACACATTAGGATCACTGATCACCTCCTCCCCCTCCCCTAAATGAGGAAGTGACAAATTCGGGGCTAGCTGAGACTGTAAATCAGTATTCTCAAAATAATCCTCAATCCAACCAAAATCACCAGAAGATACCTTCTCTGGCTCCACGTTCTCAACCCCGTGGTCTTGGCAACCATCAAAAGCAACATCCTTTAAATTCCAAACCTTGCCATCGTTAAGTCTGACAGAATTCCTGAGAACCTCAACAACCATCTTAGGTGAATCAAATTTATTCTCACCCTTCGCTACTCTATAAGGTTTCCTAACTCTTACCCAGTCGCCAGCGTTTATAACAGCATCCTTAGCACCATGACGTCTATCATAGTAAATCTTGCTTTTATCGTGAGCCAAAACCAGACTTCTCTTAACTTCCTCAGGGGACCACTCTTGAACACTGTCTTTGAAAACCCAACCTGGATTAAACTTGCATCTGGGCAATCTACCTCTCATCATAACAAAGGGGGAGACACCAGTGCAATTATTCAAAGTGACTTTGTAGGACCACACAGCCTTCTGTACCTCCAACTTCCAATCCAAGTTTTTGTTGTTAGCAGCTTGCAAAATACCTTTAATAACTCTATTAAAGCGCTCTACTGTCCCGTTCCCGCTGGGATTGTACAAAGAGGTGGTTTTATGTGTGATGCCACATTTAATAAAGTACTCTTTAGCATCCTTTGATAAAAATTGAACTCAATTATCCGTTAGGATATTAACTGGTAGTCCTTCCACTACAAAAATTTTGTCTAAAAACTTTAACACAGTTTTAGTGTCCACATTCCCTACGAACTTAACTATAGGCCATTTGGTAAAAAGATCAATAGCAACTAATCCGTATACTTTCTCATCCCCAACTGGACCAAAAATGTCCACCGCAATAGTCTCCCACGGAAGACTAGGAATAAGTCCCTCACTCATGGTTGGTCTCAAAGTCTTCAAAGACTTGTCGGCTGAACTACACACAGGACACGCTTTAACAAAGGTCTCAACTTCTTTGTCAACTTTCGGCCACCAAAACAAATTTTTGACCGCTAATTTAGTCCTTACTATGCCGAAATGCCCCTCATGGCACATTTGTAAAACCCTTTTCCTCAAACCTACAGGTGGGACGATTCTATCACCCCATAACAACATGTCTCCTTCTGATGATAATTCAGAACGGATCTCCCAAAAAGACTTCAAACAGCCTGACAAATACCTTTCTTTAGGCCACCCTTGACAGATAAACTTAGAAACTTGTACCAAATCCTTGTCCAGCCCATGCTCTTTAGACCAATCCTCCCTGCTGATGGCTGGAGCTCCAGAATCGTGTACAAACGCCACAGTGAATTTGCCCCACGGGTCATCCACGCACTCCTCTAGAGGGGAAGGTAGCCTTGATAAACAATCGGCTACCACATTGTCTTTCCCAGGTACATAAGTGATGTTATATATATATTCCTTCATGCGCATGGAGATCCTGGCTAATCTAGCCGAAGCAGTTGCCGTGCCCTCAGAAGACAAAATGTGGACTAACGGTCTATGGTCTGTCCTGATACTGACCATCTTACCCCATACAAAGGCACGAAAGTGTTCTAAAGCCCACGCACAAGCTAAGGCCTCCCTTTCTATGATAGGGTATCTGCTCTCTGCTGGTGACAAGGCTCTGGAAGCAAACAAAATGATCCTCTCCTTTCCATTTTTCCCAATTTGTGATAAGACAGCGCCCAACCCTTTGTCGCTAGCATCGGTTGTCAAACAGCAATCTAAATTGGGATCAAAGCTAGATAAGGCATTCACTTTCTGTAGTTCCCACTTAATCTCAGCAAACTCACGTTCACACTCCTTGGTCCATTCAAATTTCACATTTTTTTTAAGCAAGGACCTGATATGGTATACTTTAGAAGCAAAGTTTTTAACAAACTTAGCGCAGTATTCTGCCATTCCCAAAAAGGATTTGATTTCTTCCTTAGATTCAGGTGCAGGCGAAGCAACAATGCTTTCAATAAGAGATGCCTTCGGCCTGACACCCTCCTCGCTGATTATGTGGCCAAGGTAAGAAACGCTTCTCTCACCGAACTTGCATTTGGACAATTCAACAGTTAACCCTGCAGAATTAAGTGTCTCAAAAACTTTCCAGAGTTTAGTATCATGGTCCTCCTTGTCATTACCTGCAATCAAAACATCATCCTGAAAGAAACAAATGCCCTCCATATTGCCAAATAATTTGTGCATTAGACGCTGAAAAACAGCCGCGGCTGATGCAAGGTCGAATGGCATCCTTATGAATTGAAAACAGCCAAACGGCGTGATAAAAGCCGTCAAGTGTCTAGATTCAGGACTTAAAACTACCTGGTGGTAGGCAGCTGAAAGGTCCACCGTGGAGAACCACGTTGCCCCTCTTAAGGAAGAAACCATCTCGTTAATTTTTGGTAAAGGAAAACGTTCGATTACTATGTTCTTGTTAAGGTGGCGTAAATCGATACACAAACGAATCTTGCCATTGGATTTTCTAGCTACCACTACTGGACTAATCCATTCTGAGGAATCTACCTCTTCTATAACACCCTTGGTAAGAAGGCCTTGAATTTCCTTTTTTACCTCATCCCTTATCAACAAGGGAATTGGTCTGACCTTATGTACTTTCGGTAGAGCGTCACTCTTGAGCATGATCCTGTGCTCAAAACCCTTTAATTTGCCTAATTGACCGCTCACAACTTTAGTGAACTTACGTTTCAAGGCGTCTTCAATCTTACTGCCCTCATCTACAACTAAGACTTTCTCCTTACTATTAGGGTCTAGGATGATGTGGAGGTTTTTCTGGTCGAACCAACCAAGGACAGATGGTCCCGTTTTTGCTATGTACACTTTACCTCTAGAAAGTCTACCTTTAAATAGGAAAGTGAGCCACCTAAAACCCAATAAACCTATTCTATCACCTGTGTAACTCACAGGATTGACATCTGAAGGATTTAACTTATCTCCTAATTTGTGAATAAATTTCTTCCTCCATACCTCCTCATTTATAATCGTGTATGGGGATCCCGAGTCAGCATATACATTTACCTTAATACCACCCAAGGACACTTCGCAAATTGGTTTACCTTCCATTGCTTCATCAGTGATATTTAACATGTAATTACCACTTACATTTTTGACACAAACATCCTCATCCTCACCACTCTCACTTGCACTGCCATCATCAATCCAAATACATTTGACATTGCTGCGTTTGCGGCACATTTTGCTAAAATGTCCTATTAGACCACAGACACTACACTTCTTCCGTAAGGCAGGGCACGACTTGAAATAAGCCATATGATCCTTGCTACCACAACGGTAACATTTCCTGTCCTCTGGCTTGTTGTCCCTTGCTTGATTTCTGAATGGTTGATTAAAGTTCTTGTTGTGAAGTTGTTTGGTCTGATTCTTTGTTGTACCTTGAATCTTGAAAACTGCAGATGACGTTTTGTCCAATTCTTTCACTGTGTCTTTGACAATAGTAGCACACCTCCCTGACATTTCCGACTTCCTCATAATTGCAAGTACATCATCAAGAGGTGCATCACCATTGACCCAAAGTCGATCTTGAATTGGTGAATTGTCATTATGCATAACCAATTGGTCTCTAATGAGGTCATCATGAAGGTTGTCGAACTTACAGTCAATAGCTAGTTTTTTTAAATCATCTAACCACTCATCAACCAATTCTTCTTTCTTCTGTTTCCTTTGGAAAAATTTGTGCCTTACCACACCTATGCATACTTTGGGAGCAAAATACCTGTCCATATCAGCAATTGCATTATCAAACTCACTTAAGTCAGTATCCACCACTTTTTGCATTCGTGAGAAAGTTTTTAAACCTTTAGGCCCCAAGGAATGTAATAGTATCCTTTTCTTTTGCTCAGGCTTCATTTTTCCGTTTTCATCAATGGCACAAATATAGTTATTAAAATACTCCTTCCATTCCACCCACTTCATGTCAGGTTGAGAACCTGTAGCCCAAAAAGGTTGTGGGGGACTAATAACAAAATTTTGTTGGGCCATTGCAGTATCTTTGGTTTGATCACCAGTATCCATAAACGAAATAAAATGAAAGAAAGGTAGTACAAGTACAATAAGATACTGCACGTAAATGTAAAAATAAGTGTTCCGACAGTCTCACCTGTGCTCCTCGTGAAGAATAGTCAATAAATAACCCGCTTGTAATAATGAATGTGCCTGTTCCGTGTCGGCACTGTGAAGGAAAAGCAGCGTGAAGCGGCGTGTGAAATTGACGAACGCTGACCGCTGAAAGAAAGGCAGCGTGAAACAGCGTGTGAAATAGACAAACGCCGATCGCTGAAGTAATTCCCCAAAATGGCCGCTACGCAGGGTCACGCAGCGTGACCTTACGCGCCTCCGTCACTCCGTTATTGCGAGTGTAATGACGTAGGAGAGTCGCGTAGGTAGCAGTGGTCGCGCAGCATGGAGCGCGAGTGGAACTTTGTTCGGCAATTAAAAGATGCCGGCGGGTGCCGTCTAAGATCGTAAGTGGTAACGATTTTTCTTGGCCTACCTTAAGCAGCCTTACAAAGTCCATCTGTGGTTGTGCTAGAGAGGGCGAAGTAGCGGTCCATAGGCGCGGGGAGAGTAGAGAAGGTTGATGAATCCTCCGGTATGGGTTGAAGTGTCCCAAGATGTTTTCCTTCTCTTTTTTTTTTTGAAAAAAAAAAAAATACGTTAAAAAAAAATAATAAAGAGATTAAAGTTCAGATCCCATCCTCGTCGCCAGTTGTTAAGTAAGGAGTCCAAGTGGAGATTCTTCAAGTAGTTTATTGAAGTCAGAATATAGGAGCACAGGCGGAGCCAGCAACACATCTCATAGCCAAGCAATGCAGGACGTAACTGACTACCAAAGAGAATACAGTCGATGCATGCAAAGATAAACATTCTAGAAGCCTATAACAGCACGAGCCTTAAAGCTGTACTAAAGTATAAAACACAACATAACAGCAGGGCACACAAGGAGAGGCAGGAAGTGATGTCAGCCCCGCTGCTAGTGCTGTCTCTGCCGCCGCTGACCCGGAAGAGGAAACCCTTCCGCTTTCATACAATGTACAGCTCAGTGGGTTTCGTCAGCAGGCGAGGAGCGGTCTCTGGTGGCCACTGACGGAACCGCCGCCTCCAGGCTCCAGCAGAGAAACAAGCTTTGGTGACTGTAAAGACCTGGGTTTTTAAATGTCACAGAGGTGTGGACACACACAGACCATGACAGGGTCTTGTATGGGAAACAAGCATTGGCGCCTGCAAAGGAACAGACATGACATTCATGAGTGAATTTAAATGACGACTTGTATTTCATTCAATGTGTGCAATGTAGACACAGCTGCTGCAATGTGACTGGGCAGCGTTTCTAAGGCTCCTGTTCCTGGGGGTGATTTTTTATATTTGACAGGGCTGTGAATCCTCAACCCATAGCTGCCAAGGCTTCAGATTGCTGTGGGTGACATTTTCATCATTTCCGTGAAATTATGAGTGACATTTTAATGACTATGAGTGACACTGTCTTGCAGCGGGCAAAATCAAGAAATGAAGATTAGAGAAACAGATAAATATCAGAAATTACCACCATTTGAGCAACAAGAAACTCTAACAAAGTCCTAAAACTGCAGCAAAGCACCAGAAATGGAAGGAAGGGCACTAACCGGAGACAGACTGCATGACTGCAGCTCTCAGAGACAGACTGCATGACTGCAGCTCTCAGAGACAGACTGCATGACTGCAGCTCTCAGAGACAGCAGCATGACTGCAGCTCTCAGAGACAGACTGCATGACTGCAGCTCTCAGAGACAGACTGCATGACTGCAGCTCTCAGAGACAGACTGCATGACTGCAGCTCTCAGAGACAGCAGCATGACCGCAGCTCTCAGTGACAGAGACATTTTCCCCCTGAAATAAAACCAAACACATAAGTCCATGGAAAAAGAGAAATATCAGAAATTACTACGCCCTTTAAAACAGTAATAAGCTTTAGAAAGACGTTCAAGCTTCTACAAAGCCCCTGAAGTGCAAACTTACTAACCTACAGCCCCTTTCTAAGATGAATGTTACTGGAAGGGGGCCTGCTACAAAAGACATATGTTTTAAAACTCACTATTCACAGGGGAGAGGGTCAAAGAAATTATACAACTCCACCACCCCGAACCCCCTAAGGCAAAGTATACACACAAGAAGGGGTGGAGAGATTAGAGTACACGTGTAACAACACGAGACAGAAAAAAAGAAATCTGTTTTGAAAACTGCTCTCACCCACACACAAAAGTGTGTGACATGCTTCATCATCGGGTCTCCTTTCAAAACGCCCTGGTTTAGCCACACTCAGGCCGGAGCATAAGGGAAGGGGAAAAACTAATAATGTTTTGAGAACCTAGTCTTCTCTTCTAACACGACCCATCCTCATTCTTTTTAATCCGGGTTGTGGAACCTATAAATAAAGGTTTCATTGGTATCCACAAACCAGTTTTAAAGCACTTTCCCATTAACTGCACTTTGTCTTATCACCGTTCCCAGTCACAGGGTGATATTCACTGTTCTATCACTTGGTATGTTACATTTGTGTTGTGTCTTGTCATTTCTCAATATTTTATTATTTTTTCCCCTTCCCTTATGCTCCGCCCTGAGTGTGGCTACACCAGGGCGTTTTGTAAGCATCTGTTTTTAAACTTCATGGGATATAAATTGCACACAGATGATCAATCATGGTAATTAAGAAACCATTTTTAGAAGCATTAAGTGTGAACTGTAACTCATCCAAGCATGTTTTATTTAAGGGACCATTTCTCCCTTTTCCGTCTTCATACTGCGTTTCAAAAAAGGTTTTTGTTTTGGCGTTTATAAAAACAGAAGAGTTCAGGTCTTACAAGCAATATTCTGCTTAGGCCGCATGTGGAGAGCAGGGCACGTGCACACTCCAGCACGGATGACTGCGCTAGGTCAGGAGTAACATAAAAACAAAGGACAGAACTCCCATGATCGCTTTTAGGTGACCTCGAGACGCCACAATGTACTAAAGAAACAGCCCATGGAAAATAAAATGCAATAGTTTTGACAAAAACGCAGTCATGTAGCTAAGAACCGGAGTATGTGCAAAACAAGAGAGGTTCGGTATTAAATACACTCGTATCACTGCTAAACAATTCCCAAGCAGGCTTCTGCAACAGGTTATGAAATAATTGCATAACATTATGATGTGAATGCAGAGCCCGCACACTGCCCAGATGAACAGAAGGCCCTGCACACATTTGTTTTCAGAAGTTGCTGTCACGGAGAGCTACAACATAGATACTGAGCACGTGAGCTGTGCTGAATTAAGTTCGCTAGAAGAAACCAAGAGAACCCGTTTACTAAATAGATTAATTCAGTCTAAAAACAAAGCTACATTGGCACAACTTAGCTGAATAGCTTAGACAATTGGGACAAATGAGGCCTCTGTCTTTACAACAACGGAATAAGACACCTGCAATGTATTTGCATGGCTTGTAAAAAAAAAAAGCTCTGTCACACACGCTAGTTACATGATGAAAGAGAGCGCAGGACGGGAACGTCGTACCACACATAAATCAAGGACAATTTGCAACTAAAGACATTTTTACTTAGCACAACCTTTTACTATTTAGTACAAACAATTCAGGTCACAAACTGGCACTGAACGTATTAGGAACGGCAGCACTGGCAGCGTGCTAGCGCTATCAATAAAATGTAAAGTTCACTTTGAATAAAACTGATACCTCTCAAGGAGCAGCAATTGTACGGGCCGGACCTCGCCGCAATGACTACCTCCGACAATCAACACTCTCCCGCTGCTTTGCACCACATCAGGGTTTGCATTTCTCTGCTGCTTTCTTGTCCACCTCCCCCTTCAGGGGTTCACTCATAAAACAAGGAAAGAAGCAGGTTGTAGTCACAATAAAGTCACGAACCATCAGGTGTGACCCACACAAGGGTCTCTCACTCAGTGGAGGGGGTCTGAGGACGGAGGGGGTATATCACCCACACATGGGTTTCTCACTCAGTGGATGGGGTCTGATGGAGGGGGTATTTCACCCACACAGAGCTCTCTCACTCAGTGGATGGAGTCTGATGGAGAGGGTATTTCAACCACACAGGAGTCTCTCACTCATTGGATGGGGTCTGATGGAGGGGGTAATTCACCCACACAGGGGTCTCTCCCTCAGTGAATGGTGTCTGATGAAGAGGTTATGTCACCCACACAGGGGTCTCTCACTCAGTGGATGGGGTCTGAGGACAGAGGGGGTATTTCACCCATACAGGGGTCTCCCACTCAGTGGATGGGGTCTGAGGATAGAGGGGGTATTTCACCCACACAGGGGTCTCTCACTCAGTGGATAGGGTCTGATGGAGGGGGTATTTCACCCACAAAGGGGTCTCTTACTCAGTGGATGGGGTCGGAGGATGGAGGGGGTATATCACCCACACAGGGGTCTCTGACTCAGTGGATGGGGTCCGAGGATGGAGGGGTATTTCACCCACACAGGGGTCTCTCACTCAGTGAATGGGGTCTGAGGACGGAGGGGGTATTACACACACACAGGGGTCTCTTACTCAGTGGATGGGGTCTGAGAATGGAGGGGGTATTTCACCCATACAAGGGTCTCTCACTCAGTGAACGGGGTCTGAGGATGCAGGGGGTATTTCACCCACACAGGTGTCTCTCACTCAGTGGATGGGGTCTGAGGACTTAGGGGGTATTTCACCCACACAGGGACGGTGTCGAGGGTGAGGTCAGCGGAGCTAAGCTGGCGGTTCGGGGTGTAGAAGCTGAGTCGTCTGTTGAGGTACGCTGGTCCGGTGTTGTGGAGTGCATTGTATGCGTGGGTGAGGAGCTTGAAGGTGATCCTCTTGTTGATGGGGAGCCAGTGCAGGGCTCTCAGGTGGGATGTGATGTGGCTGTGGCGGGGGATGTTGAGGCTGAGGCATGCAGAGGCATTCTGTATGCGTTGAAGTCTTTATGGAATTTGGCCGAGGTTCCTACATAGAGGGCGTTGGCGTAGTCCTGCCTGCAGGTGACGAGGGCCTGGATGACTGTCCTTCTGGTTCCGGTGGGGATCCATCTGTAGATCTTGCGGAGCATGTAGAGGGTGTTGAAGCAGGAGGAGGATACGGCGTTGACTTGCTGGGCCATTGACAGCGATGAGTCCAGGATGGACCCCAGATTGCTCGGGTGGTCAATGAGAGGCGATGAAGCTCCCAGTGTGGCCGGCCATCAGGTGTCATCCCGGGCGGACAGGGTGCAGCCGTCTTATCCGAGTTCAGTTTCAGACGGCTGTTCTTTATTCATTCGGTGAGGGCCTTCATTCCTTCGTGGATGTTGGTTTTGGCAGTGGTGGGGGCCTTGGTGAGAGAGATGATCAGCTGGGTGTTGTCGGCATATGAGATGATGTTGAGGTCATGCGATCGGGCTATGTGGATGAGAGGTGCCATGTAGATGTTGAAGAGTGTCGGGCTGAGGGATGATCCTTGGGGTACGCCGCAGACGATATTGGTGGCTTTAGATCGGAACGGAGGGAGGCGGACACTCTGGGTTCTACCAGTGCGGAAGGAGGTGGTCCAGTCCAGGGCTTTGTCATAGATCCCTGCGTTGGGGAGGCATGTGCGTAGGGTGTGGTGGCAGACGGTGTTGAAGTCAGTCAAAAGGTCCAGGAGGATGAGGGCCGCAGTTTCTCCATTGTCCAGCAGGTTCCTGATGTCATTGGTGGCGGCGATGAAGGCAGTTTCGATGCTGTGGTTGCTGCGGAATCCAGATTGGGATGGGTCCAGGATGTTGCTCTCCTTGAGGAAGAGGGTCAGTTGCCTGTTGACAATCTTCACAAATGACTTTTGCTGGGAACGGGAGTAGGGAGATGGGACGGAAGTATTTGAGGTCCTTAGGGTTCGCCTTGGATTTCTTGAGTAGGGCGTTGATCTCTGCGTCCTTCCAGCTCTCCGGTAAGGTGGCGGTCTCGAAGGAGTTGTTGATGATCTGGCGGAAATGGGGTGCAATGGTGGAGCTTGCTTTTTTGAAGATGTGGTGCGGGCAGGGGTCTGATGGTAAGCCGCAGTGGATGGTGTTCATGAGTTTGATGGTGTTGTCGTCGTTGACATGGGTACAGGAGAGCAGGGGGTTGGTGTGGCTGGGGGCGGTGAGTTGGAGGTGTCAGTAGCTGTTGAGGGGGCCTGGTTGTTGAAGCTGTTGTGGATGTCTGCGATCTTACAGTGGAAGAAGGTGGCTAGGGAGTCGCATAGGTCTTACGATGGCACGATGTTGTCAGGATGTTGTTAGAGTTGGAGCTGGGGGTGGAGAGTTCCTTCATGATGTTGAAGAGCTCTTTGCTGTTGTGTGCGTTGTTGTAAAGCGTTCCTTGAAAGAAGTCCTTTTGGCAGTTCAAATGAGTTGGTGGTGTCTGCGGATGGCACTCTTTTGGGCTGCATTGCTGTCCGGTGTCTGTTCGAGGTGCCACTTCATCTTGACCCTTCAACAGGTCTGCTTGGATGCCTGGAGGTCGGCGGTGAACCAGATGGCTTTTTTGTTGGTGCATCTGTTTGAGGGTTTCTTGATCGGGGCGAGAGTGTTGGGACAGTCGTCAATCTATTGCCTGAGGTTGCGGGTAGCAGTATTGGTGTCGGTTTAAACAACAAAAAAGAATCAAGGGTACAAGGCAATATGACCGCACCTATCTACAATTTGGTCTCTTGTGTACAATGAGTATGGGTGCAAGAACCTGAAGCCACATACCCCTAGGCTTCCCAGGGAATTCACCCCAAATTTCACAACAAAACACAATGGTTCAGCACTCCACAGTGAATAATAATGAGCCAATAAATTTTGAAGAATCCGTTCAGTAGGGCTTAAAAAATTCTTTTATTCTTATTTCTTCATGCAAAGCGTAGCCAACGCGTTTCGTCCAGAGGACTTCTTCAGGGCTACAAAATTAAATATACAGAAATATACATATTACAAACCACTATTTACAGATAAAAAACAGATATTTTAATACTTCAATACACCATAACTTCAAAATACATGATTACTTAGTACAAGTTAAAAAAATTAGACTTTTGCATTGTAAGCGGAATAGAGTCACCTACTAGACAGATTTCATATTCGTTTTACAAAACACATCAGAGCACAGTGATATTTCAGAATTTAACAGAAGGAGAGAAAGAGAGCCTATTTACATATTTCTTTGTCTTTACATTTCCAATGGGAAGGAGCTAATCATACATATGTATGTTATGTTTACTTATCAAGTAGATACTATGTTGATCCTAGAATTTTCTACGTTATTCTAATTTCAGATTTTTAAAACATTGCTTACCAAAGGTAGTGAATAGATGTCAACTGTTGATTTTAACGACCAATAGGTGCATTCATGGATGTAATGGTTCAGAGACGCAAAAGTGTGCAGGGATGGCCACCTAGTGTATAGAGAGGAATGTTCTTCTTACTCATACTGATATTTTATGGACATTATGATTGTCCCAGTATTCAACACTAAGGTTTCTACATACCTTGTCAATATGTTATTTGTACGTCCTTCGATTATTTGCTTCAATATGTTTAGCAACAACGGGTTCCTTGGATTGTTCCAGGTTTCTCAACCAGTCATTGTGGCGCTTGTAATCCCCCTTTGTAAAAGGATAAATAAATAAAGTCGTGTATAGACTTGTTTGCATTATATGTCCTACACATATTTATGTTAAAAGCATAGAGAAGGACTGAGCCACCAAACGTGTGTTGTTACCCATCACGTAATGATAAGGATCAGGAAATATCAGATGTAGGGTGCACTGCTCCTTCGATCATCCATGGACAGTCCCAAGAGCCCAAGAAACCCGCGATCAAACAAGGGTCCCACCAGCGGCCACAGAGCATATTACGTGCTCCACAGCCGCCGGCGGGCGGACCCGCATCAAAACATGGGCAACCAAGCTCCAGGAGATCCCCCGGGTGCACCAATTCGCACCGCCCTCAACTAGTATTTCACCGGTCATGTTTTCAATTCCAGAATGGCCGCGACTTACAAAACGATCATAAAATATAAGAAGCCCGTGCTCAAACAACCACTTATAAAAGTGGTCCAAATCAGTGGGAACACTCAGTGTTAACAGAGTTGTGTTCCAAGACATATCGCTTTGCTGTGAAGCAAGCTCCGTTCGTGGTGACATTGGTTCTAATTTGTAACCCCGAACCTGCACATAAATGCACGTTAAAGACAATTCTAGATAAAAAATAGAGTACCAAAGGAAGCAACTATTTAAACAGGACCGTTGGATTCCAAAGCAATAGGGACACCCAACAATGAAGCAAAGTGCTCCCAAGATTGGTTCTATTTCGTAATATATAATGCTCATGGCAAAGTTAAAGACTAGTCTACTATAAGTGGAGCCTGTTTTAAGTCAAAATACATCCCCACCCTTAAGGTCCTCACTTACTTAAAAATAGTGTCATCATCCTTCACACTTTTACGAAAAACAATGGCCCTTGACACAAAGATAGAAGGGTATAATAATTATAGGCCACAATGTGCACTATAATGGCAAAAAAAGTCCAGCCGGACTTGCAAAATTTATTCAATAATTCATATAACCAGTTGAAAAGGAGCAATAAAACAGTGGGACACAGTCCTGTATCCACAAAGCTTACACAGACTCAGGGACAATACAGACATATACAAATACATCAGGCATGTAAACGAGAAATGGAGCAAGAAGGGGACTCTGTAATATACTTATGCATATGCACATAATAGAGAACTAGTGTTAAGCCCACATATCATGTCGACGGCGTTTCGATCCTTTCATGGATAACGGATCATCATCAGGACTACCATTGTTTGCCTGATAAAAGCATCAAAATAGTGAGTGGGACATGGAAATTCCAATGGTGCTCGGGCGGACGTGCTCGGGCGGACGTGGTCACGGCTAATTAACCGAGGTGCGTCAGGGCGCTTCTATCTGCGTCAACAATAAAAAAGCTGAGCGTAGAACAAAGGGTAGCTGTAGACTGAATATCTCGAAGAAGGCTTCGTAGGTCTTGAAATAACCTAAAGCATCACGGGATCGGGCAACTGTATGCCGGTCATGGATTGCTGAGCGTCCTGCGGACGCCTTCATGCCGTTCTACCACGAACGCAGGTACCGACTCAGCTTAATTCCTTGCTGAAGTTGCGGGCTATTACCTAATTGGATTGCCGCTCACGACCTCATATCTACCTCACTAGCGCTATCCCTCAACTAATCTAGAAGTGCCCATGCATTACCCCTTCTAGCATTACCACTCTGGTCTCCACAAGACCCACGCTGCAGACCACAGGACGCTCAGCAATCCATGACCGGCATACAGTTGCCCGATCCCGTGATGCTTTAGGTTATTTCAAGACCTACGAAGCCTTCTTCGAGATATTCAGTCTACAGCTACCCTTTGTTCTACGCTCAGCTTTTTTATTGTTGACGCAGATACAAGCGCCCTGACGCACCTCGGTTAATTAGCCGTGACCACGTCTGCCCGAGCACCATTGGAATTTCCATGTCCCACTCACTATTTTGATGCTTTTATCAGGCAAACAATGGTAGTCCTGATGATGATCCGTTATCCATGAAAGGATCGAAACGCCGTCGACATGATATGTGGGCTTAACACTAGTTCTCTATTATGTGCATAATATGTTTTGTTCCCCACATATGTGAAGCAAGTATATTACAGAGTCCCCTTCTTGCTCTATTTCTCGTTTACATGCCTGATGTATTTGTATATGTCTGTATTGTCCCTGAGTCTGTGTAAGCTTTGTGGATACAGGACTGTGTCCCACTGTTTTATTGCTCCTTTTCAACTGGTTATATGAATTATTGAATACATTTTGCAAGTCCGGCTGGACTTTTTTTGCCATTATAGTGCACATTGTGGCCTAAAATTATTATACCCTTCTATCTTTGTGTCAAGGGCCATTGTTTTTCGTAAAATTGATACCCCAGGTCCTTGCCTACCTAGTGGGTTCCTTTGTTCTTTATAGTATCATCCTTCACACGTCACCGCTTTCAGGAAAAGTCGATACACACTCATCTCAGTATCGCAGGTTTAAATATCCCGCAATTTGCACTCAGCTGTGATTGATCAACTTCCAAGTGGTAACGAGACCACTCGATTAGAGTCGCCATCTTGAAGTCGACATATATACATGTAGTACGATTAAGGCACACAAAATAGATGTCATTTAAAGAGGTTAAAGGGAACGGTTCATCAAGATTAAGTACTTTTCTAAGTTAGGAATATATCCATATAGATGTCATTTAAAGAGGTTAAAGGGAACGGTTCATCAAGATTAAGTACTTTTCTAAGTTAGGAATCAAGGCATGTCCGTTGTATACAAAGGGAAAGGAACGTGTAACTAAGTCCAATTTATAGCGCCGTTTTGGAACGGTCAATCATTCTCTGTATTAGGAAAAATAAGGAATAAGGAAAAATTCTTCAAAATGTATTGGCTCATTATTATTCACTGTGGAGTGCTGAACCATTGTGTTTTGATTTGTATTGGTGTCGGTGGTGTCAGTTGGTGGGTTTCGGGAAAGGGTGGCGATTAGCTGGTCTTTGGTGACTTTTGCTCCAGCTGCAGCGTGGGGTCCGTTGTGTGTGGTGGTGCATGGTGGGTTTCTTGAAGGTGAAGTGGATGCAGCGGTGGTCGGTCCAGTCGAGTTTGGTGGTGTGGTTGAAGGTGACATAGTTGCTGGCGGACAAGATGCTGTTGAGCATGTGTCCGGCGGAGTGGGTGGGAGTCGTGACTAGCCGTTTGAGTCCAAGGTTGTCGAGGTTGTCGAGCAGGGTGGTAGAGCTGCTGTTGAGGTGGAAGTTCAGGTCTTCGAGGCGGATGTAGTCCATGGATGCAAGGGCATGCGTGCTGACGAAGTCGGGGATGGAGTCGCTGCACTTCGGCCGGGGTGCCTGGTGACGAGGGTTCCTCTGATGGTGGTATTGGGGTCGATGTGGATCTGGAAATGCTGGTGTTCGGAGGCCCTGAGAGTGTCGGCGGTGCTGGTCAAGATTCTGAGGGTGTTCCTGTGGATGATGGTGATTCCTCCTCCTTCTCTGTTGGTACGGTCCCTGCGGGTGATCTAGTAGCCGTCCGGGATGGCTATGGCGATGACGGGTGAAGGGGAAGGGTTCATCCAGGTCTCCGTCAGGTAGGTATTGTCCGTAGAGAATGAGCCAGGTAGGTCCCAGAGTGCAATGGCATGCTTGCGGAGCGGGTGTTGAGTAGTATGCATCTGAGGTGGTGGCGTATTGAAGGCTGGTGAAGCTGCAGCTCCGGCAGGAGAAGGATCCTTGGGTGCGCATTGGGGTGGCCAGGAAGCAGGTGTATAATCGGTCGATGTTGAGTGCATGGAGGGTGCTTGCGTTGTAGTGGTATTCGGGGTTGCCAGGTGGTCTGGCGCTGGGTGCGGTCCAGGCGCGGACGAGCGCAGGCAGGTTTACATTTGGCATGCTTTCGGTACGGCCGCCATTAGAAGGGGAGGTGGGAGGGAGTAGCAGGGGATGCATCGGCGGGAAGGGGAGAGGAAGGCTGGAATGCTGGAGAGCTACAGAGCGAAAAATGGGGACAGAAGCAAAGAATACAAAGAAAAGGAATACAACAGTGGGCACAAAATAATACAGCAGCAGAATTCAAAAAAGTAATACAACAGTGGGCACAATATAATACAGCAGCAGAATACTAAAAAGTAATATAACAGTGAGTAACAGATACCGCAAAAATTAATACAACAGCAGACAAATAACAGGGAAAAAGGAACAGAGCGAACACACAGATACTTACGGCTCACCACTGGGCCACCAGGGATGAGGGGAAGGTGGGAGCCTGCGGGTGGAGGAGGATCTTGAACTCGCAGCAGAAGCGAGATCAGGGACATGGGCACAGACAGGTTGAGCTGTGCGGCGTGGGGAGCGACCTGCCTGGATCAGGGTCAAGGGTTGCTCTTTTATCTCACTCTTGATTCATGGCTCTTTAATCCACCACTAGCCACTCTCGGCTCCTTTATCTCACTCTTGATTCCACCTCATGGCTCTTTAATCCACCCCCAGACACTCCTGGCTCCTGTATCTCACTCTTGATTCCACCTCGTGGCTCTTTAATCCACCCCCAGACACTCCCAGCTCCTTTATCTCATCTTGATTCCACCTCATGACTCTTTAATCCACCACCCGACACTCTTTAATCCACCCCAGACACTCTTGGCTCCTTTATCTCACTCTTGATTCCACCTCATGGCTCATTAATCCACCCCCAGACACTCTTGGCTCCTTTATCTGACTCTTGATTCCACCTCATGGCTCTTTAATCCACCCCCAGACACTCCCAGCTCCTTTATCTCATCTTGATTCCACCTCATGACTCTTTAATCCACCACCGACACTCTTTAATCCACCCCAGACACTCTTGGCTCCTTTATCTCACTCTTGATTCCACCTCATGGCTCATTAATCCACCCCCAGACACTCTCGGCTCCTTTATCTCACTCTTGATTCCACCTCATGGCTCTTTAATCCACCCCCAGACAATCTCGGCACCTTCATCTCACTCTTGATTCCACCTCTTGGCTCTTTAGTCCACCCCTGACACTCTCTGCATCTTTATCTCACTCCTGTAGGTCCCTGCATTCTCGCTTTGGCACTTTTTTCATCTTTCTCTTCCTCTTTCTTCCCGCTCATGTGTTTTTCACTCCCTTGTTATGAGTCAAAGTCTGATGAGGGAAAATAAGTGCCGGCCTCCAAAACGAGAGTGCAGATGGGCCCCACCTGCGACCACGGGCTCAAATTAAGCTTTAATCAACATCTTACCCCTTGGTTGATAAATGAAAGAATTTAGGGCAATCGGGCGGGGTAAGGGGAAGAAGAAAAACAGGCAGGAAGGAGAAGAATGAAAGGAAAGAAAACACAAAAAAGAGAATGCTGAGGAAGAGAATACACGCGAGTCACTCCATGACCACATCTCCTCGACCCGCCACTGTGGACTTCAGATACAGCGAACGTCTGCGTCTTAGCTGTTGCTTCTTGCTCAAACGCTATGGAGGTCTCATGATCCTACGGGTGGGGTAATTTGGCCTGACTCATGGTGGTCTAATGATCCTACGGGTGGATTCCTCTGGTCATGCTCATGGTGGTCTCATGATCCTACGATGGGGGGGGGGGGGTAATCAGGTCTCGCTCATTGTGGTCTCATGATCCTACAGGTGGGTGGGATAATCTGCTAAATTCTGTGAATAGATTGAATCAAGTGTGATTGTTCGATCTTTGCTTTTTAACTGTATTTTCCAAATTGTCGAAGTCGTGTCAGCAAATGTCAAAACTGTACATTTCTGGTTAATGAACCGTTCGTGGAGAGCGGCGGCATCCACACAGTCAGAGTTGGTATTTTTCAGAAATCAGTCTACAGCGAAGCATTGTTTCTGGTTACCTGCTGTTCCCCCAGGTCCCTGGTCTACTAGTTTGGGCATACCTTTGTACTCTTGATAGCATGACTTTGTTTACTGTGCGGTAACATGGACTTCCCTCCTCCACACCTCCACTAAGCGCTATTGCATGGATTCAGAGGAAAGGAGGGATGGCCAGTTCAGACGTTCAGTGCTTCAGGTTCTTTAACAGCTTTATTTAGCACCGTAACGACTCTTGGTTTGGTTCCAGAACCATGCAAGTCTTCCATATCTATGGTGATTCACAAGAAAGGGGGGCAAGATGACCCCTCCAACTATCAGCTAATTTCCTTCCTAGACAACATCAGGAAAATCTTTGGGAAACTCTTACAGTCACGACTCGAGACCTGGACAGAGGAGAACTATATTCTCTTTAAACTTCAGGCCGGATCCTGAAAAGGCCAAAGTAGAATCGACCCGGCTCTGAGGTTGTACATGATCTGTATGAAGTACGTGTCCCTGGAAACTCCCCGCTCTTCGTGGTCTTTGGAGACCTAAAAATAGGATTCTATTCTGTTGCCGCTCCATCCTTCGGAGTCTTCTGGAGGAAGGAAGTTCCCAAGCAACTATTTGAGTATCCGAAAGGATCTGCCCCGCGGCAATCATTCCAGAGTAAGATTCAGTGTAAAAGCAGAATGCACAGAGAAGTTTAAATTAAACATTGGCGTTGGGCAGGGTTGCGTACTTGCCCCAGCTTTATTCAACATTCACATCAATGGAACTGATTCTCTCAGGAATCTTGGTCTCCATGTTCCGATATTGGAGAAGGAGAATATTCCGATCCGCTGGTTGCAGATGATACAGTAATATTAGCGCATACTGAAAAATCAATGCATCAACTTTTGGAAGGCTTCGAGCTATTCTCTAAAGTACAGAAGTTAATAATCAATAAAGAGAAAAATATATGATCATTAATCCTAAATCAAAGTTATTGTTGACATTCAGGATTGATAGTAAACCAACTTAGCTAATTAAAACATGGCTACCTCGGCATACGAATGGATGACCATTTATATTGGAAAGCTCATCTGGCGAAGCCGGAAACAAACTTGTCGCCACGATTCTACATTTTGCTAACTCAAGCAGCAAGAGACCAATAAAACTAGCACTGACACATTCAAGACAAATGCACGGGTGGCCTGCTCTTATGGTGCTAACTGTGGGATTTTACGAAGGTTCACGCTGTTCAAAAACTGTGAAACATCTTCTTGTTATGTGTACTGATCCTGGGTCCTGGCACCCCAATGACAGTATTAACAGCTGAGCTGGGGTTCACCGGAGGATCTCACCCTGTAAGACACCGGGTGCGAGTGTGGTCGACTCCAGCTCTTCCCTCATATAGAATGGTCCGGAAGGAACTGCGACGATGCAGGATTACAATAGTTTACCCTGGTTCAAGTACATTATGAACTTTCTAACATACACTAGTTGAGTAAAGCAATAGAATAACCTGGAACTGATGAATAAGGCAACCATAGAACTGGTTAAAAAGAAATATTGCCCATTCATGTGGCGCAAGCAAGAATCCAGGAAAGGTATCCTTCCGACTAATTACCAGAAAGTAAAATGTGAACCGCGCTGGGAGCGCTGTTCCCTCCTGAGAAAAGGGCTTTATATCTCATGTTCAGATTAGGGACTCTTCAGGTGGGTGCCTTTGCTAAATCATGGGTAAAGCCCCTGGAGGCGGATCTAACATGTGTGCCAGTACATAAGGGGGCCTTGATTCATTTATGTGTTTTATGCTGCTGTGTGATATGTCGCTTAAAATCCAAAGGTACTACCTACGTCCTCTTCTTCTAAAACGTAATCTGAGATGCTGCAGTGCAGCACTTTTCTTATGTTATAGAACTGATCGTATGGAGATTTGCCAGGCAGTTGCTTCGCATATGCAGACCTACTACAAACAGCAGCAAAGGAAGTGGGTGCAAACCATAAACCAACTGTAGTGATGGCTTTGCCATTTTCCGAGTTGTTTCTGGGGGCTGTGGTCATCCTTTGATATATCTGCCCCCATAAACTGGAGTGTGGCTCAACTCCGGTATTAAAGGCACTAGGGCAAAAAGGACGACCAGGAGCCCCTTATCGATCGACTGGACAGAGCATTGAGAGGTATTGTTGCACATTTCTACTTGCACCTGCACTTTATAAAATGCTCGCTTGGGTGTTGGACGTCTATTGGCCCATATCTAAGGGTTAATTTCCATAGGGCTGTCAGCAAAACTGTAATTATTTGGTCAAATCCTTGTTTTTGTAACATAATAGATAATAGATAATGTGCAGCAGGCATGTGCTCTTGTTTTATTTCTGTTGTTTATAAGACAGCTTTCAGGCTTCCTAATAGGTTTAATTGCTCTGAGTAGGCAACAAGCAGACGGAGACGCCGGTGTACCTCGGTATGCGCTTGTTAGTTGGGACACTTTGTAAGTTCTAATGACCGCTCTATCTAATTGATTGGTTTTAATAGTGATGTATGTCATCCGTTTACACTTGCACTTCACGTCAGATCATGGATTATGCGCAAAGTGTAGTATTTATATGATCTGTGCTTAAGTCGTTTTAAATTAACAAGAATTGTGATTGTTTTATTACGTGCTGTAAATATCAATGTTTTAGGCGTTATGGCATAAACCGCTGACAATAAACCTTTGCCATCAAGTACCAAGCATGCAGGAATGCTCAGTGGGTTGTGCGCTGCTAGATTTACCATGGACGTCTGTGGAAGCGTGTCCCTCCAGAAAGCAGAGTAGATCATACGGGGGTCAAGAAAGGTTTATTTAAGTATCACAGCTACAGAGACCCCATCCATCATCAAGCTGAGACCGAATGACAAATGTCTCTATCCCAGCCCAAGGCCCAGCACCCATCCTCACATTCCAGAGTATCATGACACAGGACGACACACCTTATCCCCCTCACACATTCTAAACTTAAAGAAAATAAAAGGAAACTTAACTATGAATGCAAAGGATACAAAGAACATAATAGAGAATGCAGTTACGATCTTTGAAGAACACAACAAAGCGATTTTATAGGCAAAGAGAAAACTGGGGTGCATGGCAAATGGGAAAGAGCTCACTTTAATAAACACAACCGTGCAAAACATCGGGGAATACATTTCAAGTGAAGTGGCCCAGAGCCCCTTTCTCCTGCAACAGGGTCTTCCACCTCAGAGCCCGAATCAGGCTCACTCATCTTTATTGCATTTTTGAAAACCTTGATACCCTTAAACGGAAGACTGAATTTGGATCTGGGAGACTTCATCTTGACCCAGTCTCCCCCGTCAACCACTGTTCTCTTTACAGCCCTCCTTTTATCATACAAGATCTGTATTTTTTTCATCAGCTCTTTCTCTCTTTCCAGTCCTCAATACTGCCCAGTGTTAGACCTGGTAGCATTGGCATGAGACTCCCTTCCACTAGTACTGCCATGTCGACTTGGTAAGTGCACCCACTGACCAGTCCCTAAACCTTCCTTTTTCTACATGGTAGCCACCCCTAAGGTAGGCCCTAGGGCAGGGTGCATTGTATGTGAGCACTGTGCCACTGCTATTCAGTGCCACAGTGCAAGTGCTCCCTATGTTAATTTGATGTCATGGATTAATGACTCTATGATTGGCTTATTTGGTTTACATGTCAGTCCCTAGTACAGTGCACTGCGTGTGCCCAGGGCCTGTAAGTCAAATGCTGCTGGTGGGCTTGCAGCACTGATTGTGCCACCCACAGAAACAGCTTGTAAAGTGTGTCTCAGGCCTGCCATTGCAGAGCCTGTATGCAGTCTAGTACTGCCATGTGGACTTGGTAAGTGCACCCACTCACAGAATTACGTTCATTATTTCTCACAGGGGTTCATTGGGCACATATACACAATAGTAAGCACGGTTATTTTGTCTCACTATCACTTGTGTCACCACTTTTTTGTGGTTCTCGAAAAGGAGAACAAACACAGTTTTTTCCTGTCTTTTCTTTACTTCTTACACACTCAGAGAGAGAGTTACCGATGATGAGAAGTGGGTAAGCTGGCGATTGTTAGTCAGAAACCCCGTTGGCGGTTCTACCATGAGGTACTTTCTCCCTTCTCTCACATTTTTTTACTGCTGGAAGGTGGGGAGTCTGGATGGTAGCAGTTGTTGTTTTTAGTGAGACACTGTGACAAACAAGAGTAGTTGAACTGTACACACTTGAGGGAATTGAGAAGAGTATTGAAAACCCTGGATTTGTTATTTACGTTAGGACTAAGTGTCTTTTAGGTGAGGCCTTATGTTGTTTATAAAATGCACCCACTGACCAGTCTCTAAACCGTCCCTTTTCTACATGTTAGCCACCCGTAAGGTAGGCCCTAGGGCAGGGTGCATTGTATGTACTGATGTGTGTAGCATGTCCTGGTAGTGAATTACAGCCAATTTTGTTTTTCACTACTGCAAGAATGGCCAGAATGGCAGTTTGGTTATAACACCTTATAATCTTAACTATCCCAAGGAACATGGTAGAAAAACGAATTTAATATGCCTGAACTCAGTATGATAAAATACATATTTTAGTGAAGTTGGTTTTAAACATTCTGTGTTTGAAACTACCACTTTTAGAAATAGGTATTTTCTTGCCTAACCATCCAAGCCTGCTTCTGCAAGGCTGTGTATTCCATGTCTGGTTTGTGAGTGACAGGGGCTGAGGGGGCTCCAGGAGACAGGGTGAGTCAGCACTGGGCTGAATAGACCTATCTGCATGTAGAGTGGTGGGGGAAGTAGCACCTGGGCCTGAATAGGGCTGTGTCTGCCTTCCACAATGCTGGCTCCACCTCCTGTGGTGTGTCTGATGACCCTGGCCCACCCCGACAAAGGAAGAAGCTGTGCACTAGCAGGATGCACCCAGAACTGGTTTATACTAGGTACAGACACTCTCTGCCTTCAGAGACAAAGGATTTGTGTGTATAAAAAGGGGGACCTAGACCCCAGAACTTTAGATCCCTTCTGGGAAACAAGGAGAAGAACAAGAGAATCAGCAGGAGTTATTTGACTACCCCTATACCAGTGTGTTGTTTGCTGGGGATGGCCTGCAGTGGTTTCTTTATTGCCACGGAAAGGAGAAAAGACTTTTATTGAAACTTTCATCATCTTACAGAAAATCTCTAATGGCTAGAATTTGAGCTTGCCTTCTGTCTGAAATCTCAGGGATACAAAGACTTCACCCCATCTGGAACTTTCTTTTCTTGCTGCTACAGAAGGAAATTGCAAAAACCGACGCCGGCGAGCAAAACCATAATCTGCATCGAAGCCGTGAGCGCTGCTCTGACTTACAACGTCGAGCCGACGCCGGCCGCCGTGCCATATCGACACCAACAAGCGACATCGTAACCTGCCACAAGCCCTGAGCGCTGCTCCGACTTTGTGACGTAGACCCGATGCCAGCTGCTATGCTGCATCGCCTCCAAAGCCGACATCATTGTGGAGCCGATCCTCGACGTGGGTGGTCAAGAATCCATCGACATCGTGACATTGTACAGAACCGTGGTTTTGGCGCTATCGTAAGGAACCAACTCCCCTGCTTTGTGCAAGCATCGAGGACCTGACGCGTCACCTCCCCTGAAACAAGGAACCGACGCAGCACAGCGCCAACTACGCTGCGAGCTGTCTTTGTTTTCACTTTTCCCAAGGTACTGTTCTTTGTGGGTCTGTTTTGACTACGCGCTCAAAGCCTTGCACCTCACGGTCGGCGCCGTACTTTGGGATTTCTTTGACCTCGACGTTGTGATAACTCGTCTGTTGCTAAAAACTGCGTTTAATTGAATAACCTATTTTTGAGCTACTTCTACCATCTTATTTCTGCTTACAGTATTGTGGATTTTTGTCATTTGAGTCTTGTGTTAAGTCTATATTAAGAATACTTATTTTTATAAAACCTGTGTGGTGTACATCTGTAGTGTTTTCCCTGTATTACTGTAAGTGTTCACAAATGCTTCACACACTGCCTCTGAGATAAACCTTCCTGCTCGTGACAAGGTACCACAGGGTTGAGCAGGGGTTATTTTATGAGTGTCACTCCCTTACTCTGACTAGAATCAAGGGTCCCTATTTGGACAAAGGTGCAAGCCATTGCCGACTAGAGAGTCTGAGACCCCCAGTTCTAAAACCCACCTTTTCATCCACTAAGGTTCTTTTGATCATTACCCACAACAGAGTGACCTCCATGTTGGGGACCCTTCCTTTAAATAAACAAAAGGGAATTTCACCAGTGGACGAACAAGAAGTGAACCTATACTCGCTAATCTACTTCCTCATGGCCATCTCCCAACTTTCACCACAGACAAAAGCTTGTTGCAGAGTCTCTTTAACAACCTTGACAAACCTTTCCACCACACCATTGCTTTGTGGATGGTACAGGGACGCCTTCTTATGCTTGATCCCCCTGGAACTCAGAAACTCTTCCATGACTAAGGTTGTGAACTGAACACCATTGTCTGACAAGAGTGTTAACTGGAAACCCTCACGTTCAAATAACTCTTCTAGAAACTCAATCACTTCACCAGACTCAACGGAATAAACCACCTTTGATATCAGGCCAATGGGAAAACATATCAATACACACGATCAAATAGAGATCCTGAGTCTTCAACTTCACAGGTCCCAAAATATCTATAGAAGTGTCCACCACGGACCATTAGCCTGTTCTCTAATAACCATGGGTTGAGTCCTGCACTTCAATATCCTGTCATAACACGCACATTCAGCACATTCACGCACCAACCTCTCTACATGTACATCCATGGCAGGCCACCAATATTCTTACCTGATACTTTGCTTTGTCTTGGCAATGCCCATGTGCGAGGTGTGAGCAGTCTTTACTAGCTTATCCCTTAGTGCAAGGGGTGCAACCAACTTACTACCACACACGAGGAGACCATCCTCCCCCGCCAGATCTTCCCTAACTTGCCAAAAGCCTTAGAGGACCTCCTCACAGTCCTTCTTCTCACACTAACCACCTTTGACCAAGGTGAGGACTTTCTGCAAGTCTAAATCGATCATGTGATGTTCCCTCCACTCTCTCTCTGAAATCAACCCTTCGCTAATCACACACAAATTAATTCCTTCCTCCAATTATTCACCTCCAAACCTCTCAACATCATCTGTCATTTCATACTCCACACCACGAGTCTTGACAGACGGTGTGCCAGAACTGTAGAGCCACAACCCACTTCCGTATCCCATGGGAGACAGAGTCAATGCCTTTCTTGGAGAAGACCTCCCTAAGAGGTTTGTGGTCAGTACGAATTCTGAACCTTTTCCCCCACAAATCCTTTCTCAGCTTGTGCACCGCCCAGGAAAAACCCAGAGCTTCTTTTTCCACAACAGAACAGTTGCATTCAGCACACCTCAAGGGCCTAGAGAGGAAAATAATCATTTTAACCTCCCCATCAACCTTTTGCAAAAGAACTGCTCCTAACCCCTTTGAGCTGGCATCAGTGATGAGATAAGATTCCTTTGTGGGGTCAAACCTTCCTAGACAAGGTGCTTCATTCAGATGTTTCTTAATGCACTCAAACTCTTCCTCACAGCCCTTGGACCAAACACATGTGCCTCCCTTCTTGAGGAGAGACCTCAAACAAGAGGTTTTCCCTGCAAAGTTCGGAACAAACTTGTAATAAATTCAGCCATGCTTAGAAACTTTACAAACTCTTCTTTGTTCAAAGGGCTGTGCAAATTAAAATGGTGCTTACCAATGAGTGTTTAGGTTTGATGCCTGCAGCGGACACAAAACGCCCATGGTACTCTAATTCTTTGACATCAAATTTGCACTGGTCAATAATAAGGGTGAGGTCAGCATCACATAACTTCTTCAATACTGACCTCAGCCTCCCATTATGTTCCTCAAGATCCACACCAAAGATGAGCACATCATCTAGGTACACCTTGAAACCCTGAAGGCTTCCAAGAATGCCCTCCATCGCCCTCTAAAAAATGGAGGCTGCAGAAATCAGTCGAAAGGCATTCTTAGAAACCTAAAGGTACCAAAGGGTGTTATCCAGGAGGTAAGGTCCTGGGAAGAGGTGTGAATGCTCTGAATGTTCTGAAGAGGAGTGAAGGCCGGCCTGGTGATAGGCGGAGGTCAAGTCCAAGGAAGAAAAATGCCTTGCCCACTCAAGAGAACACAGCATTTTAGTTATGTGGGTGAAAGCATAATGATCAACAATAACTGCTTTGTTGAGCTCCCTCAAGCTGACACAGAGCCTAGCCTCCCCATTGGCTTTGCAGGCCATAACAACAGGAGAGACCCACTCCGTTGCTTTAACTTCTTGAATGATAAACTTGGCTAAGAGATTGCCTAATTCAACTTTCATGCTCTCCCTTGCTTACAGAGGTGGATTTCTGACCTTAGCTGTTTTTGGAACAGAGTTAGATTTGACCTTTATCCAATGTACATAGTTTTTGAAACAAACACAGTCCACCAGCAAAGACCTCAAGGAATTCCTTGATCCAGTCTCGATTAGCATTACTAACAACCCTAACTGGTGGTAATTATTTTAGGCAGACAGATCTCATTGGGATAAAGGCAGCTATGTAGATCACGTTGATGGAAGCAACTTATGAGCGAGTCCTGCTTCATCGAGACATAGATTTTACCAGGGATGACTCTCCCTTTGAAATCAATTGTGACCCAGAAATAACCCAGCAACTCAATAGTCACCATACCTTAACCTTTTGGTCTAATGTCTGGCTTCAACAGGGTGAGTTTGCCCAGCAGATTACACTCATAAAATGTTTTGGGGACTAGCAGTATCTTGGCCCCAAAGTCGAAGAGCATGCTCACTGGAGCATCATTGAACAAAACTAGCTCCTGAGGGCCATCTCTAGCATTCCCTGTGACAGGGAGAACGTTGATTCCTTCCAAATCTTCTTCATAAAGATAAACTTCCCTGACTTTTTTATGCCCGTGGCCCGATCTGCAGCTCTTTGATACGTGACCTTTTCTCTCTTTTTGCACATGGCCTTCCAACCTGGGCAGTCTTTAACCCGTTGACAGTGGCGCAAATTTCACCGCTGTGCGGGCATATTAATGAGTGGGTGCAGTTCGGACAGCCCCTAGTCGTCCTCCGCACATGCCCACTGTGACGTTAGGGGGCCGTCCGATGCACGCAACGGGTTAAAGTTGGCCATATGGCCAGAGTTGCCACACCTGAAGCACTTCCTCTGAAAATTATTTGTGTTAAAGGGCTTTGAAGTGGTGCTCAATTTGGGTTTAACAAATCTATCCACCACCACCTTGACATTAATGTTCTCCTTTTTATCACCTGAACTGTCTTTGCGTATAATATCAACACACACTTTTGAATGCCCTTGACTTTTGGATATGGTCAGCACTTCTTAAGGCGATGGTGTGTCTTTTTGCCACAGGGCATGTCTCGTTTTGTCGAGGGCGCATCCTAACATGAACTAATCTCTTAAGCGATCCTCTAAAGCGGCACCAAAATTGCATGTGGAAGCCAATGTGCACAAGGTAGTTATGTACTGTTCGACCGACTCATCCTGCCTTTGCATCCTTCTCCCGAAGTTATATCTTACAAGGACAGTACTCACTTTGGGGAGGTGGTGCAAGTCCAACTTGTTGAAGCAGATCTCGTATTCTTTAAGAGTGCCGGAGTCACTATCAGAGAGTTCAGGAAGGTACTCAAAGAATTCTTGTCCCTCAGAGCCCAAGCAATGCATTAACAATGAGGCTTTCCTCTCTGCACTTAAGGAAGTGCCACAGACACGAGCATAATGTGTGGAAACCTTCTTCCACGAGAGAGGAGGAACTTCTGGAGATGTCAACAAGAAGGGAGGGGCAGTGACATTTTGCATGATGTACGAGCTATGTTTGACCTAGTTACTACTTAAGGGTGATTTTCAGTGATCTGCGTACAGTGCACAATATCCACATACCTTGTAAGCTGTGCGCATCAGGGGAACTGCGTGAAACTTCAGCAATTAAAATTTCGGCCTATGCGCACAATGCCAGAAACTGTATTTGCTGTGCGCATCAGTAGAACGATCAGCCCGATTACTGATGGCACATATTTATTCAGGGAGGAGTCACTTTAGTTTGGTGCTCAATTCCATGTGTAGATGTAAGTCTGGTGGTGCCTGATAACTGAAAGGCACACATTTGTTTACATACAATTTCATATATGTCTGATTTATTATTCCTATTACATTGCCTTCTACCTTGAGAAGGCCCGTCCTAGACCAGTGTGAGGACAAAACCCATGCCGACAAATGAGCGACCTGAAGTGTAATACTGAGAAAAAGTAACCTGGAGGATTGCTGTAAATGAAAAAATAATAATAAAGAACTGCATAACAACAGCTGGGTGACCTGGAAGCCGATTGTTTCTCAATATAGTACTAGTTTGTGATTACCTTACAGTGCTCACATTATCATCCACGCTAGAAGAGATGGGAGCCTGGGGTGTCTGGTCACAGAAGCTCATTTACATACAAAGGGGGTGACAGCCTGTTCACAACGCACAGCACAACTTGTTTACGTAAAGTGCTAGTACACAGAACAGGTTACAGTCTTGTGTCTCTTTTTTTCATTTTCTTTAATATATCCTGCACCTTGCTCTGTTCTTCTCTTTCTCTCATTTCAATTCATAGCAAATTACTCAAATTCATTATTGCTTTATCAGCACGGCACAAGTCGGGGGGTAGCCACAGTTTGAAGCGGTCCCCCAACTATTATCTAGAAACGGGACTCAGTTCCACATAGCTCCTTAGCCTGCAACTGGTAATTGTTACTTCGTGCCCCAGCACTGCAGACACAGGCCTCTGAGTGTTTGTTTGTGTGAGTGGCGCAAGAGAGGAACAGAGAACTTGACACAATTAGTTCTTCTATTGCTTAATACATTGGCTGGATAAAGAATAACGTCAGGAAACAAGCGCAAATTAAAAGCATATTTTATTTATTCGCTGAAAACTGTTTAAAAATGCAATTTCCAAGTTCCACATATCTGTTTAAAAATATTTACACTTTCAGTCCTTTTTCGAGTTTAGTTACAAACTAATAGTGGGCAAAACACATGATGTATAAAAACTGAAACCAAAAACTTATTTTTACATTATTTTATGTTTCTTGTTTATTGTTTTTAAAACAGTCCATCAACCTTTCACGTGAAAATTATAAGGGCCTGACATCACTTCTTGTGATGTCACTACCTGTGACGTCACTGTGATTTGCATATGATAATGGGCTCCTTCACTATTTTCCTTACTTGTGCCCTGTTTATTGGCATGACATGGGTCTATAGGTATTAAAAATAAACATTAAATTCACAGGTGTTCAGCCCATTTCTCTGGTGATGTCACATATTGGCATGTATTCGGCTGCTTCTTCTATTTTTAGATGAGTACAAATAACGTACGTTCCCCCTCCTTCCAATTCGTTCTTTTTCTCCCCATTTCTTTGTCTCTCTCACTCTCTTTATCTCTCCCCCTCTTTATTTCCCACACACTCCTGTTAGCTTTAGCTTCATGAATGTCACTGCCACTTCTGGCATTCATACGACAAATCCTTCAGAACATTTGAGGACAAGGGACAATCAAGTGTGGAAGATGAGTTGCTGGGAGTGCAACTGATTGTCCTGGCACATATATGCTTTTGATGTGGGATTTCGCTATTTCACCACATTCTTCAAACAGAGTCTACTGCTTACAGTGGCTCAATTCTGGTAAAAAGTAGAGTTTGGCAAGTCACAAAATGAATAGGGAGAGCCAAGTCGGGGAGGAGCCATGGGTCACACTTAGTTATAAGGCCCGAGACACGAGCTGAGCCATCGACCGAAAACAGTGTGTAAGAGATGCAGCAAACGTTACTTAAAAACAAGGTATATGCTCTTTTATATCTGAAAATAGGTTATTTCTTGAACACCTGTGCTTCGCTTTAATTCTTTATCTACACTGCAGTGGCATTTGTTAATAGTAATACATGCATTTTACCAATGAAGTTTCTCATCTCCAGATCCCTGACAACATGTCCACTCTGGGTGTGTTGGGTTTATAGGTTTTATCACTAATCCGACAAGTTAGCTGAAAATACCACTGTTAGTCCCAGTATTGTTCAGTGTTGCTTTTACAGGTTGTGTGATCAGGTGCGATTAAATGTTTTTCTTTGTATCTCTTCTTCACCAAATAAAAATCAACAATGTTTCTTTTCTTTTAATCCACATTGTGCTTGTCTCCCACTGTGTATCCTGGTACATAATGTCACTTTGCTATGTGTACGGAAGTGAACAATCACTGGAAACAAACACTTTTATAATCCTGCAAATACTGTTATCTGTTTTACTTCTTTACTGCTATTCGGGTCTTTTATCATCTGGTATTTCAATGTCCCACATAATTTGCATTGGATCTTTTTCTGTAATTCATTCCTCTCACAATAACTGCACTGTTTTGCTCTTTTCTATGTCCTCAGAAGGGTCAGAAGTGGAGAAATGTGGCTCAATGGTTAGAGCGGCAGACCCTGATGCAGAGGTCTGGCCCGGGACCTGGGTTCAATTCCCGCCTCGGCGGGTCTTGGGCTCAATTTCCTCGGACCTGATAATTCTCGCCTCGGTGCCTATTCTAATCATGGGTCCCACTCTGCAACTCTGGGCAATAGCTTGCTTAATCTCCACAACGACCCCAACAGCGCTGGGATGACTGGCTTCACCCTGGGGGTGCCCAGGAGTGGACATTTCACAGGAAAGCCAGGAAGGGTTCCACAGCGGTATGCGTTACAGCACCAGGACACCCCAGTTGGGGTATTAGTGCACTTTACAAGTACAAATTACATTTACATTTACAAGGGTCAATATTATTTTTGATGTTCTTAAGTTCTTTCCGGAATCTCTGCAGCTCTAGGATTATTTCCATGTGAGTTAAATGAAGGAGTGAATTCACTGAGGGCTGTGTGGGATTGAAAATTGACAAAAGCACTTCTCACTTTCAGTGCCCTTCTATGTTTTCCCCCTGTGTGTTTGCTGATGACTTTGTAGCTCTAATCGTCGACTAAAGCTCTTTCCACATTCATTGCACTTGAGTGGCTTTCCCCCTGTGTGTGTTTGTTGATGTTTTCGTAGGGTTGATAACTGACTAAAGCTCTTCAAACATTCACAGCAATCATATAGTTTTTCCCTTGTGTGTGTTCGCTGATGTCTTTGAAGGTGTGATAACTGACTAAAGCTCTTTACACATTCACTGCACTTGAATGGTTTTTCCCCTGTGTGTGTTCGCTGATGACTTTGAAGGTGTGATAACTGACTAAAGCACTTTGCACATTCACTGCACTTGAATGGTTTTTCCCCTGTGTGTGTTCGCTGATGACTTTGAAGGTGTGATAAATGACTAAAGCTCTTCCCACATTCATTGCACTTGAATGGTTTTTCTCCTGTGTGAGTTCGCTGATGATACCTTAATGCTGAAGAGCTGCGAAAACTACTGTCACATTCCGAACAATTATAGCGTTTTCCCTCTGTGTTTTATTCGCTGATGTCTTTGTAGTACTGATAATTGACTAAAGCTCTTCCCACATTCAGTGCAATTATATGGTTTTTCTCCAGTGTGTGTTCTCTGATGCTCTTTTAGGTATGGTAATCGACTAAAGCTCTTCAAACATTCACTGCACTTGAATGGTTTTTCTCCTGTGTGAGTTCGCTGATGATCCTTTAATGCTGTAGAGAAGCAAAAACTACTGTCACATTCACTACAATGATAGGGTTTTTCCCCTGTGTGTGTTCGCTGATGTCTTTGAAGGGTTGATAACCAACTAAAGCTCCTCCCACATTCACTGCACTTGAATGGTTTTTCCCCTGTGTGTGTTCGCTGATGACTTTGAAGGTGTGATAACCAACTAAAGCTCTTCCCACATTCACTGCACTTCAATGGTTTTTACCCTGTGTGTGTTCGCTGATGACTTTGAAGGTGTGATAACTGACTGAAGCACTTCCCACATTCACTGCACTTGAATGGTTTTTCCCCTGGGTGTATTCGCTGATGTGTTTGAAGGCTTGATAACTGACTAAAGCATTTCCCACATTCACTGCACTTGAATGGCTTTTCCCCTGTGTGTGTTCGCTGGTGTCTTTGTAGTTCTGATAACCTACTAAAGCACTTTGCACATTCACTGCACTTGAATGGTTTTTCCCCTGTGTGTGTTCGCTGATGACTTTGGAGGTTTGATAACTGACTGAAGCACTTCCCACATTCACTGCACTTGAATGGTTTTTCCCCTGGGTGTATTCGCTGATGTGTTTGAAGGCTTGATAACTGACTAAAGCACTTCCCACATTCACTGCACTTGAATGGCTTTTCCCCTGTGTGTGTTCGCTGGTGTCTTTGTAGTCCTGATAACCTACTAAAGCACTTTGCACATTCACTGCACTTGAATGGCTTTTCCCCTGTGTGTGTTCGCTGATGACTTTGAAGGCTTGATAAGTGACTAAAGCACTTTGCACATTCACTGCACTTGAATGGCTTTTCCCCTGTGTGTGTTCGCTGATGACTTTGTAGTTCTGATAACCTACTAAAGCTCTTTACACATTCACTGCACTTGAATGGTTTTTGTCCTGTGTACATGTGCTGATGAAGCTTGCGTAGTGATGACAAACTAAAGCTCTTGCTGCATGTGTATGATTCTTCTTTCTTGGTTAGTGTCTGTGGGTCGGGTACATATTTGTCTACATCCCATGACTGCATTTCCTGATGGGCCGACATGGCTTATAAAGCACTTGTGTTTTTCTCACACACTTTATATGTGTGCAGTATTTTGCATGTTTTATTTCTGTTTTCACAAAAAATGCGATAGCCACCAAATATTTGCCACACTCCTAATACGTAGAAGGTGTCTTTGTAGGCGATTGTGCCTTTAGATTGGATTATGGCTATGCACGATTGCGGGTAAAGATGTATCTTCCTTCTGACCGGTGCAAATTAGGACAGTCTATTGTATTGTAGCTACAAGAACTCCTCTTTCCTTTACCCGTCAGTTGTCCGGCTCTGCTCTGTTGTGCTTTTCTCTGGTTACTGTGGTTTGTCAGGAAAGAGTTTACAATTCTCCTAGAGCACGGAATGATGGCTTGTCATCATTTTATAAAACAGAGCTCTGCGGTAATCACACCATACAGATCCCATGATATTGGACACTTGTTTATACAGGAGGCGGTTTGTTATTGTTGTTGCCTTAATTTTCCTAAGGTCATTTCTTCGTCTTGTGGCATGGAGGTGCACAGCTCAGCGTCTTACAATCACTGAACTGCCCTTGATGCTTGATCCGGGATCTGTCAGTTTGTGTGCAGGTTCCTCTGTCGCCGACTGCGCTGATGTTTTCCTGAATACTGTAGCTCAATATTTCTGCTATTATTGAAGATTTACAGCATTCGCTTTATTATTGATGGTCATTTCACACATTCAAGGCTTGTTTTCTGTTGGATGTAAAAATATTTAAAATTACTAAATTGAAACATAATGGAATGAGAATTCACAATAGTGGTAAAAGACATTTCGGGGAAGATTTACCAAATCTCCACACAATGCAGCACAGCCCTCCCCCCGCGAGGCAGCGCTGTGTGGCGTGACAGGAAGGGAACAGGAGAGCACCATATTTTCAAAGATATGGCTCTCTCCTTCCCTTTCCCTTGCGTCGGCACTGATTACAGCAGCCGTGCGCCATGCACACACCTTAGCACCAGAGCGCTAGGGTGTGTGTGTGAGTCCAGCATCGGTTTTGTACAGGAAGGACACCGTTCCTGTACAAAATACTATGTCAGACATGAGGGAAGGCTTTTCCCACTTTGCATGCATGTTGCACAGTGCAGCACACATGCAAAGTCAGAGAAGGAAGGAGAAATTAATTCAGTTCTCCTTCCTTGTGTCTTGTTTAAAAGGGTGCAGTTTTCTCATGCTTAACCCAATCTACTGATTTTGGTAAAATGGGTTTAGCATGAGAAATCTTGGGTGGTTGCACGGGAATGCCCATGCACCCCCCTTGGCAGGTCCCAATGTGTGAAGTAATGCGAAGCAGTGCTATGCGCAGTTTCACATTACTTTTACATTATTTCCAGCGCTAAAAAAATTTTGCGCTGGAAAGTAAATTAGGAAAAAAAGATTTTGCGCTGTTTTGTGCCACTTTTGTGATGCAAATACGGCGCAAAATATTAGTAAATCTCCCTCTTCTTCTTTACCACCTTTAAAAATTAGCAAGAAATATTTCATCATACACAGATATTTAACTAAAGGTTCTGTTGATCAGGTGATATCTTATTAATGTCTGAAAAGGAGGTGATTTACCAGCGTTCACAGAGTAACTGAGCAAAGTAAAGGCGCTCACGGGGCACCCAAGTGCTTGAGGTTTTGCTTAAGATAGACGCATATGGTCAAGATTTAATTTAAACAAGAATAGATTTTAGAAAAAGAGATGGATCAGGCTGGGCTGCAAAATTTCCAGTAACTCTTTACGAAGTATACAACGAAAGTAACTCCATTTACACACTTCTTCTTATTCTTTCCGATTCACTTACGATCATCTCAAATACCAACTCCTGTCTTTACCTCGCTGTTCATAAGTCACCATTGACACTTTCAACAGCTACCTTGGTTGAAGCATTTCTGGTTTCTTCTACCCTAGAAGATTGGAACATTATTGTGGGTTGGGGGGGTTCCTATCACCATAACATCTGTCCATCTCCCTGAAACTAGTGCAGCTTACAGAGCCTGGTTCTGGCCTGAAAGACAACTTTAAAAAGCGGTCTTTAGTTCTTCCTAAAGTAGATAAAGTTCTGTAAGATGCAGCTCCTTCCGGGGCTTCTGTGTAAAACCGAACGAGGGGTTCACTGTAAGGCCCGTCCTTTACATTATAAGCGCAGATATGGCAAACAAACGTTGATTCATATAATTTAATATTCAACAATATCAGTCATTTTGTACTTATAGAGAATCCATCACACCCAATAATTTACCTGCCATATCCCCGCAGCAGATGTGTGCATATTACTTTTTTTCCCCCCTTTTCCACCATTACATGGCATCTGGTATGACGTTGTCCGTTTGGGGCCCAGGATGCCACTTTGTGACCGGATGGGCATTTGGCAGAGCGGGAGGAGGTCTCAGTTATCCACAGGTGATGCGGCATTTCCACCTTTCCATATTTCCCATCTTCTAGTTTATCTCATTTCCTGCCTTCGGTCCCTCTACTGCTCTCTGGCTGCTCACTCACTCTGTGGGGTATATCAGAAGTCAAATAACGGCCTGATACTCACAAGGCCGTGGTTCTCACTTCTTCTACAACACTTATTGTGTCCTAGTTTAGAGTTTGTCCAACAGATTATTGCCTCAAAACTAGGGGTGGGCGAAGAATTCAGCTCTGCCGGCGGAGCTCGCGAATTTTTGCCCAGAGTGCGGAGTTCCAAAAAACTCCATGAAGTAATGCAGAACTGAGTTTTTTTCTCTAGCAGTTCTCCAACGGTAAGGTGGCGAGCGCTTGTGAGAAAATATAATGCACTAGACCTCCTCCTGGCGAGATTTCTCATTGCGGTAGGTCGCGACCACTCGAGTGTAGAAATCTGCCATTCTCGTTGATGAAGCTGCTACTCGATTAGAATGTCAATTTGAGCGGCAGAAAGCAGCAGCGCCCTCTGGCACAACGCGTAGTGCCGTTCGTGCTGCTTTTATAGTACTAGAAACCGGGAATGGGCTTTGGCTCTTAACCAGTCAGGCTAAACCGACCAAACTTTAGATAACAAAACGTGTGCCAGGACTGATAGTTTTTTAGAGACTATTTACTCATGACCTCTATGAACATAACATAAACGTCTGCTTTAACAATTGCATCATTTAATGACCAAGAATTGATTTTTTCAATTTTCAATCTTAGAAAACAAATATATATACTGTGTGTACAACAACATAAACAAGTATTATATATACAATTATATACAATAAATATACAACACATTTGAAATGACGAATTTTTCACTTATACCACATCCATACTTCTTTCATCCTTCCCAAACATACTACAAACAAAACAATCCCTAAGGGCACCAAAATCCAAATATAAAATGAAAATAGATTTAAATCCAAATCTCAATGGTCGAAATTATTCTGAAATGATGTTTAAGGCACTTTTTTTGTAACAAATTCTTTTCAAAAAAGCGGATTGAGATGAGCTATGGTGATTCCTTAGAAAGGGTGACCTGGGATAATGGTCGACGCGTTTCGAACCCTGAAACTTGTGGGGTTCTCATCAGGACCAAGAAGACTCTACAAAAAACAAAACATAACCATTTGTAGGTGAACTAAAAAATTAACTTAAGTGTGCCTCCCCAATATGTAGTGGTGGTATATGGGAATCTAAAAAAATTGTTGAAAGTTCTGATTAGGTCCTTCTTTACATGACAAACATTGCATGTTAGTCATATTCATGCATCACATCTCTTATTCTCTCATTCTCTACCCCGACACTTACCCCAATGGGAGGAAGACGATCTGATGGCGGACACACAGCGTGGGCGGCTCGCCTAAGGCTGTTGAGTAGTTCGGATGATCTTTTTCTGTAAGTTTAAAAAAGTAACCACCAATTACGGACTTGTGACCTGCGTTAGCACTTGGTTAGCGCCGAACTGGAAACACGCTCGCATATTGAAACCTTTCTTTGCTGAGCTGCGCGCCACAACCGGTTTTAAAATAGAAGTGATTCCACAATTTTCTTTTGCTTAGCGTCCTGCTTTCTGTTAAAGCAATCTCGGACTTGGATGCAGTCTTACCTGAATCAAGCAAAACTTTCTGAGTTAATCAGAGTCCTAGTTCGACAAAAACGTCCTGGTGAGCCATGGCACAGATTGAATTCAGTCAGTGCCTGAGTGAGTGTGGAAAATTACTTCCTGTATGTCACATGATCGGTCTCACGTAGCAAAGCATTCTGGGACCAGAAGTCCAATGTATATAAGAGGTGGTTCTAAACAAAATGAAAATGTTTTTAAGGTCGTCCTATTGTACCATAGATGGGGCTGTCTGTGTGGGTGTAGAACAATATTCCCTTTATATTGCATTCTCTACATGGGACTATATGAAGAAAAATTCATTTACAATAACAACCCATACTCGGACAGCATTTCTAAATATATGAGGTACATAGACGATGTCTTCTTTATCTGGACCGGATCCCAAGAACTTCTGGAGGAATTTGTCGGCTGGATTAATTCAAAAACACAGGACATTAAATTCACCGCGGAATCATCAAATCGAGCAATTACATTCTTGGATGTTAAAGTTTTTCCCTTAAATGGCGGCTTAGGAACAACTCTATATCGGAAAACAACTGACAGAAATAAAAGCCTCCATTACACAAGTTACCACCAAGAAGTCTACGACAGAATTTGCCTTTCGGACAATTCTTGAGGATACGGAGGAATTGTTGTACGGATGAGTACTTTGCACATGCCTCCCAGCTCGTCGAAAGACTGGTTGAAAGAGGGTACCCAAAGAAACTTGTGAGACACGCCCTTGAACGAGCATGGTGGGTCCCCAGGGACTCGCTGCTTGAAAAAAAGAAAAAACAGGAATCCACTAGAATCGTGTGCGTAACAACTTTTTGTCCCAGTGCACACCAACTAAAGAAAATGATCAATACCAACTGGCATTTAGTTAAAGATCTACATGAGGACTTTTCGGAATTGCCATTGTTTGCATTTAAGAAAGATATGAACGTGGCAAACCATCTGGTCAGGGCAGCATTGCCCAATGAACAACAACTCAATCTCAGACAAATGCTTCAACTCCCTCCAATATTGGGACATCATAAATGTGGGACCTGTACATGCTGTGAGCAAACAGTAGAAGGATCAGTTTTCTCTTTTGAAGGCACTCATTGGAAGCATGAAAGCTTTACTAACTGCAAAACGAAAAATGTAGTTTATGGGATATTATGCCCATGTCCAAAACTGTATATTGGGAAGACCACGCAAGAGATCCGTCAAAGGATTACCCAGAACAAAGCTCGGATAAGAAGACATGTGGCAAATGCACCACTCGTCAACCATTGGATGTCAAATGAGCATAAGGAATCTAAACTCTCATGGACGGTAAAATCAAAAATCGAAAATGACAAACGCGGCAGTGACCTGGATGCCAGACTGAGCCAGCGGGAAGCTCTGTTAATTATGAAATATAATACCGCAATAAATGGCCTCAATGAAATTTCTGAAATTTTCAAGCTTTGAGAGGGCCCTTCTCAAAACTTTCAGAAGGCACCCCTGGATGATAACATCAAGATATACATTGCCTTTCTAACACTATGAATACTGATTGAGAAGGGTTGAACTGCGAACCTTTATATTTTTCCTTCATACTAAATATTGGGTTCACCATGAGAACTGCCCACCTACCTGTGCCTCGCAACATTCACCTAAAGCAATATCTTGAATTCTAAGAACCCCCACTGCCCGCGCGCAACAGTCACTTCATTTGGACTACCTCAGGACATACAGGACTTCAGTTCCCACAATGCTTCACGCAACAACGACTATGCGATATAAAGGGAATATTGTTCTACACCCACACAGACAGCCCCATCTATGGTACAATAGGACAACCTTACAAACATTTTCATTTCGTTTAGAACCGCCTTTTATATACATTGGACTTCTGGTCCCAGAATGCTTTGCTACGTGAGACCGATCATGTGACATACAGGAAGTAATTTTCCACACTCACTCAGGCACTGACTGAATTCAATCTGTGCCATGGCTCACCAGGACGTTTTTGTCGAACTAGGACTCTGATTAACTCAGAAAGTTTTGCTTGATTCAGGTAAGACTGCATCCAAGTCCGAGATTGCTTTAACAGAAAGCAGGACGCTAAGCAAAAGAAAATTGTGGAATCACTTCTATTTTAAAACCGGTTGTGGCGCGCAGCTCAGCAAAGAAAGGTTTCAATATGCGAGCGTGTTTCCAGTTCGGCGCTAACCAAGTGCTAACGCAGGTCACAAGTCCGTAATTGGTGGTTACTTTTTTAACCTTACAGAAAAAGATCATCCGAACTACTCAACAGCCTTAGGCGAGCCGCCCACGCTGTGTGTCCGCCATCAGATCGTCTTCCTCCCATTGGGGTAAGTGTCGGGGTAGAGAATGAGAGAATAAGAGATGTGATGCATGAATATGACTAACATGCAATGTTTGTCATGTAAAGAAGGACCTAATCAGAACTTTCAAAAAAAATTTTAGATTCCCATATACCACCACTACATAGGAGAATGGTAGCAAAGACTCAAGGTAGGGGAAGCGCCATTGGGGAGGCACACTTAAGTAAATTTTTTAGTTCACCTACAAATGGTTATGTTTTGTTTTTTGTAGAGTCTTCTTGGTCCTGATGAGAACCCCACAAGTTTCAGGGTTCGAAACGCGTCGACCATTATCCCAGGTCACCCTTTCTAAGGAATCACCATAGCTCATCTCAATCCGCTTTTTTGTCAAGAATTTGTTACAAAAAAAGTGCCTTAAACATCATTTCAGAATAATTTCGACCATTGAGATTTGGATTTAAATCTATTTTCATTTTATATTTGGATTTTGGTGCCCTTAGGGATTGTTTTGTTTGTAGTATGTTTGGGAAGGATGAAAGAAGAGTGGATGTGGTATAAGTGAAAAATTCGTCATTTCAAATGTGTTGTATATTTATTGTATATATAATACTTGTTTATGTTGTTGTACACACAGTATATATATTTGTTTTCTAAGATTGAAAATTGAAAAAAGAAATTCTTGGTCATTAAATGATGCAATTGTTAAAGCAGACGTTTATGTTATGTTCATAGAGGTCATGAGTAAATAGTCTCTAAAAAACCTATCAGTCCTGGCACACGTTTTGTTATCTAAAGTTTGGTCGGTTTAGCCTGACTGGTTAAGAGCCAAAGCCCATTCCCGGTTTCTGGTCTAAGAGCGAGCAGCTGCTCGCGAGGCTTACTTTGAAGTGTGACAAGCTACCACTTCAAATAGGCAGTTAAGAACCCTGCTATAGGTTCGTAATACACATGTCCCATTAGTAGGGCCCACTGTGGTAGTAAGTGTCATTTGTTTGTATGTTTGTTTGTCATTAACCAATTTTTATGTGGAATATCTGAATATTGGGTATGGCTGAAAAAGATACTTTCGCTTATAGTGAAGAGCATATTCGTAACCTTATTAGTGCCCCCCCGGTGTTCGCTTCTGCTACATTGAGCACCTCAGCTAAAACTCAGAACGAATCCGAAAAATTAATTAGATTATGCAAAAAACAAATCCGGACGGATTTGCACGGACATTTTTTGTTGTTACATTTGAAGGCAGGGACTCTACCAACTGGACTGCAAATACACAATATTCCAGTGGTTTTCACGGACGACCCGGAATATAAAAGAAACTTTAGCTGCATTGAGACCAAATGCAGCAGAGACCTCATGGTCTTAACTGTTGAAACGGCACACAGAATTTCACTTAAACAATTGGAGGAAATCAATGTGTTGGAAACTGAAATCCAAAACAACCAATTAATTACGGACTCAAAAGCCCTTTTGGATAAAATTGAAAAAGAGATTTTAGAATTTAAGGAATTTACAGTAAATCAGAAAAGTAATACATTTGATCTTGACAAAAAGAATTTCTCTCTGGAATCAACATATCCGTATCTGCACAAAGACTTCTATTTAAGATCAGAATCAAGACGCTACCTTGGAGATAACCAAGGGAGATCACGGAACAAATTCCTTACATTTTCGGACACTTCATCATCCTCATCAGGAGGCGAGTCTGATTCTGGTGGATCAAGGAACAAACAAAACAGAAGGGATAACCAACAAGATCAGCAACCTCATCCCCAACAACAACAACAACAAAATCAAACTACTTTTTTAGGGAGAGGCCAACGGAGAGGACGAGGACGGATGCGCTACAACCAACAACCATGGGAAATGAGAACGCGCTGACAGTATTACAAGAATTAAAAACCTACTCAGTTTTCAATCTGTCCACACGCACATTGACCTCATCAGAAATTGCCATATTGAACAAAGGTTTATCCTTCGTCCCCTCGAAACTGTGGTAAATAAATAATTAATTACCGGTACTATTTTTTAATACAATCAATAAAACAGATAGCTCAATAAATAAGAGTCAGGATTCGAGGTATCTTGAGTCGACAGGCTTTAATCAGGCATAAAGGACAGGAACAGGACAGCCTGCAATAGAACGGAATGGCAGCTGCCAGGGAACGGGAAAGGACAAGAGAGGATGGGTAACTTTTTGTAACAGTCCACAGTATATATATATTAAAACAATTGCATTACATTCAATACAGTAGGCGTAGCAGTAGGCGTGACTCGTAGCAGTCGCGAAAGATAAGGGCAAAATGATGTAACAAGAAGGCGTGTACAGGGCGTATACATAGACATGTGATGTAAACGTAACAGAAATGTCATAAACGGGGCGGAAACATGGAGGGGGCTACCTGAGCAGCTGGGACCTCTAACCTAGTGGTGCGCGCAAACGGGCAATGACGTGTTACCAGGGAGAACTGGGGGCTATGACATCTGCGCTAGAAGAGGAGACTAAAGTCTGGAGTGTCAGAGCGACATGTACCCAAGGCATATCTGGTATCTGGTGTTTGGAGTACATATTGATAGAATCCAAAAGTTATCAGGGCAAAGGCTACTAGACACTAAGACTGGTGCATGCATAATTCTACATGTGTTGCGTGTGCGAGGAATATTCTATGAATATTAATACAGTATTTCTCTTACATGGAGACATAAAGGCTAGACCATGACGGAAACTATTGATGCGATGCAGTAGCTTAGGAATGCAGAGAAGGAGGGCTGGACTGATAACTAGAAGCATAACATACTCTAGGCAGACTGGGATGCAGAGCCAGGCCGGGCCGGGCACTGCGAGGCATGAAGTAAGTGAAGGGTCAGGGATGCAGGTGGGGGCTGTATCGCTCCTCGGAGAGGGTTCAGGAGACAGGAGCTGAATCTGAGTCCGGGCCCTTTTGAGGCCTAGAAACGGGGACAATTCAATGAATTAACGTGCACACTGTGAAATGTGGCAACGTAGGTTTACATAGGCCTAATATTCGTTGCTTTCACGATGACTGGAAACTGGCATACTAGAGATGGACACAACTGTAATTGCGTCTTTAATCGATCAGGAGGGAATACATGCATATCGATCATGCACATATAACATAAGATGGGGAACACGTAGGCACATACAACATGGCAAAATTTACTTTTCCACATTCCCTCCTTGTGCCCTACGTTTCCATCAGGAAACATCAATATTCATGATACCATCTATCATTTCATATAGCATCATCTGCTCGTCTCGAATTGTCTTGGAACGGGATTTAGGACTAGGAATACAAGAGGTAGCACACATGCCGCAAATCGCAGGGCCACATTGTATACAGAGGCAGCAACTGAATATGATCATTACTGCAATACCTAGGAATGACAATACTTTCCATCCCCAGGCAGATATAATACTCCAGAGCCAACCGGACCATGTCCAGGTGCCTGGATTCTGGTGTAACTGATGGGCAATTTTATGAAGTCTGGTTATAGCTGAATAAACAGACGGCGCGTTATTAGGAATGAAAATGCAGCAACTAGATCCGATGACTCTACATGCTCCTCCTCTATCGGCCAGTATGACGTCAAGAACGAGACGATTTTGGAGCACGACAAATCTCATAGCAGATTGCTCTTCAGTTAAGTTACCTAGAGCAGAAGTAGTCTCATTCACTACTGCTTCAAGGGTTCTGGTTAACCTACGTATTAACTTACTATTCTGGATAGGTCCTATAAAGAAGAAGAAACCTTTATTGAAGTCTTGATACTGTTCTAGGGTAGTTTCAGTTTGATCGACAATTGGGGACTCGATCTCCCTTCTAGGTCTGACGTGTACTAGATGTGTGTTTCTGTGATAATCAGATGGGGCTAGAAAAACTGGTGGCAGTAGGAAGGCAATGTAACATGTTCCATCCCAATCGAGGGGCAGACGAACATATGCGGTCTGACCACAAACAAAATAAGAATGACGTGAGGCTTTAAAAATAGATTTCCCACTGTCACTATACTCGACAGTAGTAGTACAATCACTATGTCCTACATGTGCGGAACCATTCTTTCTGACACATAATTCGCCTTTGACCGGTAGTACTGAAATAGCAGGCAAATCTGGAGTAGTATCAGACTGAACATTCAGGACCATGAAATTCGAGGAATAATTACCTAAATCATATACTTCATTTTCTAGATCTAACCCTGTTCTATGGGAGAGACCTTGCTTGTCTGGAAAACATGTTCTATTCAGAAGGGACATATCATTGGAGGATGACGTTAAAGTGGACCATGCTCCACATGAACCATTATGTGAAAACGGATAAGGAAAGAGTGGCAGAACTCCCTTCGGTGTCTGGAAAGGGGGGAGTCGACCACACACCCAACAATTAGTGGCATTGCTGGTCTGGTGTGAATAGTGTAACATTCGAATGAATGTGTTATTTCGCATAGCAAGACGATAGGATAGCTCGTGAGGAGGCAGATCACTAAATGTGTGCTCTACTGTAGCATTAGAAAACATATGTACATGTGAAATTGGAAAACATAAAATGTAAAGCATAACTTGTGCAGGTAACCATAAGACTCAAAAATATCAAGAAAAATAAAATGATAATACATCTTTTAGAGTTTTGACTAACTCTCTCACTATGGGGGTCTATCTCATACATGTCAGGAACCTGTCTAACCGTTTCACCCGAGAGGGACTTAGACAATTAAACTGGCTGACTTTTTTTTACTAGACCGAAGCTTCTCCTTATACTCCTGTTGCGGAGTTTTCTCTAACAGGGGAAGCTTGAGTTCAGAGTCTGTTTTTAGGCAGTCTTTAGGAATAAGGCAGTCCTTAGCAAAAGTCTTTTCTCGTAATCCATGGAATTTTTTGATATGGCCCAGGTGGACCCACCCCTTCCTGCCTTCAAGTTTGACGGCGGTCCTTGTTGTAAGCAACACCATGCGAGGCTCCTTCCAGCGGGGCTCCAGCGGACTTGAACGATCAAAATTCCGGACAAATACGTGATCACCGGGAACGACTTCATGCGGTTTCACCTCGGTGTTGTCTGGAAATGCGGCGGCAACCTGTGAACGACAAGAGTGTAGGGCAGACATCAAGGAAGCTAGGTAATCTGTCAGCATATTACTGGAAACATCTGTAATACTGCGGGGTCTAGGTGTACCCCACATGCTTGGGGGGCGGCCGAATACGACCTCATACGGGGACAGACCTGATCTGGAATGTGCAACCATCCTCATATAAAATAAAGCAACTGGCAGGGCAACCAGCCAGTCTACACCTTTTTCTCTACATACTTTTGCAATGCGGATTTTCAAAGTCTGATTATGTCTCTCTACGAGACCGGCTGCTTCAGGATGGCGTACACAATGGAACTTCCACTGGTACCCTAACAGAAGGGAAACATGTTTCATGAGCTCAGATGAGAATGGCTGGCCGTTATCTGAATACACGACCCTAGGGAGTCCATAGCGGGGAAAGAACTCACGAACCAACTGCCTGGCAGTGGTCGCGGCTGTGTAATCTGGAACTGGATATGCTTCTGTCCACCTGGACAAAGCGCATACAACTACGAGGATATACTTGAAACCTCGACATCGCTCCATCTGAATATAATCCATCTGGAGGACTTCAAAAGGGTGGTCAGGAGGTTGGAATCCACCTTGTTCCACCGGGACACTTTTACCTGGATTGAACTGACAACATATCATACAGGTACGGACTTTCTGCTTGGCTGCAGCTCGTAAGTGCTTGTTGAACCAAAGGTTCTGAATACTGTCTAACATAGCTTTTTCTCCTAGATGTGCTGGACTATGTGCGGTATTAATAATGACTTGAACCATAGAGTCGGGGAGAAACCATGTGGCTTTTCCCTTCGTCAACCATCCTTGATCTGTCTGGACCCCTCCTTGTTCGGACCATTTCTTGATTTCTTCGGGAGTAGCGTGTAACTGTATGTCTATGACATCTTGTGTAGGGTCCTTGACTGTCATACAAGTAGTCGGATCTGGAGTGAGTGTCTGTGTCGTGTTAACTAGAATGTCTGGGGTCTGAGCTGTAAGCTTGGCTGTTCGATCTGCTAGATCGTTACCTTGGGAAATGATGTCAGTAACTTTCGTATGTGCCTTGCACTTCATGATAGCGATAGCTGTCGGTAAATGTATTGCCTCTAACAGAGCTTGAATGAGGAGACCATGCTGAATCTTGGTTCCATGAGAAGTCATGAAACCTCTCTCCTGCCAGAGCACTCCAAAGTCGTGTACGACTCCGAATGCGTAACGTGAATCTGTATATATGTTTACTTTCAGGTTCTTGGCACGTATGCAGGCTTGGGTCAGAGCAACTAGCTCTGCTGCTTGAGCAGACAGGGTGTCAATACGATGTGTTTCTATAACTTCAGTTTCAGTAGTCACTGCATACGCGGCTACTAGTTCTCCTGTACTTGTTCTCATACATGAACCATCCACATAAAGTGTCAGGTCGGGATTAGGTAATGCAATGTCTGTCAGGTCTTGTCTTGGCTTTGTCATAGTGTTAACAACTTCCACACATTCATGTGTGGCAGGATTTGAAGTAACTGACGGTAACAGTGTAGCAGGATTTAGAATGTTGCAGCGTCTGATTTCTATGTGTAGCTGAAACAGTGTCAGTTCATAACCTGTTAAACGTGCAATTGTCAAGTGCTGAGTCTGTGTTCGGTTTAAAAGAACTTCCACGGAATGTGGAACTTGTACTGTCAGGGAGTGTCCTAATACTATGGAATCACTTTGTCTGATAGCTAGAGCTGTGGCTGCAACTGACTTGAGGCACGCAGGCAGAGCCTGGGCTACTGGATCTAATGTGCTCAAAAAATAAGCACAGGGTTTGTACTGTCCTGCTTGATCTTGTGTGAGAACAGATAATGCAGTACCATCACGTTCTGTGACAAAAAGTGTAAAAGGCTTACTGTAGTTCGGTGTTGCTAGAACAGGTGCTTGGCATAAGGCTTTCTTTAATTCATTGAAAACAAGTGTATGTTCCTGGGTCCAAGGGAGGACAGTCGATACGGCTGCCTCCTGTGTCGTTAACTGTATCAGTGGCTTGGCTAGAAATGCATACTGAGGAATCCATTGTCTGCAATAAGAAGTGAGGCCAATAAAAGCTCGTACCTCCTTCTGTGTCTTGGGCTGTGGAAGACTCGCTATTAACTGGATACGGTCTGGTGTCAACTGCCTACCCCACTTGGACAGTAAGTGTCCTAAGTAGACCACTTGCTGGACACAGAATTGTAATTTGGAAGGGGACACCTTGTGCCCCTGCTCGGCCAGAAAATACAGAACCGTGAGTGACGCACGCTCGCAGTCACGTTCAGAACGGGCTGTGATCAGTAGATCATCAACATACTGGAGCAGGGCAGTGTCAGTTGGCATGTGAATATTGTCTAGTTGTCTCTTAAGTGCTTGACTGTAAATACTAGGACTTTCTGTGAAACCTTGAGGAGCTCGTGTGAATTTATAGCTTCTTCCATTTAAACAAAAACCGAAAAGGTACTGGCTGTCTGGATGAATGGGGACACTGAAAAATGCGTTCTTGAGATCGATAACTGTTAAGAATGTAGCTTTAGAATCAATGGCTGTCAATAGGGAAGAAATATCTGAGACTACTGGGTACTGCGGTATGATACATTTATTAAGCTCTCGAAGGTCAATCACTAATCGATATACTGGAGGTGCATTTGGATCAGTACGTTTCAGGACTGGAATGATAGGAGAATTACATACATTGGAGTCAGTTTCTACAACCACTCCTTGAACAATAAGTTCGTCAATAATTTTGGATAAGGCTGCTACAGCCTCAGGTGGCAATCTGTACTGTCTGATTCGTGGCAAAACTATACCTTGCTTGAGAGTCACACGATGGGGTGTGATATGCATACAACCTACATCAGTTGGACCTTGCGCCCATAAATGCTGTGGTACATTCAATAATCTTGGATCAAAATCACGTAATACATAATGACCTTTAAAGTCTCTCAGAAACAATCTGACCCCTTCTGGGGAGCAGCAAATTACTGCACCTAATTCTTTTAATGTTTTAATGCCTAACAAATTTTCTGGACATGATTTCGTAAGTAACAAATCAGTAGTTCGGGACAATGGACCAACTTCTAGAGTGATTGGTTTCGAAATTTCATTAACAATCGGCTTTCCTGAAAATCCAAGGGAAACATTTTTAGAGCCTGAGAGCGGAGCCCCTGGAACCTCGTCATGACTGATAGTAGTCCTACTTGCCCCTGTATCAATCAAAAACTTTCTGTCTTTCCCTAATACTTGACTGTGTAGATAGGGACCCTCTTGATCTACAGGTATCTCGATGAGAGGCAAGCCTACCTCCCTCTCTAGGCTGTTTCATGAATACTGCTGATACTCTGGATACTCTGTCTGGGCATACTGGTACATTTGCTGTGTAACATGCTGTGTTGCAGCGATAGGCTGCGGTGCTGGAACTGTCTGTTGTGCATTCTGTGGTGGCTGAGAAGTCTGTGAAACTTGTTCTTGTCTAGGCGGACGTGGTCTTTCTTTAGTCTTGCCAGTAGCTATGTTGTGTTTCAGAACTGCACACTCGTTTATAAAATGACCTGGCTGTTTACAGTAATTGCAAGTCCCTTTAACGGGAGCTGCAGGATGACTGGCTTGATTCGGACCCCTCTTCTGACTGTCTTGTGGAACAGATTGTGCAACTAATACTTTCATTTTCGTGTCTTTCATACGTCTCCTTTCGTGTTCTTGCTCTTCCCTGATTCTGTTCTGGTGATACTGGAGCATTTGTAACATCTGTGACGGAGTATTAGCTTGCCAACTACTTTTGACTTTCAATACTCGATTTTTAACTTGTGGACTTGAATTCTCGACTAGTTTGGTAACAAAAAGATGAGGGTACGATTCACTACTTGTTTTCAAACCACTGTTAATAATAAAACATTTTTCAAATCTAGAATAAAAATCACTAGTGTCTTCATCCTGTTTCTGTTTACAAGCTGAGATTGCATCCCAATCTTCCTTTTTCGTGGCTAGTAACCTTGGCAAAACCTGTATCAATAACTCTGGCAATTCTTTAACTTTACCCCCAAGACCGGTACCTGGTACTCGTGAATTATCTTCAGCTTCTAGAGCTGTCCAATCTATCTTTTTCTCTCCCACCTCCCATTCTTTTTCCTTGAGTTTTTCATATACCCCTGCGGGCAACAGGACCTTTAACATTTTAATGATATCAGGATACGTGTATTCTCCCATACGGAGCATGTCTTTTAATTCTCGATGGAACCCTGCTGGATCTTTGTCGTGACAGGGAATTAACTTTTTCATCTCTAAGAGTTCCATCTTTGTGATAGGGGTGTAAACAAATACTCGTTCTAGCTCACCACCCGCTGTCCTAACTGGGTGTACTTCTCGTAACGGATGCTGTCTATCTATGTAAAATGATTTACTTTCTGGAGGTGAGACACGAACAAAATGCGGATTCAGAAACGTTCGATATTTGTGGCGCTGTTCTAGAATGATACTAATTAAATCAGTACCTAGACCTCTCCATCTATACTGGAGTAACTCGTTCAGAACATCATGTAACGGACCTGGATCAGAATGCTGTCCCTCATACAGTGTAATGAGGTGCTGGATCATATACATACCCACCAGTCGCTGCTCGGCTGGGGGCAGTTTCAGAAACATTCGTGCCACTATTTCGTCTGGAAAAGTGGTAGAATCAGTAGTCCATCGGACTGCTGATCGGGCTAGTTCTTGTTCATGCATGGTACTAAGTTCACTATAACCGATTCGTGATTTCAGAATGTGATCGGTAACTTGAAATACTTGCTCAAGAGAACTTTGTTCTGGTGCTGGAGAAGGGAAAACGTTCTTGTGTTCTAGGCGTGAATGTCGGTCGGGAAGTCTAGTTCTACCTACATACGCTATTCTGGAGGGATTCTCGTCGTCTACCTCTTCAGTATCAGAGTTGTCTTCTTTCTCGGTTACTTGTGCTGCTTCTCGTTTCTCGTGTAACTTTATTATTTCCCTACGGATTTTCTTGTACATACTCTCTATACAGTTCTGTGTCTTGTGTCTTCCCTCGGCTATATGGTCACTCCACCTGGTCAGGACTTTCATTTCTTCCGGATCTTTATCCGGATAATCTTGTTCCCTTATTAAACAATTAATTAGAAACTTTAAAAGCATGAGCTGAATCTCGACTTTTCTTTGGACCATGGCGTTGCCAATACTTTCTGGATCTACTCGTGTACGGATGAAACTATATATTCTGTCTAGATATCCTTTCATATTCGGCAGGGTGTCCAAATATTCGGTCACCCGTCTTACACGCAATGAATACAGGACCATATCATCATCGCCTGGGACTGGATCATAACGGCATTCGGTAAGGGCTCGCTTGATATCTGCAACTGACTGAAGCTTGGGCGAACGCTGTAACGCTCGTTCATGTAGCTCGAGTAACGTTAGACGTCTGTGTTGAGGCGGGGTTCCAGGAGGACTTCCCCCCGTGGCCCCTAGACTAGAATTGTCGACGGGTATTGTACGTGCTGGGAGAGTGACTGATGTAGCGGGTACATGTACTGTAGGCTGGACCGGGGGTACCGTAACAGGTGCTGTAACGGGTGCCCCGGTGGCTGGAGGAACAGGAATTACATTATTTACGGGAGCTGGCGGAACAGGATTTGCATATTCTGGGACTGTGTCGTCCAAATAGGACGAGAGAAAAATATCAGCTGCGGTCGGTTTGTGACGTAGCTTGATCGGAACTAATGGCGGCGGAAAATTACATGGTGCTTCCGGGGTTGCTTTCGGCAAGCCCTCGGCAAGAAGAGGATACATACCCTTAATAAGGGCATTTCTCTGTCTGTCTGACTGTTCGGCTTTAACTCGTTCACCTACTTCGATCAATTCCCTTTCTTGGGCTCTTTCTGAGGATTCCCTACTTAATTCTGTTTTTCTGATTTCTTTTTCGGTTTTTCTATGAGATTCTTTGCGCCATAACTCGATGGCGTCTTTCTGGGACTGTCTGGCTTTCTTTTTCCATAATACTTCTTCTACTCGCATGATGCACTCGACATCCCACGTACCTGATACGGGCCATCTATATTTCTCTTCTAATTCCTTGGTGTAATCCACCCATAAGTCTAGATATAATATGGCACTTAGGCCATGCTTATGATACATAAAATGACCTGGACTGTCCCTAGGCGGGACAGGAACTGCTTCCTCGAGCAATCCTTTTCTGGTTTTTAACTGACGTAATTTCGAGAATAGAGGCATTGCCTAGGCTGGAATCTGGACACAATACAATACACGATAAACACAATAATAACTGGAAAAACAAATCACTCATACCACGACATTGAAAACACATGAAATAACATTTAAAATAACAATTCGGACAGAACACATGAATTTCTCGAGAACAGAACTTACTAGAATGACTAGATGCACTGCTAAAACAGCACGAAACTTACCGGTCCCATAAAGAGACACGTCAGGACCCGCGTCCACCTAGGTGAACACTTCGTGTTGGATCTGCGTACCTAAACCCACGGACCAGAGACAAATTAATTGACCCTGTCTAGATACTACCCCAGCAACGGTACTCACCGGGCAGCAAGAACGGAAGGCCTCGGACTGGACTGCTACGACGACGGACTACGAACTTCGGACTTCAGTTACAGGTGGGCCTCCGGATACCTCGGACCTTGGACTCTCGGCTTGGGCTCTGGTCGGGACTCGCCGCGTTCCTCACCGCCTCGTCTGGATGCTGGACCGCAACCTCCGTCTCCTCCGTGGGCCTGAGGGATACTTGAAGCAGAAATATCTGCCGGTGCGCAGTAGAGTTCCGTCACGGCTGCAGAGGGTCAGGGGGCCTGCGTGGCTTCGCCGGCGCGTGGGGAAAGGGCAAGTCCCTATTCGGGCGCCATTATGTGGTAAATAAATAATTAATTACCGGTACTATTTTTTAATACAATCAATAAAACAGATAGCTCAATAAATAAGAGTCAGGATTCGAGGTATCTTGAGTCGACAGGCTTTAATCAGGCATAAAGGACAGGAACAGGACAGCCTGCAATAGAACGGAATGGCAGCTGCCAGGAAACGGGAAAGGACAAGAGAGGATGGGTAACTTTTTGTAACAGTCCACAGTATATATATATTAAAACAATTGCATTACATTCAATACAGTAGGCGTAGCAGTAGGCGTGACTCGTAGCAGTCGCGAAAGATAAGGGCAAAATGATGTAACAAGAAGGCGTGTACAGGGCGTATACATAGACATGTGATGTAAACGTAACAGAAATGTCATAAACGGGGCGGAAACATGGAGGGGGCTACCTGAGCAGCTGGGACCTCTAACCTAGTGGTGCGCGCAAACGGGCAATGACGTGTTACCAGGGAGAACTGGGGGCTATGACATCTGCGCTAGAAGAGGAGACTAAAGTCTGGAGTGTCAGAGCGACATGTACCCAAGGCATATCTGGTATCTGGTGTTTGGAGTACATATTGATAGAATCCAAAAGTTATCAGGGCAAAGGCTACTAGACACTAAGACTGGTGCATGCATAATTCTACATGTGTTGCGTGTGCGAGGAATATTCTATGAATATTAATACAGTATTTCTCTTACATGGAGACATAAAGGCTAGACCATGACGGAAACTATTGATGCGATGCAGTAGCTTAGGAATGCAGAGAAGGAGGGCTGGACTGATAACTAGAAGCATAACATACTCTTGGCAGACTGGGATGCAGAGCCAGGCCGGGCCGGGCACTGCGAGGCATGAAGTAAGTGAAGGGTCAGGGATGCAGGTGGGGGCTGTATCGCTCCTCGGAGAGGGTTCAGGAGACAGGAGCTGAATCTGAGTCCGGGCCCTTTTGAGGCCTAGAAACGGGGACAATTCAATGAATTAACGTGCACACTGTGAAATGTGGCAACGTAGGTTTACATAGGCCTAATATTCGTTGCTTTCACGATGACTGGAAACTGGCATACTAGAGATGGACACAACTGTAATTGCGTCTTTAATCGATCAGGAGGGAATACATGCATATCGATCATGCACATATAACATAAGATGGGGAACACGTAGGCACATACAACATGGCAAAATTTACTTTTCCACAAAACCTACAAACTTCGTTAAGATGAAATTGGAAGCAATGGAGTTTTGCCGTATGATTCGACTCAGAACTTTCTTTAAAGATTCTCCCCCTTCCAATATGTTGGAAGTCACTGGACTTAAAAAGAAATCTACCTTTATCCCTCCTGGGTATAAAATTCGAAAAGAGGTTTTAACATTTGAAAGGACTTTGCTTTCAGGAATATCAGCAATTGAACATAAAAAGCAATACATCAAATACAACCTTCAAAAAAGTGAAAAGGATGCCCCATTGACATTAAAAAATGACAAAACTGTGGTCATAAAACAGGCCGATAAGGGAGGAGGAATAGTGGTCTGGGATGTAAACAAATATAAGGAAGAAATATTTAGGCAACTCAATGATACCAACTGTTATCGTCGGATCGGAAAGAACCCCACAAATGATCTACAATCCGAACTTTTCAGGATCATTCAAAGTGGTTTTGAGTGTGGGATCCTTGGTCCTAAAGAATTTCTCTACCTTCAAAATACAAGTCCCAGAATACCGGTGTTCTATGTTCTCCCCAAGTTACATAAAGATGACACAAATCTGCCAGGACGCCCAATTGTTTCGGGCTGTGATTCTCTCATAGAACCAGTGGCGAAATATATTGATTTCTTTCTGAAGCCATTTGTCAACGAAGTACCAGCTCATTTGAAAGACACCACAGCTTTTTTGAACCGAATAAAGACTGTACAGTTTGACATTACAAATCAATTATTGGTGACAATGGACGTCACTTCACTTTATACTCAAATACCACAAGAACAAGCATTGGAGACGTTGGAGTTTTTTCTGGATTCTAGACCACGCCCCAGAAGGGTCCCCACAGAATTTTTGTTAAATTTAGCAAAATTTGCTTTACAGAGAAACTTCTTCACATTCGACTCCGAATTCTTCTTCCAGGTAAAAGGAGTAGCCATGGGCTGCCCCTTTGCACCTGAGCTGGCAGTTCTCTACATGGGACTATATGAAGAAAAATTCATTTACAATAACAACCCATACTCGGACAGCATTTCTAAATATATGAGGTACATAGACGATGTCTTCTTTATCTGGACCGGATCCCAAGAACTTCTGGAGGAATTTGTCGGCTGGATTAATTCAAAAACACAGGACATTAAATTCACTGCGGAATCATCAAATCGAGCAATTACATTCTTGGATGTTAAAGTTTTTCCCTTAAAGGCGGCTTAGGAACAACTCTATATCGGAAAACAACGGACAGAAATAAAAGCCTCCATTACACAAGTTACCACCCAAGAAGTCTACGACAGAATTTGCCTTTCGGACAATTCTTGAGGATACGGAGGAATTGTTGTTGTAAGGATGAGTACTTTGCACATGCCTCCCAGCTCGTCGAAAGACTGGTTGAAAGAGGGTACCCAAAGAAACTTGTGAGACACGCCCTTAAACGAGCATGGTGGGTCCCCAGGGACTCGCTGCTTGAAAAAAAGAAAAAACAGGAATCCACTAGAATCGTGTGCGTAACAGCTTTTTGTCCCAATGCACACCAACTAAAGAAAATGATCAATACCAACTGGCATTTAGTTAAAGATCTACATGAGGACTTTTCGGAATTGCCATTGTTTGCATTTAAGAAAGATATGAACGTGGCAAACCATCTGGTCAGGGCAGCATTGCCCAATGAACAACAACTCAATCTCAGACAAATGCTTCAACTCCCTCCAATATTGGGACATCATAAATGTGGGACCTGTACATGCTGTGAGCAAACAGTAGAAGGATCAGTTTTCTCTTTTGAAGGCACTCATTGGAAGCATGAAAGCTTTACTAACTGCAAAACGAAAAATGTAGTTTATGGGATATTATGCCCATGTCCAAAACTGTATATTGGGAAGACCACGCAAGAGATCCGTCAAAGGATTACCCAGCACAAATCTCGGATAAGAAGACATGTGGCAAATGCACCACTCGTCAACCATTGGATGTCAAATGAGCATAAGGAATCTGAACTCTCATGGACGGTAATATCAAAAATCGAAAATGACAAACGCGGCAGTGACCTGGATGCCAGACTGAGCCAGCGGGAAGCTCTGTTAATTATGAAATATAATACCGCAATAAATGGCCTCAATGAAATTTCAGAAATTTTCAAGCTTTGAGAGGGCCCTCCTCAAAACTTTCAGAAGGCACCCCTGGATGATAACATCAAGATATACATTGCCTTTCTAACACTATGAATACTGATTGAGAAGTGTTGAACTGCGAACCTTTATATTTTTCCTTCATACTAAATATTGGGTTCACCATGAGAACTGCCCACCTACCTGTGCCTCGCAACATTCACCTAAAGCAATATCTTGAATTCTAAGAACCCCCACTGCCCATGCGCAACAGTCACTTCATTTGGACTACCTCAGGACATACAGGACTTCAGTTCCCACAATGCTTCACGCAACAACGACTATGCGATATAAAGGGAATATTGTTCTACACCCACACAGACAGCCCCATCTATGGTACAATAGGACGACCTTAAAAACATTTTCATTTCGTTTAGAACCACCTTTTATATACATTGGACTTCTGGTCCCAGAATGCTTTGCTACGTGAGACCGATCATGTGACATACAGGAAGTAATTTTCCACACTCACTCAGGCACTGACTGAATTCAATCTGTGCCATGGCTCACCAGGACGTTTTTGTCGAACTAGGACTCTGATTAACTCAGAAAGTTTTGCTTGATTCAGGTAAGACTGCATCCAAGTCCGAGATTGCTTTAACAGAAAGCAGGACGCTAAGCAAAAGAAAATTGTGGAATCACTTCTATTTTAATACCGGTTGTGGCGCGCAGCTCAGCAAAGAAAGGTTTCAATATGCGAGCGCGTTTCCAGTTCGGCGCTAACCAAGTGCTAACGCAGGTCACAAGTCCGTAATTGGTGGTTACTTTTTTAACCTTACAGAAAAAGATCATCCAAACTACTCAACAGCCTTAGGCGAGCCGCCCACGCTGTGTGTCCGCCATCAGATCATCTTCCTCCCATTGGGGTAAGTGTCGGGGTAGAGAATGAGAGAATAAGAGATGTGATGCATGAATATGACTAACCTGCAATGTTTGTCATGTAAAGAAGGACCTAATCAGAACTTTCAACAATTTTTTTAGATTCCCATATACCACCACTACATAGGAGAATGGTAGCAAAGACTCAAGGTAGGGGAAGCGCCATTGGGGAGGCACACTTAAGTTAATTTTTTAGTTCACCTACAAATGGTTATGTTTTGTTTTTTGTAGAGTCTTCTTGGTCCTGATGAGAACCCCACAAGTTTCAGGGTTCGAAACGCGTCGACCATTATCCCAGGTCACCCTTTCTAAGGAATCACCATAGCTCATCTCAATCCGCTTTTTTGTCAAGAATTTGTTACAAAAAAAGTGCCTTAAACATCATTTCAGAATAATTTCGACCATTGATGATTTGGATTTAAATCTATTTTCATTTTATATTTGGATTTTGGTGCCCTTTGGGATTGTTTTGTTTGTAGTATGTTTGGGAAGGATGAAAGAAGTATGGATGTGGTATAAGTGAAAAATTTGTCATTTCAAATGTGTTGTATATTTATTGTATATAATAGTATATATAATACTTGTTTATGTTGTTGTACACACAGTATATATATTTGTTTTCTAAGATTGAAAATTGAAAAAAGAAATTCTTGATCATTAAATGATGCAATTGTTAAAGCAGGCTTTTATAGTACTGGCACTAAAAATCAGTGAGAGCAGTGCAACTTAATAAACTCTGCACTAGCGGAAGTCTGCAGAGTGCGACAGAGTTTCTATGGCACTTCGTGGAGTTCCGCGGAGTAAAACTCTGCAAACGACGGCAAGGCATTATCAAAACGTGACAGATATCCTGCCTGCCTTATTATAATTGCCACAGGATGTAATGCATTCTTAATGGGGCGGGCAGGATACCTGTCACATTTGTGATGGAATAAACCATCCGCTGAAATCTAAATGAGGCCTTTGGTGTACATTGTGTCCAGTGTGGCTAGCTGGGCTTGACGGATCTTGTGGTTTGTTGGTCTCTCACTGCTTTAAGGTCATCGCCAGGCAGACCTTCTGTCAGCTGCGCCTCGTGCAGATCTTCCTTCCAGGCAGGACTTCTGTCAGCTGCGCCTTGTGCAGATCTTCCTTCCAGGCTGTACTTCTGTCAGCGGCGCCCTGTGCAGATCTTCCTTCCAGTCAGGACTTCTGCCAGCTGCGCCTCGTGCAGATCTTCCTTTCTAGGCAGGACTTCTGTCAGCTGTGCCTTGTGCAGATCTTCCTTCCAGTCAGGACTTCTGCCAGCTGCACCTTGTGTAGATCTTCCTTTCTAGGCAGGACTTCTGTTAGCTGCGCTTCGTGCATATCTTCCTTCCAGGGTGGACTTCTCTCAGCTGTGCCTTGTGCATATCTTCCTTCCAGTCAGGACTTCTGCCAGCTGCGCCTTGTGCATATCTTCCTTTCTAGGCTGGACTTTTGCCAGCTGCGCCTCGTGCAGATCTTCCTTTCTAGGCAGGACTGCTGCCAGCTGTGCCTTGTGCATATCTTCCTTTCTAGGCTGGACTTCTGTCAGCTGTGCCTTGCGCATATCTTCCTTCCAGGGTGGACTTCTGTCAGCTGCGCCTTGTGCAGATCTTCCTTTCTAGGCAGGACTTCTGCCAGCTGTGCCTTGTGCATATCTTCCTTTCTAGGCTGGACTTCTGTCAGCTGTGCCTTGTGCATATCTTCCTTCCAGTCATGACTTCTGCCAGCGGCGCCTCGTGCAGATCTTCCTTTCTAGGCAGGACTTCTGCCAGCTGTGCCATGTGCATATCTTCCTTTCTAGGCAGGACTTCTGTCATCTACGCCTTGTGCAGATCTTCCTTCCAGTCAAGACTTCTGCCAGCTGCGCCTCGTGCAGATCTTCCTTTCTAGGCAGGACTTCTCTCAGCTGTGCCTTGCGCATATCTTCCTTCCAGGGTGGACTTCTGTCAGCTGCGCCTTGTGCAGATCTTCCTTTCTAGGCTGGACTTCTGTCAGCTGTGCCTTGTGCATATCTTCCTTCCAGTCATGACTTCTGCCAGCGGCGCCTCGTGCAGATCTTCCTTTCTAGGCAGGACTTCTGCCAGCTGTGCCATGTGCATATCTTCCTTTCTAGGCAGGACTTCTGTCATCTACGCCTTGTGCAGATCTTCCTTCCAGTCAAGACTTCTGCCAGCTGCGCCTCGTGCAGATCTTCCTTTCTAGGCAGGACTTCTGTCAGCTGTGCCTTGTGCAGATCTTCCTTCCAGGCAGGACTTCTGCCAGCTGCGCCTCGTGCAGATCTTCCTTTCTAGGCAGGACTTCTGTCAGCTGTGCCTTGTGCATATCTTCCTTTCTAGGCTGGACTTCTGTTAGCTGCGCCTCGTGCATATCTTCCTTCCAGGAGGACTTCTATCAGCTGTGCCTTGTGCATATCTTCCTTTCTTGGCAGGACTTCTGCCAGCTGTGCCTTGTGCATATCTTCCTTCCAGGAGGACTTCTATCAGCTGCGCCTTGTGCATATCTTCCTTTCTAGGCAGGACTTCTGCCAGCTGTGCCTTGTGCATATCTTCCTTTCTAGGCAGGACTTCTGTCAGCTGTGCCTTGTGCAGATCTTCCTTCCAGGAAGGGGCTTCGGTCAGCTGTGCCTTGTGCATATCTTCCTTCCAGGGTGGACTTCTGTCAGTCGTACCTTGTGCATATCTTCCTTCCAGGGTGGACTTCTCTCAGCTGTGCCTTGTGCAGATCTTCCTTTCTAGGCAGGACTTCTGTCAGCTGCGCCTTGTGCATATCTTCCTTTCTAGGCAGGACTTCTGTCAGCTGAGCCTTGTGCATATCTTCCTTTCTAGGCAGGACTTCTGTCAGCAGCGCCTTGGGCAGATCTTCCTCCCAGGCAGGGCTTCTGTCAGCTGCACCTTGTGCAGATCTTCTTTTCAGGCAGACCTTCTGTCAGCTGTGCCCTGTGCAGATCTTCCTTCCAGGCAGGGGCTTCTGTCAGCTGCACCTTCTGCAGATCTTCCTTCCAGGCAGGACCTTCTGTCAGCTGCGCCTTGTGCAGATCTTCCTCCCAGGCAGGGTCTTCTGTCAGCTGCTCCTTGTGTGGATCTGCTTTCCAGACAAGGACTTATTTCCTCATGGATCCGTTCAAAGGTTGGGAGAGGTAGAACTGGTCAAGGTCATCTTCTTTATTGCAGTTCTACTGGTCAAGCCACAGAGGTCGAGCTCTGAGATAGAGAGTCTGGATTTTCTGAGCTCTATGGAACATTAAGACAGTTCTACCGCCTCCAGCACACACTACAAGACTCCAAGAGTCAACGCTACAAGTGCTGCTCCAAGGTTTAATTCAACCAATGTATCTGAACATCCCCTGGCAAATGCCAACTAGAGAAACAATCAGTCATTTATTAAGCCGGGGGCCGCTACTGATCGAACAGCCAGGTCTTAGTATCCTCCTGAAGGTCAGCAGGTCTTGGGTCTGTCGTAGGCTCAGTGGGAGGGTGTTCAATGTCTTGGCGGCGAGGTCGGAGAAGGATCTCGCGCAGGTGGTCGTTCTTCGGATGCGACGGACGGTGGCGAGTGAGGTCGGCGGAGCGTAGCTGGCAGTTGGGGGTGTAGAAGGAGAGCCGTCTGTTGAGGTAGGCTGGGCCGTTCTTGTGAGTGCCTTGTGTGCGTGGATGAGGAGCTTGAAGGATATCCTCTTGTTGATGGGGAGCCAGTGTAGGTTTCTCAGGTGGGGGTGATGTGGTACATCGAGGCTCAGTCGTGCCAAGGCATTTTGGATGCATTGTAGTCGATTGATGAGCTTGGTTGGGGCTCCCGCTTAGAGGGCGTTTCCGTAGTCGAGTCTGCTGCTGACGAGGGCCTGGGTGACTGTCTTTCTTGTATCTGTCGGGATCCATCTGTAGATCTTGCGGAGCATGCGGAGGGTGTTGAAGCAGGAGGAGGAGACGATGTTGACTTGCTTGGTCATTGGAAGTGTTGAGTCGAGGATGATTCCCAGGTTGCGTGCGTGGAGGTTGGTGGTCGGGGCTGCCCCCAGTGCCGTTGGCCACCAGGAGTCGCCAAGGCTGACGGGTTGGAGCCGAGGATGAGCACCTCCGTCTTGTCCGAGTTCAGCTTCAGACGGCTGATCTTCATCCAGTTGGCAACAGCCTACATTCCGTCATGGAATTTGGCTTTGGCGGTGATGGGGTTCTTGGTGAGGGAGAAGATCAGCTGAGTGTCGTCGGTGTAGGAGATTATATTGAGGTCGTGCTGTCAGGCGACGTGTGCGAGCGGGGCCATGTAAATGTTGAACAGTGTCGGGCTGAGGGAGGATCCTTGAGGTAGGCCGCAGAGGATCTCTGAGGCTTCGGAATGGACCGGGGGGAGGCAGACGCTCTCGGTTCTGCCGAAGAGGAAGGAGGTGGTCCATTCCACGGCCTTGTCTCGGATCCCTGCGGCCTGGAGGCATGCGCGTAGTGTGCGGTGGCAGACTGTGTCGAAGGCGGTGGAGAGGTCTAGGAGGATGAGGGCTGCAGTCTTCCCCTTGTCTAGCAGGGTCCTGATGTCGTCGGTGGCGGCGATGAGGGCTGTCTCGGTGCTGTGGTTGCTGCGGAACCCTGACTGGGAAGGTTCCAGGATTCGGTTGTTTTCGAGGTATCGGGTTAGCTGTCTGTTAACAATTTTCTTGATGACCTTGGCCGGGAAGGGGAGCAGAGAGATGGGTCGGAAGTTCTTGAGGTCTCTTGGGTTTGCCTTGGGTTTTTTGAGTAGGGCGGTGAACTCGCCGTGTTTCCAGCTCTCTGTTAAGGTCGCGGTCTCAAGGGAGAGATTGATGAAGTTGCATAGGTGGGGTGCGATGGAGCTGCTTGCTTTGTTGAAGACGTGGTGCGGGAAAGGGTCTGACGGTGAGCCGGAGTGGATTGTGCTCATGGTCTTGATGGTTTTTTAAGTAAACAAGGGAGCCCAATGGATACCCTGGACCATGGGTAGTCAATTATTATAGAGAACAAAGGTCCTAAGGATAGTTCAATAAAATAAACAATGAAATTATAGACCGAAATCAGTACTATAATAAAATTTTCTCCACACAGCCGGGTGAGGAAATATTTAATGTATGATCAAGGAGAAATCAATTGACCTAGGGGAGGTCACATACACACATTTAGATAGGGCACAATCCTGTACCTATCCCAAAGTCAGAAAACATATAGTAAGCAAAGTAAACAAGTCAGGAAAAGGGTTTAACATGTAAAAAACGTTGGAGCCAACTGTCGCTTGCAAAATGTTACACAATCTCAGCAATCTTCGACATACAGTATCTACAGGGCAATATACAGATGAATTAACTGCAGAACTGTTTAAGCGTCGACGTTTCAATCCCCTGGCTCCTAATAAACCGGGATCATCATCAGGACTGTATTAATCATTGCCTGTTTTAATTGCAGAAGCCTGTTGGGGTACAGATGGAAAAAATAATAAGGGAACAACATAAGGCATCCGCCTACAATTGTAAAAGCTTTTCAGTAGCGAGGTCCATAAACACATTTAGCTGGCAGCTAGTGATTAAACAGGTGACCTTAGTTTGTGACTATGTGACATGTTCAAGGAGCAAACATGCAAGTGAGGGCCACCTGGTAAACCACAGCTTAGTGCAAATGGAGGTCACGACATGGGTAGGAAGACCAACCTTTACCGTCACTGTGAGTGGGTGGGTGGGTGCTGAGTTACAATGATCGTGGTGGACTGTTAGCTCTGGCCCCTCCTTGCTTTCAGACAATTCTGATATTTGCAACCAGGCCATTACCTCAATACCGGTGCACTAATATATATTTGCACTAAGCTGTGGTTTACCAGGCGGCCCTCACTTGCATGTTTGCGCCTTGAACATGTCACATAGCCACAAACTAAGGTCACCTGTTTAATCACTAGCTGCCAGCTAAATGTGTTTATGGACCTCGCTACTGAAAAGCTTTTACAGACGCTTAAACAGTTCTGCAGTTAATTCATCTGTATATTGCCCTGTAGATACTGTATGTCGAAGCTTGCTGAGATTGTGTAACATTTTGCAAGCGACAGTTGGCTCCAACGTTTTTTGCCTGGTAAACCCTTTTCCTGACTTGTTTACTTTGCTTACTATATGTTTTCTGACTTTGGGATAGGTAAAGCATGGTCTTGATGGTGTCATGGACGCTCACGCTGGTCCAGGCTAGCAAAGGCATGTGTTCGATGGTGTGCGGAGGGTCTATTGTGTTGCTGTCTGTTGGGGCTGTCTGGGTGTTGAAGCGGTCGTGTATGTCTGCTATCTTGCGATGGAAGAAGGTGGCGAGGGAGTCGCACAGGGCTTGCGACGGCGGGATGTCGTTGGTGTTGGAGCTGGGGTTGGAGAGTTCCTTCACGATGTTGAAGAGCTCCTTGCTGTCGTGTGCGTTGATGTCGAGGCGGTCTTTGAAGGAGGTCTTCTTGGCAGCCCTGATGAGGTGGTGGTGGTTGCGGACGGCGTCCTTGCGTGCTGCGTTGCTGTCCGGAGTTTGTTCACGTTGCCATTTCTTCTCTAATTTCCTGCAGGCATGCTTGGAATCTAGGAGTTCTGGGGTGAACCAGCTGGCCCTATTGCTGGTGTCTCTGTGGGGGGGTTTCTTCAGTGGGGAGAGGGTGTTGGCGCAGTCCTCGATCCAGCATCTGAGGTTGTGGGCAGCGACGTCGGTGTTGGAGGGTTCGGTGGGTGGGCTAAGAGCAAGGTTTGCATGTAGTTGGTCTTCGGTGATTTTGCTCCAGCAGCGGTGGGGGATCTGTTGGGTGCGGTGGTGTGTGGTGGGTTTTTGGAAGGTGATGTGGATGCAGCGGTGGTCGGTCCAGAGGAGTTCGGTTGTGTGGCTGACGGAGACATGCGGACTTGAGGAGAAGACAGGGTCGAGCCTGTGGCCTGTCGGAGTGGGTAAGCGTTGTGACGAGTTGTCTCAGTCCGAGGTTGGCGAGGTTATCGATCAGGGTTGTGGAGTTGTTGTCGTTGTTGTTCTCAAGGTGAAAGTTCAGATCTCTGAGCAGGATGTAGTCGGTGAAGGTCAGGGCGTGCGTGCTGATGAAGTCGGCGATGGAGTCACTGAACTGGGGGCGGGGTCTGGGGGGCCGGTATACGAGGGTGCCTCTGAGGGTGGAATTAGGGTCTGTGTGGATCTGGAAATGCATGTGTTCGGCGGTGCTGAGCGCGTCGTCAGTGCTAGTCGAGACCCTGATGCTGATTCCTTCTCCACCTCCGTTGATGCGGTCTCTGCGGGTGATCTTGTAGCCGTGTGGGATGGCTACGGCGATGTCGGGTGCGGAGGAGTTGTTCAACCAGGTCTCTGTCAGGAAGGTGACGTCTGGGGAGGTTGTGATGAGCAGGTCCCAGAGCTCGACGGAGTGTTTGCGTGCGGAGCGGGTGTTCAGTAGTATGCATCGGAGGTGGTTGAGGTCTTTCTTGGCGAGTGGTTTGTCGGCTCTGTGGCTGGTGTAGCTTCAGTTCTGGCAGGTGAAGGGAGCGTGTGTGCGTTTCGGGGCGGCCTTGAAGCAGTTGTGGGTCCGTCCGGGGTTGAGAGCTTGCAGAGTGCTGGCATCATAGTGGTGGCGGGTGTGGGGGCCAGGGGTTCTTGCGCTGGGCGCGGTCCAGGCGCGGGCAGGTGCAGACAGGCTTGCTGCATGCCAGCAGCGCGAACGCGCAGCGGCCGGCATGTGTGGGGAGGTGGGAGTGAGGAGCAGCTGGGAGGCGGGAGCAGCGAATGGGCAGTCAGGGGGCGGAGCCGCAGGGGACACAGTTGCGGGGGTGGTGAGGGGCGACGAAGGAAACAGAAGGCAAAAGGGCACAACAATTGAGGGGGAAACAAATGGCACAGAGGGCAGAAAGGTCATAAAAAGGGCAAGAAGGTCATAAGAATACAGGGGAAACGAGTGGCACAGAAGGCAAAAAGGTCACAGGAAGGGCAAAAATGTCACAGAAAACGGGGGGAAATGAGTGGCACAGAGGCACAAAGGTCACAAGAAGGGGCAGAAAGGTCACAAAAAACTGGGGGAAACGAGTGACACAGAAGGCAGAAAGGTCATAGAAATGAAGGGGCAGCTAAGCAACAGAAGGCAAAAACGGGCAGAGAGACACGGGGGCCACGAGGGGAGCAGAAGGAAAAACCAGGCAGAGAGACATGGGGGCAGCGAGGGGAACAGAAGGGAAACCGGGCAGAAAGACATGGGGGCAGCGAGGGTGAGAACAGGCACAGGTGGTGCTGTGCGGAGGGGGAGCAACCTACCTGGAATGGTCAAGGGTCGCTCTCCTCACCACGAAGGGGCCAGCCTATATGGGGAGGTGGAAGGGAGGAGCAGCTGGGAGGCGGGAGGTGGGGGCAGCAAATGGGCAGTCAGGGGGGGCGGTGGACACAGTGGCGAGGGGCGACGAAGGAAACAGAAGGCAAAAGGGCACAACAATTGAGGGGGAAACGAGTGGCATAGAGGCAGAAAGGTCCCAAGAAAGGGCAGAAAAGGTCACAAAATACGTGGGGAAACGAGTGGAACAGAGGCAGAAAGGTCCCAAGAAAGGGCAGAAAAGGTCACAAAAAACGGGGGGAAACGAGTGGAAAAGAGGCACCCAGACCCAGCGGCGTGGGTAGGTCGAGAAGCTGGACGCACGGGAGACTTTAACCAAATTTTGGATGTATGAACCCGATGTACAGTCCGCCGGGTACTGTTGTAGCGTGTGTACTTGACACATTAGGCAGAAGCAGCACAACACAGGTATATTACCACATGGAACACATTTCCTTTTGTGAGATTTTTAGAATAGTACACTAGAAACTCAGATAGATCCTGCGAACGTAGACAGTCTTCTACTATAGATACTTTCATTACTAAGGTCCTGAAGAATCGCCTGTCATTGTACACACACGCGAGAAACATGTTGACCATTTAGATCACACACTAACTGAGACTCATACAGGAAATATTGAATTCCAACGAGTACCGGCTAGTCTTTCATTTTAATTAAAGCAGGGGACCACGAGAATAAACTTGATACTGGTACTCCTAGCTTTATTTTAACTCACATATACGTCTACGCTGTTCTGGCCCCACACCCTCACTTCATCTGACGGCAGTTGGATAAAAGATCTCCGCTAAAGTGCCCCTCTTTAAGGTGTTGCCCGTTGGTTATTGCACCGCCGACCCAACGAGGAGCATCTCAGATGATGAAGCATGACACCTGAAAGGGTGTGTGAGGGCATTACATCCCAAAAAATGGATGCCCAACTGTAGGACTCATTGAGACCAACAGTATCCAAACATTAGTGTGACACGTACATTCACCAATTTGAGGAACAGCCAAGCCTTTTTGTAAAACTTACGACTTTAGGGCACACGCTGAGGTTGGACCTACCACTCTTAACGAGTGGAAATTGCCCATCGAAACCCCCTCCCCCTTGTCGTAAACAGAGGCACAAAGGTCACAAGAAAGGGCAGAAAAGTTCACAAAAAACGGGGGCAAACAAGTAGCACAGATGCACAAAAGTCACAAGAAATGGCAGAAAAAGGTCACAAAAAATGGGGGGAAACGAGTGGACAGAGGGCACAAAGGTCACAAACAAGGGTAGAAACGTCACAGAAGTGCAGGGGCAGCTAAGCAACAGAAGGCACCACGGGCAGAGAGCCACAGGGGTCGCATGTGGAGCAGAAGGAAAAACCGGGCAGAGAGACACGGGGCAGGGAGGGAGAGAACGGGCACAGGCGGTGCTGTGCGGAGGGGGAGCGACCTACCTGGAAGGGTCAAGGGTCGCTCTCTTGACCCGCCTGCCTGCCTGCACCATTACTTGTAATGGGGTAACCCAGTAACCCTCAGAACCTGGGTAGGCAATGGTAAACAAAAATTGGTTCTGTCGGAAAGTGAACAATTTCTTAGTTACACAACATATATTCCTATAACTTTTCTTACTTAGTTATACTTGGAAGTATTTGAATAGGAAAATCACACACCACACATTTTTTATCAAAAAAGAGAGAAGGGTTGTTATTCATCAATCCCTTTACAGAAATTAATTTTCAACACTTAAAAATTGGTTGTCCATACAATAGATTTTCAAAACAAAATGCACAAGTGAATAAATTGTGATCAAGTTATTTGAGTGTATAATACAGTGAAACAATTTTTACAGCTAAAATTAAAAGAAGTACAGGTCCAACAATGGTTTCAATTTCCACAGACAGTACAATTATTTCTATTTTTCTGCTGGGATATAGCAAGGACCAATTGGTTTAGGCGTCCTATAGAGGCAGAAATAGGACGCCTAAACCAAGCAACCCCCCCCACCCCAAAATACGAAATTTCAGGTGAGCAATTAAATGAAGGGTGTTATCACCCACTTGTCAATTTCACACACCCCGTACTAAAACAGGCACGCCTTTTTTAATTGTAGGTTGTCCCTTCTTCTCTTTCGTCCTGATGAAGACCCGAACTGGTTGCTAATAAGACAGCACCGTACTCCAGGGTCGAAACGTCGACGTTAACTTTCCAATTGGTCCTTGCTATATCCCAGCAGAAAAATAGAAATAATTGTACTGTCTGTGGAAATTGAAACCATTGTTGGACCTGTACTTCTTTTAATTTTAGCTGTAAAAATTGTTTCACTGTATTATACACTCAAATCACTTGATCACAATTTATTCACTTGTGCACTTTGTTTTGAAAATCTATTGTATGGACAACCAATTTTTAAGTGTTGAAAATTAATTTCTGTAAAGGGATTGATGAATAACAACCCTTCTCTCTTTTTTGATAAAAAATGTGTGGTGTGTGATTTTCCTATTCAAATACTTCCAAGTATAACTAAGTAAGAAAAGTTATAGGAATATATGTTGTGTAACTAAGAAATTGTTCACTTTCCGACAGAACCAATTTTTGTTTACCATTGCCTGCCTGCACCAGCAGAGTGCAGAAAGCTTTTCTAGCACCTGGAGGTAAATGGACTTTCTCTATCTGTCGTAACTGAAGATGTTAATCCTTGGTAACATCTATCCCCTTTGGACAAGGTCCTCCATTTAGCTATCAGAATGTAACTCATCCTGCGCAGACACAAACCCTCTAGTCCGTATTGCATGAAGCTGGGAGGTTCTCACCCAAAAGAGGGCCCTCCACAAATTGCTGACATTTTCTTACATCCACTGGACAGCCATGGCAACACACAGACCAACTACACCCCCTCAGGGATCACCAGTCCATCTGCCAGGATCAAGACTCAGATCTTTCAACCTTCTCTGTTACCGTCTTTGGAACGGCCCGTCTCTGGGATTCGTGGAAGCTCCACACTCAGTGAGCTCGGAGTTGCCTTGTAAAACCATCTCATGAGAGTGGGAGAAAAGAACATTAAGTGACACGCACTGCATAGACGTATAAATAAATCTACTATTATCGTTCCATGTACCATTGTCCTACTACTGATGTTTCGACATGGATGTTTTGCCGTCTATCACAGCAGCTTCTTCATTTAAAATCGTACTCATCAGTTAGTTTTCCATTATACCTATTTACCTATGTACTGTTTCTGACCCTACGACATCTCTGGCAGGCATGCTGTGCTGTCTGTTGCTTCATAAATGGGAAGTAGATTGCTACTGCTGTAGCGTAGTTCCTATATTCCCAATAGGCTCTACGCATTGGAATAATATATCCTATAGATTAGACGTAGGACTGAGGTCGACTAGGTCTCTATTGAATATACTAAACTTAATAGTGAGTGTCAGCTAGCTCAGTGGTCACTAGAAACTTTCTCGAATTCACAAGAAGGGATTAGTTTCTGATAACCGCATAAACATGAGAACTTTGTTTCCCAAGAATGAGAAACATATCTCTAGAGTGGAGGAAACAATAGATACGTATTTTACTCAGTCAATCGTGCATGCTTCGTTTCTACAGAGTTGCAGAGAAATAGTAAGACAGGCATTTTCAATAAAAAGGTTTATTGAACAGTCTTCTTTCTCATACAAGAGAAGTGAACTGCTACAATCGTTAAGCAGACTGCGAAGTATAATGCGTACAGCGAGAATAGTATTATAAAATAATACTGTAAGAGCATTGTATGGGTTCTAAGCCATATAAAAATACATACATAAATACACAGGCTAAAATACTCAACTGGTGCTTCTAAAATACGCCTACTCCAATGTACCTAACCTAAGTCTAGTACAAGGGAAGAAGTAAGTATTGTGTAGAATAGGTTTAGATTTCTTTGCCAAGAATCTATCCAAGATTTCTCTAGGTTCTAATAGGCTCCATACCTTCGTTAGAATGAAGGAGGTCTGGTATCTCTGTCTTGGGACTCGACTTCCCAACTCCCCGCAAGGGGAGCTTGGAAACACTGGAGCTGGATTCTCTGCAGGAGAAGTGACAGCTTCCCGATCAGTGCGTCAGCTGGAAGGTCGGCTTCCTTCGGCACTTTCTTTAGCGAGCTCCGTCGGGCAAGTGTATAGTCGAACTGCTCCGAACCACCGTGTCTTTCTAGAGCAAGTGGAGGTATATTTATACCTTGAAGGTGTCTAGGAATGCCACATTTTGACATGAAGTCGGGCATAATAACGTCAGGAAAGAACCCCTAGGGAACAGTTGTTCTTTGCAAAGTACATGAGTTCTTGGACAAATCAATATTCGAGCAAGGAGAAGTTCCCTAACTGCTTAAGCTGATTTTCCAAGTAATCGTTATGACGTTTGGTACGGGTGGAAGTAGCCATGCCTATATTTGGTCTGCATGGGATATGTCTAAGTAAGGACTTGATTTCTATGCCTATATAAGGGCAATGTGAATCCTACCTATATAAGGGCATGAATCGGGAAAATTCACTCGGAGCCTAAAGGGCCACACAACACTGCAGGAAGAGGGCAGTGACCTTGCAGTTAGATGCACTTGATTGGGATAAAAGGTACCATGTTTGTTAGAAAAGCTGCAACTATTAGAATAATACCATACCAAAAGCAGCACATATAATGCAATAACAGACCATGTACTAGAAAAATGTGATGCAAACAATGCAATAACACAGACCAGGCACTAGAAGAATCTAATGCAAACAATGCAATAACACAGGCCGTGCACTAGATGCAAACAATGCAATAACACAGGCCGGGCACTAGATGCAAACAATGCAATAACACGGGCCAGGCAGTAGGATTGAAGCAAATAATGCAATAACACAGGCCAGGCACCAGAAGAATCTAATGTAAGCAATGCAATAACACGGGCCAGGCACAAGGAGAATCTGATGCAAACAATGTAATAACACGGGCCAGGCCCCAAGAGAATCTGATGCAAACAATGCAATACCACGGGCCAGGCACCAAGAGAATCTAATGCAAACATTACAATAACACGGGCCAGGCACTAGGGTTGAAGCAAATTATGCACTAACACGGGCCAAGCAGTAGGAGAATCTGACACAAACACTGCAATAACATGGGCCAGGCACGAGGAGAATCTGATGCAAACAATGCAATAACACAAGCCAGGCACGAGGAGAATCTGATGCAAACAATGCAATAACATAGGCCAGGCACGAGGAGCATCTGATGTAAACAATGCAATAACACAGATCAGGTACTAGGGGAATCGGATGCAATCAATGCAATAACACGGACCAGGCTCTTGGATTGAAGCAAATAATGCAATAACACGGGCCAAGCAGTAGGAGAATCTGACACAAACAATGCAATAACACGGGCCAGGCACTTGGATTGAAGCAAATAATGCAATAACACGGGCGAGTCACTAGGATTGATGCAAATAATGCAATACCACGGGCCAAGCAGTAGGATAATCTGACACAAACACTGCAATAACACGGGCGAGGCACCAGAAGAATCTGATGCAAACAATGCTATAACACAGGCCAGGCACCAAGAGAATCTGATGCAAACAATGCAATAACACGGCCAGGCACTAGGAGAATCTGACGCAAACACTACAATAACACAGGCCAGGCACTAGAAGAATCTGATGCAAACAATGCAATAACACAGGCCAAGCACTAAGAGAATCTGATGCAAACAGTGCAATAACACAGATCAGGTACTAGGAAAATCTGATGCAAACAATGCAATCACACGGACTAGGCTCTTGGATTGAAGCAAATAATGCAATAACACAGGCCAAGCAGTAGGAGAATCTGACACAAACAATGCAATAACACGGGCCAGGCACTTGGATTGAAGCAAATAATGCAATAACACGGGCCAGGCACTAGGATTGATGCAAATAATGCAATAGCACGGGCCAAGCAGTAGGAGAATCTGATGCAAACAATGCAATAACACAGGTCAGGCACTAGTAATTAAAGCTCTTCTTTGTCTCGCAGTATCTGCCATTGAACCGGCATTGCAAAGATCACCCACTCGGAAAAGGTCGCGGGCGATTATAGTGCGGAACCGGGCATTCTCCCCTATACTACCAACAGGGAGGACCGCGGTGGAAGTTGCCGGTCTAGTCCTGAGTTCCTGGACACGGGCGCGAGGTCTAGACCAGCTGTGAAGTGCGCCGATTGATTTTAGAGCGCTTCGGTGCCTCGGTTAGTTCGGTAATTTAGAACTGGAGAGAAATACCAATTTAAAGTGAATAGGAAAAAAGAAATATAAAGAGAATAATTAACCCTTACCCATTGAATACTTCAGTTCCTGATTTCTTTGTTGCTTGGTTGATGACAGAGGCTCCAGAAGGTTTCTAAGGGAGAAGTAAGAAGAATTCAGAAGATAAGAAAGTAAGGCAGTGAGGGAATGAACGAATGAGTGAAAAAGAATAAATTAACTCACCGAAAGGGTGCGAAAATTTTGTTTATAATGCAGGTTACCAAAGAATAAAATAGTTATATTGAAGAATAGATTAGGAGCAAAAGCCATAGGCTCTCTGGGTAAGGAAATATATATATATATATATATATATAAATGAGAGAGAGAGAGAGAGAGAGAGAGAGAGAGAGAGAAAGTGAGAGAGTAAGAAAGTGGAGAAGGAATTGAAGGAAATTAGTAATGGTGTGCTTTTCTGTTACATCGATTTCCACTCATGCTTGAAGAGAGAGAGGGAGTAAGAAAGGCATAAAACGGAGTACGGCAGAAAGGAAGATGTAGAGTGGAAGAGCCAGATGGCCAGGTAGTCTCTTCTCTGTTCCATTCCCCTTTTTCCCGGCTGTGTTCACACGGCTACTAGTACACTCTTCAGTTGGTGGCTGTGGGAAAACCAGTGGTGGACTTTGGAAAATCTCATAGTTCTGCTCCGAATTTGTAAAAATCTCATAGTTCTGCTCCTGGGAGTGTTGGCACTGTGAGTAACCACGACCCTTATCAGAGTGAAGTGCCCACGTCAATACTCACCTGAGCAGAATGGCTAAAGGGTTCAATTATAAAAAATTAGGAAATATTCTTAAGGAGATTCAACAAGAGTTGATGGGAGTCAGGGAGAAAAATATGGTAATCAAATTTTAAACGAAGGCCCACATTTCTTAACTCAGTGCTCATTGTACCACATATGTCGACCTACTGTCTTCCCAGATGCACAATCTTGTAGAACTTCCATCTTGTCGTATCTCAATGGAGACGCAGCTTCATGGTCAATGCCCCTGGTCACCCAAGACTCCCCAATTTTATAGAACTTCGAGGAATTCAAGAAAGTGTTTTTGTGAATTTTTGATAGTCGGGTAATGAATTACTGGAGTTGAGGCAAGGGAATCGAGAGCGTGTCACTTACCTGGCCCAATTTAACAAACTTGTTGTAGAAACTGAATGGCCGGAGGCCAAAAGGGCAGCCTTGTTCTATTGGGGTTTGAAAGAGAACTTAAAGGATGCGGTGTCACCGATCCCAAATCGCCCTACAGAAGTTTCAGCTTTGATTGATTTCGTTTTTGAGATAGACTATCGACAAACGGAAAGAAGGGGTGAAAGACAATGCAAATTTCGGCCCAGTGTACCACGCTTTGACCGGGTCAACACATAGGTTGTTAAATCTGGTGATAAAGAACATGCAGTCGAACCTATGCAAATTGGAACTATTAGAGGCCGCCTTTCCAAAGAAGAGAAAGCAAAGCGTTGACAGAATAATCTATGGCTTTATTGTGGTATCAGTGAACATTTTGTAAAGAAATGTCCCAAGAAGCCAAAAACCTTCAAGAAGGAAAACTCTCTGCACCACTAGTAGAAGGAGTTGGGCTGGTGGTTGCTAACAAGGATACAACTCCAATTTCTCATCAGGTGGCCAATATTCTACAATCTTCCGATCCACACCTTATTCTGACGAGGACCCTAAGATTTCAAGACCGAGTTCTTTCAGGAGTGGCCGTGATGCTGGACTCCGGTGCTACGGGGAACTTTTGTGACCTCAAATATGCCTCGAAAATTGGTCTGAGGCATTACCTAAAGAGAGAAGTGAGGCAGTTAGGGCTGTTGAGGGTACAAATGTATCTTCCGGCCCAATAACCAGTCACACAGAAGTTGTGGAAGTTGTCTCTGTTGAAGGTCAGAAGGAAGAGATTCAATTTAACTTGATCGATGCTCCTCAGTTTGGAATCATCCTGGGTTTGCCTTGGTTAACTGAACACAACCAAGTTATTGGTTGGAGAATTGCTTCGGAAAAAAGCAGAACGAGCAAGATGGAAATCTAGCAGCTTTATTATGCAAGCAAAAGATGATGGTGTTTGAGGTGCAAACTGAGTCTTCCGGTAGAATAGCAATAGTTTGCTGAAGTTTTCAGTGGTTTGGAATCAAAGAAGTTGCCCCCACATCATTGGTATGACTGCAAAATTTGATTTGGAACCTGGATCTAACCTTCCTTGTAGCCGAATTTATGCGCTTACTGAAGCTGAAAACCGTCATCCTAAGAAATACTTAGAAAACGGGTTCATACGACCTTCACAGTCCCCCGTTTCTTCACCGTTATTTTTCATTCCAAAATGTGACGGAGATCTGAGACTGTGTATAGATTATTGTGCCTTGAACAAGATTACAATAAAGAATCGTTAGCCTCTTCCCCTGATTTCAGTTATTCTAGATCAGGGGTACTCAAAGTACGTCCCGGCAAGCCTTCAGTGGCGGCCCGCGGAGCTTGTGACACATCGCACCTGTGTGTTTGTTTTTTTTAACTTCAGCAAACATCTCGGGGAGCAGCAGTGCGTAATCAGAGAGCCTGCTCTGTGGGGGCCCCGGGCGATTCCAGCCACAGTCAAGAGTGGAGCTGCAGGGGCACTAAGAGGTGAACAAAGCCTCATTAACAGACAAATGGTCGTTTAAAGACCTGTGAAGTACTGGGGTGCCCGGGAGGCTGTGTCAGCCAGGCTGACACACAGGGGAGAGGGGGTGGGAGGGGGGAGGACAGCAAGAACTGAGAGCCGGTGAGGTGGGAGGGCAGAGCAGGGAGTGAGAGCCCGGGTGTGGGAGGTGGAGGGCAGAGCAGGGAGTGAGAGTCCGGGTGAGGGAGGTGGAGGGCAGAGCAGGGAGTGAGAGCCCGGGTGAGGGAGGTGGAGGGCAGAGCAGGGAGTGAGAGCCCTGTGAGGTGGGAGGGCAGAGCAGGGAGTGAAAGCCCGGGTGAGGGAGGTGGAGGGCAGAGCAAGGAGTGAGAGTCCGGGTGAGGGAGGTGGAGGGCAGAGCAGGGAGTGAGAGCCCGGGTGAGGGAGGTGGAGGGCAGAGCAGGGAGTGAGAGACCGGGTGAGGGAGGTGGAGGGCAGCAGGGAGTGAGAGCCCGGTGAGGGAGGTGGAGGACAGAGCAGGGAGTGAGAGCCGGGTGAGGTGAGACAGATAGAGACAGATAAAGACATATAGAGACAGAGGCAGAGACAGATAGAGACTGGGACAGACGGAGCTAGATAGGGTCAGAGACAGGGACAGACAGAGACAGATAGAGGCAGAGACAGATAGAGGCAGAGACAGATAGAGGAAGAGACAGACAGCGATAGAGACATAGAGAGACAGAGGGAGAGAGGGAGACAGACATAGGAAGGGATGAGATAGACAGAGGGAGGGAGACAGAGGGAGAGAGGGAGACAGACAGAGGGAGACAGACACAGACAGACAGACGGAGACAGACAGAGGGAGGGAGACAGACAGAGAGAGGGAGGGAAACAGAGGGAGGGAGACAGAGTGAGGGATGGAGACAGACAGAGGGCAGACAGAGGGAGGGAGACAGATGGAGATGGACAGTGGGACACAGATAGAGGGAGACAGATGGAGGGAGACGGAGAGAGGGAAGGAAATAGAGGGAGGGAGAGAGAGAAAAAAGAGAGGTAAGACAGAGATAGACGGAGGGAGAGAGACAGAGGGAGACAGAGAGAGGGGGAAGGAGGGAGCGAGAGAGATAGAAGGAGGGAGACAGAGAGAGGGAGGGAGAGATAGGGAGAGAGAAAGAGAGATGTGTGTGTATACTGGTCTGTTGGCTCAGTGGATGAACGCGTCAGCTGCAGGGGCCTGAGTTCAACTTCATGGTCACAGTTTCACAGTTTTTTTCGTTCTAGCCCCTTCCCCCTCCCCCACTGACTCCGCCTCCACCGGTGTGGCCCTTGGCCACAAACCACACTGTAAATTTGGCCCCCGAGAGAAAGTTTGTGAGTACCCATGTTCTAGATGAACTAAAAGATGAAAAAATCTTCAGAAAGTTAGATTTACATGGGGAGTGCCATTTAATTTGAGTGAGAAGTGGAGAGGAATGAAAAACAGCATTCAGAACAAAGTATGGATTATATGAGTACCAAGTGATGCCCTACAGTTTGAGCAACGCTCCTGCAGCCTTCCAGTACTTCATTAATGATGTCCTGAAGGAGTTCATTGATCAATGCAAGATTGTTTACATCAACATTTCGATGTATTCCTCATCAGAAGAAGATCACCAACGGGTCAAAAGAGTTTTGCATTGCCTGAAGGAAAGCAAGCTTTACATAAAACTTGAAAAATGCGCTTTTGGGGTGAAACCTGTGGATTTCTTGGGATTTGTAATTGCTCCAGAAGGTCTTACCATGGATATTAAAAACATTGAGGCAGTCTTAAATTGGCGTCCTCCAACCTCTGTGAAAGATACAGAGCTTCATCGGGTTTGCAAATTTCTATTGGAGATTCATTCAAGATTTTTCCCTGAAGGTACCACCAATTACTAAATTGCTACGGAAAGGAGTACCTTTTTAATCGTCTGCTGAGGCAGAAGATGCTTTCCAGTTCTTGAAGAAGAGTTTTACCACTGCACCAATTCTGCTGCATGCGCATCCTATTCAACTGTTTTACCTGGAGACTGATGCTTCTAAACAGGCCATCGGAGAGGTACTTTCAGAGAGACACAAAGAGACCGAACAGTTGCATCCGGTGGCATATTACTCTAGAAAATTGCAACCAGTGGAAATAACGTATACTATTTCAGATAAAAAACTCCTCGCTATCAAAGATGCGTTCCAAGAATGGCGACATTACCTAGTCAGAGCAAAACATGTGGTGACGGTAATCACCGATCACCGGAATCTTCAGTTTCTGAAGTCTGCCAGAACGCTCACACCATGCCACCTTAGGTGGTCCCTGTATTTCGCCAATTATGACTTTGTAATAACTTATCGGCCAGGAAGAAATAATGGAAAGGTAGATGCCAAGTCTCGCATTGACACGGATGGAAGAAAGAGTCCCATTAGTGATCAAAAGATAATTCCTGAAACTAAGATCGTTGGAGCCACTAGTGAGAAAACGCTTGTAGACAAGGTCAAAGAAGCCTTACCTTCTGAAGGAATACGCGGCTTGGCAGAGAAGGAGTCAACTCAAGAAATTGTTGATGGATTGCCGTTTCATTCCAAGGCCTTGTACTTACCAATCAAAGAACTTCAACAACAAGCGTTGATCGACTGTCATGACAGTCCATTGGCTGGTCACCCTGGAATCCACTGAACGGAGGAGTTGTTAAGGAGACAGTTTTGGTGGCCAGGGTTGTCCAAAGATGTTCGAGTTTATGTGGAAGGCTGTGAGATTTGTCCAATGGGGAAGACAAATAAGCTGGCTTCTCGGGGTCTATTGAGACCTTTGCCTACCCCTCCATTTTCCTGGCACACTGTGACTATGGATTTGATTGTTAAATTGCCTTCTAGTCAGGGATTCAGTTCAGTATTACTCATGGAAGACTCGTTCTCAAAAATGGCGCATTTTGTTGCCCTGAAAGGGAAGTCATCTGCAAAACAAATAGCCACACAATTCAATTAACGTGTTGTAAGATACATGGTATTATTCCAAAGGTTTTGATCACAGATCGTGGATCTCAATTTCTATCCCATTGTTGGAAGGTTTGTACAAGGGGTTTGGGAATTGAGACACGTTACCCAACGACTTTTCATCCACAAACAGATGGTCAAACTGAAAGGGCCAATCAAGAGTTAGAAAAGTATCTCAGACTGTTTCTTTTGGATCAAGAGGGAGAGTGGCTTGATCTTCTTTGGACTGCAGAGTTTGCACATAATAATGCTAAGAATGCCTCTACTGGTTTTCCCCCTTTCTACTTGAATTATGGAAGGCATCCTAATTCTGAGGTTTCCTCTCAAGAAGTGTTGGTGCCTGCAGCACAAAACTTTGCATCTTAGCAAGGTACACAAGTCTGCCACCAAGAACTTAATGAAAGCTAAGGAACGCTACAAGCAAAGTGCAGATGAAAAAGAAGACCTGAACCAGATTTGAGTACAGGGGACAGGGCATGGTTAAGCACAAGAAACCTAAAGCTTAAAGGAAATAGAAAGTTTCAACCCCGATTTATAGGTCCATTTCCTGTGGAGCAAGTAGTGAATCCAGTGACTTTCAAACTAAAACTACCACCACAGCTAAAAATACACCCAGTGTTTCATGTTTCTCTTCTTAAAAAGGTTTCACCCCATTTGAAAGAATTGAGGAAAAGAGAACCTATTTTAGTGAAAGGACGAGAAGTATTTTAAGTTAAAAGAATCTTAGTTTCAAAGTCCATTCGAGAGAAAATCTTCTATCTTGTAGACTGGAAGGGTTTTGGCCCAGAGGATAGGTCGTGGGTGGAACAATCAGATGTTTGAGGTGCAAACTGAGTCTTCCGGTAGAATAGCAATAGTTTGCTGAAGTTTTCAGTGGTTTGGAATCAAAGAAGTTGCCCCCACATCACTGGTATGACTGCAAAATTTGATTTGGAACCTGGATCTAACCTTCCTTGTAGCCGAATGTATGCGCTTACTGAAGCTGAAAACCGTCATCCTAAGAAATACTTAGAAAACGGGTTCATACGACCTTCACAGTCCCCCGTTTCTTCACCGTTATTTTTCATTCCAAAATGTGACGGAGATCTGAGACTGTGTATAGATTATCGTGCCTTGAACAAGATTACAATAAAGAATCGTTAGCCTCTTCCCCTGATTTCAGTTATTCTAGATCAGGGGTACTCAAAGTACGGCCCGGCAAGCCTTCAGTGGCGGCCCGCGGAGCTTGAGACACATCGCACCTGTGTGTTTGTTTTTTTTAACTTCAGCAAACATCTCGGGGAGCAGCAGTGCGTAATCAGAGAGCCTGCTCTGTGGGGGCCCCGGGCGATTCCAGCCACAGTCAAGAGTGGAGCTGCAGGGGCACTAAGAGGTGAACAAAGCCTCATTAACAGACAAATGGTCGTTTAAAGACCTGTGAAGTACTGGGGTGCCCGGGAGGCTGTGTCAGCCAGGCTGACAAACAGGGGAGAGGGGGTGGGAGGGGGGAGGACAGCAAGAACTGAGAGCCGGTGAGGTGGGAGGGCAGAGCAGGGAGTGAGAGCCCGGGTGAGGGAGGTGGAGGGCAGAGCAGGGAGTGAGAGTCCGGGTGAGGGAGGTGGAGGGCAGAGCAGGGAGTGAGAGCCCAGGTGAGGGAGGTGGAGGGCAGAGCAGGGAGTGAGAGCCCTGTGAGGTGGGAGGGCAGAGCAGGGAGTGAGAGCCCGGGTGAGGGAGGTGGAGGGCAGAGCAAGGAGTGAGAGTCCGGGTGAGGGAGGTGGAGGGCAGAGCAGGGAGTGAGAGCCCGGGTGAGGGAGGTGGAGGGCAGAGCAGGGAGTGAGAGACCGGGTGAGGGAGGTGGAGGGCAGCAGGGAGTGAGAGCCCGGTGAGGGAGGTGGAGGACAGAGCAGGGAGTGAGAGCCGGGTGAGGTGAGACAGATAGAGACAGATAAAGACATATAGAGACAGAGGCAGAGACAGATAGAGACTGGGACAGACGGAGCTAGATAGGGTCAGAGACAGGGACAGACAGAGACAGATAGAGGCAGAGACAGATAGAGGCAGAGACAGATAGAGGTAGAGACAGACAGCGATAGAGACATAGAGAGACAGAGGGAGAGAGGGAGACAGACATAGGAAGGGATGAGATAGACAGAGGGAGGGAGACAGAGGGAGAGAGGGAGACAGACAGAGGGAGACAGACACAGACAGACAGACGGAGACAGACAGAGGGAGGGAGACAGACAGAGAGAGGGAGGGAAACAGAGGGAGGGAGACAGAGTGAGGGATGGAGACAGACAGAGGGCAGACAGAGGGAGGGAGACAGATGGAGATGGACAGTGGGACACAGATAGAGGGAGACAGATGGAGGGAGACGGAGAGAGGGAAGGAAATAGAGGGAGGGAGAGAGAGAAAAAAGAGAGGTAAGACAGAGATAGACGGAGGGAGAGAGACAGAGGGAGACAGAGAGAGGGGGAAGGAGGGAGCGAGAGAGATAGAAGGAGGGAGACAGAGAGAGGGAGGGAGAGATAGGGAGAGAGAAAGAGAGATGTGTGTGTATACTGGTCTGTTGGCTCAGTGGATGAACGCGTCAGCTGCAGGGGCCTGTGTTCAACTTCATGGTCACAGTTTCAGTTTTTTTCGTTCTAGCCCCTTCCCCCTCCCCCACTGACTCCGCCTCCACCGGTGTGGCCCGTGGCCACAAACCACACTGTAAATTTGGCCCCCGAGAGAAAGTTTGTGAGTACCCATGTTCTAGATGAACTAAAAGATGAAAAAATCTTCAGAAAGTTAGATTTACATGGGGAGTGCCATTTAATTTGAGTGAGAAGTGGAGAGGAATGAAAAACAGCATTCAGAACAAAGTATGGATTATATGAGTACCAAGTGATGCCCTACAGTTTGAGCAACGCTCCTGCAGCCTTCCAGTACTTCATTAATGATGTCCTGAAGGAGTTCATTGATCAATGCAAGATTGTTTACATCAACATTTCGATTTATTCCTCATCAGAAGAAGATCACCAACGGGTCAAAAGAGTTTTGCATTGCCTGAAGGAAAGCAAGCTTTACATAAAACTTGAAAAATGCGCTTTTGGGGTGAAACCTGTGGATTTCTTGGGATTTGTAATTGCTCCAGAAGGTCTTACCATGGATATTAAAAACATTGAGGCAGTCTTAAATTGGCCTCCTCCAACCTCTGTGAAAGATACAGAGCTTCATCGGGTTTGCAAATTTCTATCGGAGATTCATTCAAGATTTTTCCCTGAAGGTACCACCAATTACTAAATTGCTACGGAAAGGAGTACCTTTTTAATCGTCTGCTGAGGCAGAAGATGCTTTCCAGTTCTTGAAGAAGAGTTTTACCACTGCACCAATTCTGCTGCATGCGCATCCTATTCAACTGTTTTACTTGGAGACTGATGCTTCTAAACAGGCCATCGGAGAGGTACTTTCAGAGAGACACAAAGAGACCGAACAGTTGCATCCGGTGGCATATTACTCTAGAAAATTGAAACCAGTGGAAATAACGTATACTATTTCAGATAAAAAACTCCTCGCTATCAAAGATGCGTTCCAAGAATGGCGACATTACCTAGTCAGAGCAAAACATGTGGTGACGGTAATCACCGATCACCGGAATCTTCAGTTTCTGAAGTCTGCCAGAACGCTCACACCATGCCAACTTAGGTGGTCCCTGTATTTCGCCAATTATGACTTTGTAATAACTTATCGGCCAGGAAGAAATAATGGAAAGGTAGATGCCAAGTCTCGCATTGACACGGATGGAAGAAAGAGTCCCATTAGTGATCAAAAGATAATTCCTGAAACTAAGATCGTTGGAGCCACTAGTGAGAAAACTCTTGTAGACAAGGTCAAAGAAGCCTTACCTTCTGAAGGAATACGCGGCTTGGCAGAGAAGGAGTCAACTCAAGAAATTGTCGATGGATTACCGTTTCATTCCAAGGCCTTGTACTTACCAATCAAAGAACTTCAACAACAAGCGTTGATCGACTGTCATGACAGTCCATTGGCTGGTCACCCTGGAATCCACTGAACGGAGGAGTTGTTAAGGAGACAGTTTTGGTGGCCAGGGTTGTCCAAAGATGTTCGAGTTTATGTGGAAGGCTGTGAGATTTGTCCAATAGGGAAGACAAATAAGCTGGCTTCTCTGGGTCTATTGAGACCTTTGCCTACCCCTCCATTTTCCTGGCACACTGTGACTATGGATTTGATTGTTAAATTGCCTTCTAGTCAGGGATTCAGTTCAGTATTACTCATGGAAGACTCGTTCTCAAAAATGGCGCATTTTGTTGCCCTGAAAGGGAAGTCATCTGCAAAACAAATAGCCACACAATTCAATTAACGTGTTGTAAGATACATGGTATTATTCCAAAGGTTTTGATCACAGATCGTGGATCTCAATTTCTATCCCATTGTTGGAAGGTTTGTACAAGGGGTTTGGGAATTGAGACACGTTACCCAACGAGTTTTCATCCACAAACAGATGGTCAAACTGAAAGGGCCAATCAAGAGTTAGAAAAGTATCTCAGACTGTTTCTTTTGGATCAAGAGGGAGAGTGGCTTGATCTTCTTTGGACTGCAGAGTTTGCACATAATAATGCTAAGAATGCCTCTACTGGTTTTCCCCCTTTCTACTTGAATTATGGAAGGCATCCTAATTCTGAGGTTTCCTCTCAAGAAGTGTTGGTGCCTGCAGCACAAAACTTTGCATCTTAGCAAGGTACACAAGTCTGCCACCAAGAACTTAATGAAAGCTAAGGAACGCTACAAGCAAAGTGCAGATGAAAAAGAAGACCTGAACCAGATTTGAGTACAGGGGACAGGGCATGGTTAAGCACAAGAAACCTAAAGCTTAAAGGAAATAGAAAGTTTCAACCCCGATTTATAGGTCCATTTCCTGTGGAGCAAGTAGTGAATCCAGTGACTTTCAAACTAAAACTACCACCACAGCTAAAAATACACCCAGTGTTTCATGTTTCTCTTCTTAAAAAGGTTTCACCCCATTTGAAAGAATTGAGGAATAGAGAACCTATTTTAGTGAAAGGACGAGAAGTATTTTAAGTTAAAAGAATCTTAGTTTCAAAGTCCATTCGAGGGAAAATCTTCTATCTTGTAGACTGGAAGGGTTTTGGCCCAGAGGATAGGTCGTGGGTGGAACAATCAGATGTTCATGCTCCCCGATTAACCAACATTTTTCACTTGCAAAATCCTCACAAACCTCAGCCCGGAGGCTTAACCTTGCGAAGGGGTACTGTCAAGGTGTAGGAAAAAGAAATCAAAGCTCTTCTTTGTCCCGCAGTCTCTGCCATTAAATGGGCATTGCAAAGATTACCCGCTCGCAAATGGTCGCAAGTGATTATACTGCGGAACTGGGTATTCTCCCCTGTACTACCAACAGGGAGGACCGCGGTAGAAGTTGTCGGTCTAGTCCTGCGCTCCTGGACACGGGTGCGAGGTCTAGACAAGCTGTGAAGAGCGCCGGTTGATTTTAGAACCACGCACTTCACCAACGGATTTTCAGAGATATGTAACGTTCTTTCTGTAGTCTAGTTAGAAATACCAATTTAAAGTAAACAGGAAAAAAATATATAAAGAGAAGAATTAATACTTACTCATTGAATACTTCAGTTCCTGATTTCTTCGTCGCTTGGTTGACGGCGGAAGCTCCTGAAGGTTCCTAAGGGAGAAGTAAGAAGAATTCAGAAGATAAGAAAGTAAGGCAGAGAGTGAACGAACAAATGAGTGAAAAAGAATAAATGAACTCACACGAGTTAAAGGGTGCTAAAAATGTGTTTATAATGCAGTTTACCAAAGAATAGAATACTTATATTGTAGAATAGAAGAGGAGCCAAAGCCATAGGCACTTTGGGTAAGGAAATAGAGAGAGAGTAAGAAAGTGGAGAAGGAAATTAGTAATGGTGTGCTTTTCTGTTACAGCAATTTCCACTCATGCTTAAAGATAGAGAGGGAATAAGAAAGGCATAAACGGAGTACGGCAGAAAGGAAGAAGTAGAGTAGAAGAGCCAGAAGGTCAGATAGTCTCTTCTCTGTCCCATTCCCCTTTCCCCCGGCTGGGTTCGCTTACTACTCCACCTACATCCATTGCCTTGCTTTTACTACTGCCAGAGGCCCAAACATTAAAAATAATCCCTTTGGATAATGGGAACACTGGACAGTTTTTAAACTTCACTTTCACATCACTATCACTGCACACTCAGTAAATATACCTGCTCTGCTGTAATACAGGCCTTGTAGCACAGCAGGGACACACTTGGTGTCACCGGGTAGGCCCGATGATGAAGCATGCCACCAACTAGGTTGGTGGATGGGGGCTTCATAAAAAGAAAGAACCCTTTTCTTTTTATCACTAACAACATAGTTTTGAGTCTCATATCACGTCTTGACAGACTAGTTCTCATTGATTTAACATGCCTTTGTCATGAGCCATCTGGGGCTCAATGGTAACTCTGGATACTTTTCAAAAACTCGGATTACTAGCCCTTACAATAAAATACATTGCATGGAAAGGAGCATCTCTGGGCGGTGAGAGAAGCGGCTGAGGCGGTCCACACTCCTCATACACAGAGGACACGATAGGCCTCAACTCCTATCCCTACCGAGCAAGTTTAATCCCAGCAGGGGACAGGTCTCCACTTCTCTGCATCTCCCTGGATAGCCCTCAACCACTCTGTATCCCCCTGGACAGGCTTCCCCTCCTCTGCACCCCTCCCGGATCAGCCTCACCTCCTATGCACACCCAGCCCAGGACAGACACCACCTCCTCTGCAACCCCTGTGCACGCCTGACCTCCTCTGCACCCCAGGACAGGCCTTGCTTCCTCTGCACCCCTAAAGATGGGCCTCAACTCCTCTGCACCCTGGGGCAGGCCGCACATCCTCTGCACCCCCTGCACAGGCCTCACCTCCTCTGCAATCCCAGACCAGGAACCTCCTCCTCTTCATCCCTGGACAGGCCTCACCTACTCTTACCCCCCTAGACAGGATATACCTCACCTCCTCTGAACCCTGGACATTCCTCACCAGCACTGTACCCCCTGTGCAAGTATGACATCCTATGCACCACTGGACAGGCCTCGTCTCCTCTGCTCCCCCTGGAAAGCATTCTCCTCTGCACCCCTCAGGACAGGTCGCCCCTCCTCTGTACCCCTGGACAGGCCTCGCCTCCTCTTCATCCCTCTGGACAGGCCTCAACCACTCTGCATCCCCTGGAGAGGCTTCACCTCCTCTGCACCACTCCCAGATATGCTGCACCCCCAGCCCAGGACAGGCACCACCTCCTCTGCACCACTGGACAGGCCTCACCTGCTCTTAACCCCCTGGACAGAACATGCCTCACCTCCTCTGTACCCCCGGACAGGCATCACCTGCTGTTAACCCCCTGGTCTGGACATGCCTCACCTCCTCTGAACCCTGGACAGGCCTCACCTGCTCTGTACCCCCATGGACAAGACATGCCTCACCTCCTCTGCACCCCCTGGATAGGTCTCGCCTCCTCTGCTCCCCCTGAACAGGCATCTCCTCTGCACCCCTCATTACCCGCCTAACCTCCTCTTCTCCCCCTGGACAGGTCTCACCTGCTCTCCTCCCCATGGACAGGACTTACCTCCTCTGCACCCCTAGACAGGCCTCGCCTCCTTCGCAACCACTCCACCCCTGAAAAGGACATGCTTCACCTCCTTTGCACCCTTTGGACAAGCCTCAAATCCTCTGTACACCCCCTGGACAAGCCTCACCTCCTCTGCAACCCCTGGACAAGCCTCACCTCCTCTGCACCCCATGGACAGGCCTCACCTCCTCTGCACCCCTGAGAAAATCAACTCCCCAGCACACGTATTTAAGTAATATGTGGTTTCCCTCTAAGTTAAAACAAAGTACAGTAAATGAGTCACAGATTATACACAATTCTTTCTTTCTTTTGTCTTGTTTGTGTTTTTTTCTGGTGTTCTCGGCCACAACCAACATTTGTTTCGTCGCTACAGGGTGTGATTCCGCGACTTTCTCAAGGCTGTGTAAAAAATAAAGGTACAGAACCATGGTCTAAATAGAAGTCACATCCTTCTCAGGCATTGGTATTATTTTTTGTAAAATTAAATACGGCCACAGCGCATATAAACTAAGGGGGTTGTCTATGTTAGGTATACAAACAATAGTAACCTAACCTTGTTGAGAAGATACATGTAAAATAAGCATTCTAAGATACAGTATACGACGGAGAGAGCGAATCTAGATAAAACTCCAATGGCAAAATGACCTCCTCATAGCCCTGCTGCACAAAATCCTTGGAAATTTCAAGTGTGAAAACTCGTGTCTGTGATTTGGTCCGAGTGATGGCTCTCATGTCGTGTGCTCTAGTCTAGGGGTCATAAGTCCCAAACCTTAGAGCCCCAAGTGTATCAAGCATGAAGGTGAGAAATAAACACCTCTACCGTCCCAGTATAACTTTCTGTAAATAAAGAAGGGGTATTTTTAAACGTCTGAAAATCCAGCTCTGTAAAGTTCCAGCGTGATGGATATTTCAAAGAAACCTACTTTCAATGTGGTGTTAATCCCGACCCACACAGGGTTCCGTTAAGTATCAACGATGAGTCCAAATGATGGGTCCTCTGATTCATGTGTTCTTGTTTTCTTCCAAGAATCAGGCTATAGCTGTAAATCAAATACTATGGTCATGTTCTAGTGTGTTCAGCGTCCCAATGAACCAAATGTCTGATAGTGCTCTTAATCCCCAAGTTAGCTATTCAAGCACTCCTTCAAACGCTCTGTTATCAGGGGATCCCCTCTCAGCCGAGACCCGGCTCTATGTGGGAACTCATTCTCTCGGTTGCTTCAATACGAGGCACAGAAACAGCCCCATAAAGTGTGGGGTGAACCAGGGTTCAATGTAAAGCCGTGTTTACCCGAGCCCGGCCACACACGGCTGAACTCTATCAAGGCCTCACTCTTGATGCAAACGCTGACAGTGACCTGCGCCGGCTCTGTATAAGGAAGGGTCCTTGGGTCTATGGTCAGCCTGGATCTCCCCTCGAAACCCACAGGGAGGCGTTCATTCAGGTATAAACATTCATCCAAACGTTCATCCTCATGTCTCCCTCGTGCTCCCTCCGGGTCTTTGGAGCCTGATGACCCGGAAGCTATCAAAGGACATGAAGCCTAGGATCTCAGTCTCACCTTTCTACCGTCGCAGAGTCCAGCAGAGGATCCAAACATCAGCAGAGGAGCCGGTGTGTCCAAACCCGCAGCCCGAGCGCGGTGTGCGGCATCAGCAGAGGAACCGGCCGTCGTTTTGGGTGACTTCCGGTATCCCGACAGAGCAATAAACAAAGGACTACGGTCGTGGAAGGGGCGACATCTTGGAATGGGGAATCTGTCAAATGCTCGTGTTCTGTGCACGTCACAGTTGCTCATGTGCAGGGCGGACACTACCTCCTATCTCCGATTTAGGACCTTGCACGGGGTACAGACTGAACTGCCCTGAACAGATGACGCTCCGTGTCACTGCGGCTGCGCAGAGAAAGGACACTACCCCCTCCCCATAGACGAGCCGAACCGAGGAGCTTTCCACTTACTGTGCTGTGAACGAAAGAAAGAAATCTTTCTTACATGCATCTGTCCTCCGCGCATGCGCAGTTGTTCATCCATCAGTACCTCTTTAATCCGCGTTCCCCGGCGGGAGGCAGTATCTGTCCTCAGCGCATGCGCAGTTAATCCAATGTCTCCTTACTCTGCACTGTGGGAAGCGGTGTCTATCCCCAGCGCATGCGCAGTTGTCCATGAACAGGCCCCTTTTAACCCCGCGCTCATGGTGCAGTCCTGGCCTCTGGCTCAGCAGGGAGCACAGCACCCAAACCACCCCAGGTGAGGTCAGACCCCAGCAGGGAGCACAGCACCCAAACCACCCCAGGTGAGGTCAGACCCCAGCAGGGAGCACAGCACCCACACCACCCCTAGTCAAAAAGGAAGATCATCCTGGAGTGATTCTGAAGTCATTGGATGACGTCAGCCAGCCATTCCTGTGGACGTCATCGCAAGCCATCCTGAAGTCTGCCCACAGGGCCGATTATTTAAATGGAATGACTCTTACTGTAATCACAAAAACTACGCTAGGATGGCGTTCTGATGATGACTTACTGTAATCACAAAAACTACGCTAGGATGGTGTTCTGATGATGACTTACTGTAATCACAAAAACTACGCTAGGATGGTGTTCCGATGACTTCCACTGACAGGGAGTGATTACCTTTTACAACTCCACGAATACTAACTGACAACATCAGGATGAGTGAGAATGACTCCAGGATGGGCTCTAGACAATTTAAGGATGACTGATGATTATTCCTGGATGATCCCATAACCGCTTCAGGATGGAAGTCAATTACTCTGGGATGATCCCATAACATTTTCAGGATGAGAGTGGATTATTCCTTGATGATCCTATGACCGCTTCAGGATGGCTATTGATTACTTTCGAATGGCCCTATGACATTTTCAGTGTGAGTGTAGATTACTCTCGGATGATTTTATGTCAACTTAAAAATGAACATGTATTACTCAGGATTATTTAAAACCCCTTGCATGCTAATGACATGGCCAGCTCGTCATGCAGTACCACTGGAGCTGTGCTTATGACGAGCTGGCCTGGTCATGAACAATGGGATTTGAATAACTCCAGCACCCAGCCGGAATTGCCTGTAGCATTGAAGGTGTTAAGGACAACTAAAGAATGTGTGGCTTACTAAATGATGACTACATAAGGATGATTTAATCAATATAGTATGCCTGTGGATCACTAATAAATCATTACGGGTTGGATTACACCTTGACAATTCCATGTTAGGAGCACATTGGCAGACTGCCAATATTGCCTTGCAGGGTGCCACTAGGAGAGTAGGAAAGTGTCTTGTCTACCTCTTTCACTAGCACCGCTGCACCATTAGGCAGCTGAGAACCATGCCCACACATTGTCACTATAATGTTCAAAGGGATTTGGAGCACCCTGCTGACACGTCACAGCTGAATTACCTCATGCATCATGGTCGATGTGGTTCAGTGTTACTCGCTTCACACACAGTTCAGTTTGTTGGCCAGTGCCAGTACTATAATGCAATGTTGTCTGCCAGAGTCTAGTTTAGGTTTTGTAATACTATGTCTACACAAAAGTGCAACTTTTCCCATTTTGGATGCGTTGTACCAAATACCAATTTGCTCTTGTTTGCAAATCCCGAAAATTTTGTATCAGGTCTGCATTATAAAACTCAAGCAAACCAGACACAAAACGTCTCTAAATCTGGTCCTAATACTCAGATTATTTTTGTCCTGCATTGGAAAGATTACTTTTTAAACTCTAAAGTGAGAGGTAGACACATGTATAAAATACAAGTTGCTATTTTTGGCTATGTTTGTATTGCAGAAATACCACAAGCACCTTTATATAAAAGAGGCCTGCAGCAATGTTATACCTTTGTATTCAGATCAGCTTAACATGTGCCACTACTCCCATACTCCTGACTCACTGGGATTTGCCTTATTTAGAGGTACAGAGCATTATCGGACGCTGTTTGATATGGTGACCATTTGCAAAACACTAAACAAAACAGTGGTAAAGGAAAAAATCAAAAGGGAGGTTTCAATGTCATTTTATTTATCTAAAGCACATATTTGGCCCCACAGGGGCCAGGATACCAAACAAGAGAAAACGTCCAGAAAAAAATTAAGATCCAGGGAAGAAAGGCCAGACTAATGCAACAAGAACAAATAGCTCAACGAAAACCAGCAACTTCGTGATTGGATTCTAGATGCGGAGATTTCCTTAATCCTCTTCTGGCATTGCAAATTTTTATTGCCAGCTTCCTTCTCATACTTCTGTTGTCCAGTGCTGACCAGCCGTTGGCACTGCACACAGACTTCATAAACTCTAGAAAAACAAAATAACATACATCAGTATCATGTTACCACCATCATTTATGGTTTTTAATACGGCTGGGCTGCCTATCAAAAGTTCCAATTCCATTATTTCATACAGTCTGCCAGATGAGATATGGTTAGCGTTACATGGTTCCTAAGTGAAACATTAAGGCCACTTGGTCAAAGTTTGGCACAGCTTAGAGCAAAGCACTGATGAAGAGGGGGCCAGAAGCTGAAGAAAAAAAAAGTTCCCTTATGAACTATGAGCCCCTGGTCCCCAATGACAGTTCTAGCCCCAAGTAGCAGTGTGTCTTCTCTGGCTCTTTCACCCATTTGAAATGCTGGGGTACTTGGAAGAAGAAAGACTGTACAAATAAAGATGCATTGAAACAAGCATGGGCCATAGTCCTGTTCACTAGACGCGGGCAAGCTTCCTCTGCAAACAGAAAGTAATCCGTGCCAGATTTCTTTACAAAACCATCATTGAGGCAGCCAGGGCGAGTCTGAACTGTACTTGCAATAATCATATTTGGAAAACAGTCTTCTAAGAAACTAGCATAGTGACCAGAAATCAAAATAGGAGCTTACAACCAAGTGTTAGGACCAGGACCAACTGATCTAATTATTAGGGAGTTGATCCGGTCGAAATAAAAGCTGCGAGCACAGTATATTTTATAAGTGCAGTTTGCTATCACTCATTCATCCAGTTTGAGAACCTCACACCTGGACCTACAGATTTACAAATGAAATCCCAACTCAAGGCTTTGTGCCAGCTTTGCATGCTATTTTTAGCACAAGCTCAGCACAAACTGTTAAGAAATTACAAGCCACCCCCATTGCTCTTATTGTTCTTTTGCAGACAGCTGTTAAGCAATGATGGAGTCATCGTTCAATTATGATACAACCTCACATATGCAAACATAACTTAACACAATGTATAATGAATTGTCACAATCCCAGCTTGACTGAATGTTAATTTGAACATTTGTAATATCTTACCAAACAATGCATCAACCTTCTCCTCGTCAAGGACGGCTGTTCCAGCACGAGCCTTCGTTACACCTTTTGCAGATGCAAGTTCGTTAGGAGAAAAAAGTATTTCACTGATGCCATTGAGAAGAAAACCCGCATTGTCCCGCGCTGACTTGGCTTCCTCCAAGAGTTTGTGCAATTTTCTCTTTGGCACGAGTACATCTCTGAACCGTGAAGGATCGTTTGAGTCCTTTACCAACTGCTGCATATCCGTCTGCAAAATAACACAACTATTAACTATTTGCCAATATGTTAGGTTACAATCTCAAAAAATATGCATTTTGATTTGGCATCTGGTACATGGCTAACAATGTAATATTTGCTATGTTAGCTCCAGGAGTATAAATCAGCCATACTTAAATACATTGCAAGCAGAAAGATTTCAAAGTCCTCATGCAGGAAATCTACAAGGTTTGTCCTATATAAACTTTAACTGTGTTAAAAGAGTGGCAAAGAAAAGCATACCTTTTGTACAGTGAATGATCGACTGCATGTTTTTGACGCTGTTATATCTGTTACATTCCGTGGATTGGTCAAAACAGACAGCGCATCTTGCAAATACTGCACAGCCAACTCACTATTGCAAGTGCCTTGCAACTGTGCTATAATCAAATAAATACACTTGTTAAAGGCAGCAGTTAATACATCCAATATACACTTAACAAGCATACTTTTTGGCAATGCATGTGTTTGGATGGGAAAAAAAAGGATTATTAATGGGAATTTTTTGCAGTTTACGTGGAAAGGTAGAATATGAAGCACGCACCTTTTAAGTGTTCGTTTTCGGCTTGTAACCGTACACACCCCTGACAGGAACCAGGGCCAACAGAAAAGCTTTCGTTTTCATTAATTATGGACAAGGAGTTGTATACCATTTCCTTAGAGAGAAAGCAAATCATAATTAGGTCATACAAGTGGAAATGCCATTTCCTATGTACCTTTAAAAAAAAAATAAGAAAATTACCCCAGTGTTGAATGATGGACTTTCCTCCGTCATCAAATGAAATGATTCTTCATTGTCCTGAGGGAGTAAAAAAAAAAGCAACCATGAGTCCATCATTTATACTGATCATATCAAAAAGTTTTCCATTTGTTTACTCGCATTTTAATAGGTATATGTACCCTATTGTTGATGAAATGAATGCACCATATTAATTCAATTTTTAAATAAGTATGAAGGCTTTTTGCAGAGATAACTGGTAGAACTTAGGTGGTTTGGGCAAAAAAAAGGCATGTTACGTTCACAAAGGAAAAAAGGCTGGCATACAGGCCTAACAATATGCAAATGTGTATAATGGCAGCACTCATTTAGCTCTGCTTACATTATGGTCACAGCTTCCGTTACTTTCAAATGGGTCATCCTGGCAAGGGGTACGGTTCACATCCACAGGCGTTACTGCAGGTGGAAAGTCACTGTAGGCCGGGGTGTGTGAATGTGAGCCGTTAGCCACAAAACCATGTGGTGTCAAACTATGTTGTGCAAAGTGAACCATCATTTTAGGATCTTGTTTGCAGGGTCTTGTAGGAGTTACTCCACTGCGCGAAACAGCCAGCTCTTGTGTAGGAAAAAGTTTTTTGGGTTTTAACTGGCCTGGTGGTGAAAGAGAGGCATGTTTTTGCCCTTTATATTTGGCTTTAAGTGGGGACTCCAAGACAAGTTCTTTTTCACGTTCTACTCCGTCATATTTAGTTGTAGATTTTGGATGAAGGACACTTGCCATCCCTGCTAAAAGGGCCAGGTTTTCCAGTTTCTGCAAATTCATCCGCGAACTCGCATCACCAGGCTGAGAAGCTGTGCTTTCGGCATGAGTATGGTTAGCAACTCTTATGTAATCCTGACCACTCTGCTTGGCTTTTTTGTCCTTGCATCTTTTCTCGGCAATTTCTTCCTCTTGGAGCTCACGTAACACCCTCTTAAGTCTTCCAGCGCTTCCCCGATTGCCACAGTCCATCATCAACTGCTTTTCCTCCTGTGCCCTTTGAAGCAACACCTGTTTTAGGCCCTCCGTTGTGCCAGAATAGCTTGCAATTAAGTCTTCACAAATATTTTGAATCGTGAGACACTGTTTCTTCACTAAAAAAAAAAAAAAAAACATTTTAGATATAAACTTCTAAACAGAGATAACACATTGATCACTTGCAATATATCTTCAAGCGCTAGCCAGAATATATAAATAAACATGGATTGATATTAAAGGACATGTATAATCTATCCATAACAAAGAAAGTATTCCTTATTAGACAGTACACATTGTAAGCCTGAACTTGAACCTCCTGAAAAACGTTGCCTAAGTAAAATAGTTTATCCAGAAATGGCTGCCTTATAGTAGTGCCACAAGCTAAAAGTTTCTGCTCTTTTCATAAGTGGTACATTTGTCATTGGAGAGCAATGCAAGGCATATGTAGGGCCATGCATGTTCATTTTCACTGACCATTATTGGATTAACATATTCCCAAATGTAGGATTTTACTGAATCATGTTGGTAATTAGTACCATTATCCTGCAGTTGCAATCTAATATAAAAATGTACTTATTGTGCTTACCAGATGATTGGAAAAGAATCATAGCTATAAAATCTCTCTCTTCTGTGAATGTCCGACCAGCTTCATCTACATTTTCTACCAGCCATTTACAAACAACTTCTCCGGAATTGTCCAAAACCAGAAACTCTCCATCTTTTTTAACACACACAGAGCGATCGCAAGCGAAAAATAGGACGTTGAATGAAAACATGATGATGTCCTGCTAGATATAAAAAACAGGAATTAGCTTGGGGCAGATTTAAGTTTCAGACTTATCATACAAAGCATATCTAACTGTTTCACATATTTAATTTGAGAAACTAATCACTAAAAGTACACTGACCTGGTGCACTTTATAAGTAAGATGCGTAGATTTTGCAATTCAAAGAAGTGTTAAGCATTCACTGAAGGCCACTAAGGAAATAGCCTGATTATGCAGTTTAAATAAATATATATATTTTACAGAGTTTTATTTAGCGCGAACTTGACCGGAATCTGATATCAGAGCGCTTAACATAGTACCAGTTGCATTACATGAGGACACATTCCTTTTTTTTGTAGTCTTTTATTTTGTTAGGCATGGGGAGATGAAGCGATTTGCCCAGAATCACAGAATGTTCAGTGATTGCCGAGACTAATCCAGTTACCCAGATTCGAGGTTGACCGCCCTAGCCATTATGTGGTAAAGGGAATACATTCATATGATATAATGGTAGGCAACTCCCTATAGAGCTGCAATAATTTGACTCATTGTCATCAAGCAGAAAGCAATTAAATTGGCACGGCTTGGTAACGCAATACAGCTGTACACACCATTAACCATGCCCCATCTCATCCATTAAATGACATGCTTTTAATGGTAGAAAGGGACCACTGTAAACCCCATAGGACTACGGGAAGACTTCTGATGCTGTTTGACAGGGAAAAAATAGCTAGAGTGGGTATTTCTTGGAAGAAAGGGGAATGAAAGGTAGTTGGGGCAAGGGAGCTCACATATATATGCACCATATGCAAACCACATGCACCTCAAGGCGACATGAGCAAAGAGATTTGGAGACTGTAGACAGTGTGGGAAATGCCATAGAATAACTTAAATAAGTTATTCCTAGTGGTCTCATGCACAAAGCATCATATACCGACCACATGTAAGTTCAACATAACATGCTTCTGTAAAGTGCACGTTCACCCTGAGGTATCTGGCCGCTTAACATGTTTATCATTGCCCAACTCAATGTTATTCATCTTGCCCTCCTCAGCAGGGCCAATGGTTGAGTAGACCCACCACAATCTGAAGCTTTGACCATGATGCTTTATTCCACTAAGCCACCCTACCCAGGTATTTCAAGGCATCAGGAGCAAAGAGAGAGGTTGGGAAGCAAGTAGAAACCAGGAAGAGGACAGAAAGTGTTAAAAAAAAAACATCAGAGCGGGGAGTTACCAATTTTGAAGAATCAGACATTTTATTGTAAATACCCACCCTCCTCAATCTAAACACCTGGATTAATAGAAGTGACAATTGACATTTAACTGCTGAGAACTTAATTCTACCTTAGTTACACACAGCCTCCTGTTTGCTCAGAAACAGCATGCTAATTCGAAAATTATTGGGACATAAAAACCTGCTGGGAAGCTGGCCATACGAAGCATATCCCCTTCAATTGAAGTAAAGCTACACATCAACATTTATGCAGCAGTGATGAAGGCACCCCGACTCAGTGGGTGTAACAAAGGCCTTGCAGCCCATCTTTATACAAATGCACTAAGCTATTATGCAGTATGCATTCAGATATACATGCATCTGGCACCACAAATGTGCACACAGGGGCATACCGTGAGGTTGAAGGTGTCACCAAAAAAGGAACCGGTCCATGTATTAAGTAACAAATTCTAAAGCCTAAAATCTGTGCTTAGCATAGTGTGCTGCCCCACTAGTATTTCGCTGCTTCTGTCCATTCATGTGCTCTAAAACGCAAGTAACATTACACTTACAACAAACCTAAAACTAAATCTATTCTCTGTGGCACTGGGTAGAAGGGCAAAAACATTACTGGCAGGACCCAGCAGCGCTAAGCCCAGGGTTCGTGAGCCTAGGAGCTGTACCTGCTCTGTTTACCATGAGAGGACTGGGGCTCAAAATTGGGGTTGATCTGGCAAGCAGAGACTTAACATTTCACCTACAACAAGCCAGGGCTATAGGCTTTGTCAATGGGTGTAATGTGTTTGAGAAACACGCAGCAACCCAGACTTACACTAAATATTCGAGCAGGTTTCAAAAGGGAAACGCTGTGGCATAGTGTTACAGTAATCGACTTAGAAGTATCAAATACGGGTTCGAGCCTGCACTGCGCCTATGCTTTTCAAAAAGTTTTCCTTCCATTTGCGCTCTATATTTAAAAAAGCCTCGATTTACTGGCCTCACACCATGCGCTATTTTGTAAAGTAAATCTAGTCCCTGGGGCACTGGGACTAGAGGGGCACATAAATATTTAATATCACTGGCAGGACCCAGCAGCGCTAAGCCCAGGGTTCGTGAGCCTAGGAGCTGTACCTGCTCTGTTTACCATGAGAGGACTGGGGCTCAAAATTGGGGTTGATCTGGCAAGCAGAGACTTAACATTTCACCTACAACAAGCCAGGGCTATAGGCTTTGTCAATGGGTGTAATGTGTTTGAGAAACACGCAGCAACCCAGACTTACACTAAATATTCGAGCAGGTTTCAAAAGGGAAACGCTGTGGCATAGTGTTACAGTAATCGACTTAGAAGTATCAAATACGGGTTCGAGCCTGCACTGCGCCTATGCTTTTCAAAAAGTTTTCCTTCCATTTGCGCTCTATATTTAAAAAAGCCTCGATTTACTGGCCTCACACCATGCGCTATTTTGTAAAGTAAATCTAGTCCCTGGGGCACTGGGACTAGAGGGGCACATAAATATTTAATATCACTGGCAGGACCCAGCAGCGCTAAGCCCAGGGTTCGTGAGCCTAGGAGCTGTACCTGCTCTGTTTACCATGAGAGGACTGGGGCTCAAAATTGGGGTTGATCTGGCAAGCAGAGACTTAACATTTCACCTACAACAAGCCAGGGCTATAGGCTTTGTCAATGGGTGTAATGTGTTTGAGAAACACGCAGCAACCCAGACTTACACTAAATATTCGAGCAGGTTTCAAAAGGGAAACGCTGTGGCATAGTGTTACAGTAATCGACTTAGAAGTATCAAATACGGGTTCGAGCCTGCACTGCGCCTATGCTTTTCAAAAAGTTTTCCTTCCATTTGCGCTCTATATTTAAAAAAGCCTCGATTTACTGGCCTCACACCATGCGCTATTTTGTAAAGTAAATCTAGTCCCTGGGGCACTGGGACTAGAGGGGCACATACATATTTAATATCACTGGCAGGACCCAGCAGCGCTAAGCCCAGGGTTCGTGAGCCTAGGAGCTGTACCTGCTCTGTTTACCATGAGAGGACTGGGGCTCAAAATTGGGGTTGATCTGGCAAGCAGAGACTTAACATTTCACCTACAACAAGCCAGGGCTATAGGCTTTGTCAATGGGTGTAATGTGTTTGAGAAACACGCAGCAACCCAGACTTACACTAAATATTCGAGCAGGTTTCAAAAGGGAAACGCTGTGGCATAGTGTTACAGTAATCGACTTAGAAGTATCAAATACGGGTTCGAGCCTGCACTGCGCCTATGCTTTTCAAAAAGTTTTCCTTCCATTTGCGCTCTATATTTAAAAAAGCCTCGATTTACTGGCCTCACACCATGCGCTATTTTGTAAAGTAAATCTAGTCCCTTTGGCACTGGGACTAGAGGGGCACATACATATTTAATATCACTGGCAGGACCCAGCAGCGCTAAGCCCAGGGTTCGTGAGCCTAGGAGCTGTACCTGCTCTGTTTACCATGAGAGGACTGGGGCTCAAAATTGGGGTTGATCTGGCAAGCAGAGACTTAACATTTCACCTACAACAAGCCAGGGCTATAGGCTTTGTCAATGGGTGTAATGTGTTTGAGAAACACGCAGCAACCCAGACTTACACTAAATATTCGAGCAGGTTTCAAAAGGGAAACGCTGTGGCATAGTGTTACAGTAATCGACTTAGAAGTATCAAATACGGGTTCGAGCCTGCACTGCGCCTATGCTTTTCAAAAAGTTTTCCTTCCATTTGCGCTCTATATTTAAAAAAGCCTCGATTTACTGGCCTCACACCATGCGCTATTTTGTAAAGTAAATCTAGTCCCTGGGGCACTGGGACTAGAGGGGCACATAAATATTTAATATCACTGGCAGGACCCAGCAGCGCTAAGCCCAGGGTTCGTGAGCCTAGGAGCTGTACCTGCTCTGTTTACCATGAGAGGACTGGGGCTCAAAATTGGGGTTGATCTGGCAAGCAGAGACTTAACATTTCACCTACAACAAGCCAGGGCTATAGGCTTTGTCAATGGGTGTAATGTGTTTGAGAAACACGCAGCAACCCAGACTTACACTAAATATTCGAGCAGGTTTCAAAAGGGAAACGCTGTGGCATAGTGTTACAGTAATCGACTTAGAAGTATCAAATACGGGTTCGAGCCTGCACTGCGCCTATGCTTTTCAAAAAGTTTTCCTTCCATTTGCGCTCTATATTTAAAAAAGCCTCGATTTACTGGCCTCACACCATGCGCTATTTTGTAAAGTAAATCTAGTCCCTGGGGCACTGGGACTAGAGGGGCACATAAATATTTAATATCACTGGCAGGACCCAGCAGCGCTAAGCCCAGGGTTCGTGAGCCTAGGAGCTGTACCTGCTCTGTTTACCATGAGAGGACTGGGGCTCAAAATTGGGGTTGATCTGGCAAGCAGAGACTTAACATTTCACCTACAACAAGCCAGGGCTATAGGCTTTGTCAATGGGTGTAATGTGTTTGAGAAACACGCAGCAACCCAGACTTACACTAAATATTCGAGCAGGTTTCAAAAGGGAAACGCTGTGGCATAGTGTTACAGTAATCGACTTAGAAGTATCAAATACGGGTTCGAGCCTGCACTGCGCCTATGCTTTTCAAAAAGTTTTCCTTCCATTTGCGCTCTATATTTAAAAAAGCCTCGATTTACTGGCCTCACACCATGCGCTATTTTGTAAAGTAAATCTAGTCCCTGGGGCACTGGGACTAGAGGGGCACATACATATTTAATATCACTGGCAGGACCCAGCAGCGCTAAGCCCAGGGTTCGTGAGCCTAGGAGCTGTACCTGCTCTGTTTACCATGAGAGGACTGGGGCTCAAAATTGGGGTTGATCTGGCAAGCAGAGACTTAACATTTCACCTACAACAAGCCAGGGCTATAGGCTTTGTCAATGGGTGTAATGTGTTTGAGAAACACGCAGCAACCCAGACTTACACTAAATATTCGAGCAGGTTTCAAAAGGGAAACGCTGTGGCATAGTGTTACAGTAATCGACTTAGAAGTATCAAATACGGGTTCGAGCCTGCACTGCGCCTATGCTTTTCAAAAAGTTTTCCTTCCATTTGCGCTCTATATTTAAAAAAGCCTCGATTTACTGGCCTCACACCATGCGCTATTTTGTAAAGTAAATCTAGTCCCTGGGGCACTGGGACTAGAGGGGCACATAAATATTTAATATCACTGGCAGGACCCAGCAGCGCTAAGCCCAGGGTTCGTGAGCCTAGGAGCTGTACCTGCTCTGTTTACCATGAGAGGACTGGGGCTCAAAATTGGGGTTGATCTGGCAAGCAGAGACTTAACATTTCACCTACAACAAGCCAGGGCTATAGGCTTTGTCAATGGGTGTAATGTGTTTGAGAAACACGCAGCAACCCAGACTTACACTAAATATTCGAGCAGGTTTCAAAAGGGAAACGCTGTGGCATAGTTACAGTAATCGACTTAGAAGTATCAAATACGGGTTCGAGCCTGCACTGCGCCTATGCTTTTCAAAAAGTTTCCCTTCCATTTGCGCTCTATAATTAAAGAAGGCTCGATTTACTGGCCTCACACCATGCGCTATTTTGTAAACTAAATCTAGTCCCTGATGGGGAACTGGGTAGAAGCTAGGCCACATTACTGGTAGGACCCAGCCCCAGGGTCCGGGTCAGCTAGGGTGCCTGCTCTTATAGGCGAGGGAGGCCCCGCTCTTGCAGAATCCGGGTATTGGTCTCAGCTCGGGGGTGCGTTGACTGCACGTGCGCGCGCTATCGTGTCGATGCACATCAGCCTATATCTCGAGTAAGCTGGACCTCAGCTGCAGCATGTCTTACCTGAATAAATGTGGAATCCCTCAAGTTTTCCTGCTTTCAGAAGGTCAAGTTTGAAAATATAGAGACCGAAGCCGATCCATCGTGCCCTTTTTATGGCCATTGCACCCTCGCTGAATTCGTCCTTGCAGCAGACCAATGACGTCACTTCCGGCGTTCCCGGATGTGCGTAGTCTTCGGGAGCCTACCTGATTACTTCAGGTATATGCCTAAAGGTGAGCGCAAGCATGCTGTAATGTTAACATTTTGGGTATTTAATTGTTGCATGTGTATTTGCATTAAACAGTTAAGGGAGCGCAGAACTGCTGTCTATTGAGGACCCGGGTTCGAGTCCCAGCGCGGGCAGGCATTATTAGGTTTTGATGCGTTTCTGTAAAAAAGTTATTTCAGTTTGTGGGGACTTTTAGTAAATAATATGTAACTGATAAATATGGTGTGCAAGGGCCTTGAATTCCTCTCGCTGAGCCTCGCTGCTTTATTCCTTATTGAAACAGTTGCATCTGATTGGATCCTAAGCTGACTCCACATGAGCAGCGTGCTCGTGGGAAATCAGGTTTTCCGATGTTGAAATCTTAAAATGATGATTTACGATCCTGCTGCCGATCGAGCAACCATTTGTCTGGTACTTTTTAAATTCAGACTAACTGAATGTGTATAGCTGTGTTTCTGCCTCTTTCACAGATATCCTTGTGTGCAGTTTAGAAGTTACTATCGGACTGACCTATCATCAAAGAGCTGCATACAAAATTTGTTTTTTTGTGTTGTGATATAGTTAGAACTTCTCCATTCTTTCAAATGTTACAAAAAAGAGTTTTTTTGGGCAGTTATAACTTTTTATCTGTAAAGCCAACCCCCAACCACTATATACTCTTTAAATCCTGAGTTTGTGCTTCTCCAGAAAAAAACCCTCGTATAATATACTGCCCACCATCTGTGGATGACTTGATTTCTAAACCTTGTAATCATCATTGGCTTATGTGAAATTCCCCGTAGACTGATTTATTGTCTCTGTATAATGTGTGCTGTTATGTAAAGTACTGTGAGACCCTACACTCATGAGTAACGCTCTACAACAAATGGCATGGATATGAGAGAGAGCCAACGGCGAGATGAGGGGCACTAGTGGAGGGTGGCAAGGAGGGAATCCGAGGAGGAGGTCATGGGGTGGGGGTACTACAGAGAGATGAGGGGCACTGCCGGAGGGTGGCAGTGAGGGAATCTGAGGAAGGGGTCATGGGGTAGGGAAATTACAGAGAGATCAGGGGCACCTGTGGAGGGTGGCAGTTAAGGAGTCCGAGGAGGAGGTCACGGGGGGGACGGGACTACGAAGCGATGAGGGGCGCTGGTGGATAGTGGCAGTGAGGGGATCTGAGGAGGAGGTCATGGGCTGTGGGGGAGCTCGGAGAGATGAGAGGCACTGGTGGAGGGTGGTAGTTAGGGTGACTGAGGAGTAGGCAGTGAGAGGGAGTGGCTACGGTGAGATGAGGGGCACTGTTTGAGGTTGGTAGTTAAGTTATCTACAGAGAAAGAGGTGAAAGAAGATGTCAAAAACACTTTTGCTCCAGCACTAAAGCCGGACGATTAGGACAACTGTGGAGCATACTTTAACATGCATGCTAATTAGATTTACTGCTATTTTCAATGTTTCAAGTTTGAAGGTGATTTTACTATTGTATTTTACTGGGAATAATGAAAGTGGAACTGAATGGTGGCTGATATGGGGATGGGGATGGGGATGTCTTTTGCGCTTGTTAAAATTATTTCACCCTAGTTTATTTATTTTTTATTTACATTGAAATATAGCGGACGCGTGTTTTGTGTTCTACACATGTGACAGCGTGTCCATCTCCTCTGTTGCACGAGGGACTAAATAATCTGCGTGTTCATGTGGGGGCACTTTTATCAGTGTTTATTCTGCTCTGTGTTTCCCTCATGGTTGTACGGAATGCATGCATAGTGCTTACTACCCCTAACAAGCACCTAAAGCGAACCGCAGGCCCCCTCGCCGTGCAGCAATCCCACCCTGCGGGTGCCACCTTCCTCTGCATAAGCCCGGTATTTGTAAACCTCACCCTCACAACCCTCTCACCCTCACACCCCCTCACACCCTCACCATCACCATCACCCTCACACCCCCTCACCCTCACACCACCTCATCCTCACCTCACACACCCTCACCTACCCTCACCCTCACATCCCCTCACCCTCACACACCCTCACCCCCACACGCCCTCACCCTGCCTCACACCCCCTCACCCTCAACCACTCACACCCCCACACCCACTCACCCTCACTCACCCTCACACACCCTCACTCCCTTTCACACCCTCAGCCGCCCTCACTCACCCGCCCTCACTCACCCTCACACCCCCTCACCCTCACACCTCCTCACCCTCACACCTCCTCACCCTCACACCTCCTCACTCTCACACTCCCTCATCCTCACACCACCTCATCCCACACACCCTCACACACCCTCACCTACCCTCACCCACACTCACCCTCACATCCCCTCACCCTCACACACCCTCACCCCCACACGCCCTCACCCTGCCTCACACCCCCTCACCCACTCACACCCCCACACCCTCCTACTCACTCACACCACCACACCACCTCACCCACCCCCTCACCCTTACACCCCTCAGTCTCACACACCCTCACTCACCCTCACTCTCACACACCCTTAACCTCACACATCCTCACCCTCACCCTCTCACACACCCTCACCCTCTCACACACCCTCACCCTCTCACACACCCTCACCACTCTACCACTCTACCGCACTCACTCTACCGCACTCCCTCTATTGCACCTACTCTACCACTCTACCGCCCTCACTCTACCGCCCGCACTCTACCGCCCGCACTCTTCCACCCCACCTCTTTCTTTAACTCCCTGTTCTCTTCTGCTGTGCTGATCTGCTGCTCTCTTCCACCCGCCTCAGTCTTTAACTCCCTGGTCTCTTCTCCTGTGCTGATCTGCTCCTCTCTTCCACCCACCTCCTTCTCTAACTCCCTGTTCTCTTCTCTTCTCCTGTGCTGATCTGCTGCTCTCTTCCACCCCGCCTCCTTCTTTAACTCCCTGTTCTCTTCTCCTTTGCTGATCTGCTGCTCTCTTCCACCTGTCTCCTTCTTTAACTCCCTGTTCTCTTCTGCTGTGCTGATCTGCTGCTCTCTTCCACATACATCCTTCTCTAACCGCACACACACATACATACAACCACGCACACACACACACACAACCACACAAACACACACAACCACAACACACACACAACCACAACACACACACAATCTCACACACACACACACAACCACACACACACAACCACACACACACACACAACCACACACACAACCACGAACACAACCACACACACACACACACAACCACACACACAACCACACACACAAACACACACACAACCACACACACAACCACACACACAACCACACACACAACCACACACACAACCACACACTCAACAAGACACTTTTTACATGTAAAAACTTTTACCATTAAAAATTAAAAACAACAATATTAGGTCACTATCCTTTATTTATAACATTTTACACAAAATTGTGAGTTTGCACATCAATACATGTAAAAAAGGACAAAACTAAACATGTAACTTTACTAATGCTATAAATGTAACATTTTGTAGATTTATAACTATTCACTTTACAAAAAACAAAATTAATACTTTTATAATTTGAAAAAATATAAACAAACAAAAAAAATTACATTTGCAACACCAAAAGGTCAAACTTTTCTATTGCGAGACCTATTGCATTTTTAATGCTTGTTTTGGTTTGTGGCTAACACACTTACTTTCCTGCCCTCTACTGAGGCTGGGATTTACCCATAAGGTTCATCTCCCTTATTGTTGTTTATCTATATATTCAGGGGACAGACAGGGAGTCCCATTACTGCCTGTACAGGCAAATACCCTTTCTCTCTTCATTGTTTACCAAGTAGTTTTAAATGCCAAGTCAAAGTGGAATAATACCAGGCGAGGAACTCAAAGTATTGTCTCTGCGCGAAAGACCCACAGCTCAATTTCCATATTTAAAGTGTTTCAATCTGTTCTCCACAGTATGTACATCTGTTGAATGTGCAAATAATTATTCAAGACTATTGGAAGCAGAAAAAATGATGGAAGTGAATGAAGGAGGACAACTTAGAAAAGGAAAGAAACGTGGGCCATACAAAAAATGGTTATTAGAGGTAAGCGCACATTATAAAACATTACACTGAATCTGTTCAGAGGACACTTCAATCTACAAAACATTTTTACTCACAGCGGCCAGTAACCTCAGAAGACACTCTCTTTTATAATGACAATTATATTAAAGCCTGCTTTCTACACTAGTCATTTTCAACTGGACATTTGCCTCGAATTGCATTGAGGTTTGTATTTAGAGATTAGGGTGATATAAATTGTCCAATATACAGAGACACTAAGATCTAGTTAATAGTACTTCAGATGGCTCATATTTCTTTTTGAAACAGCAGTGTCAAAGAGGCTTCCTTGGAAAGAGAATGATCTGCTCTGCATGATTTTTGATGTACCCTGCTGATTTCTTTCGTGTGACTGTTTAGTTAGGCAAGTCCTTAATAGAAGAAACATGTAAGTAAGTAAGTAAATGTTGTCTATGCACTTAATATATTACTGTAATCGTCTTCAAATTCATGTTCTGCGGAGACAAAACAATGCGTTTTGCAATTAAATGGCGCAGTAATTTTAACGTGATCACAAAGTTAAATTGTCCAGTTTTGAGAATACATTATTAACCGAATAAGTCACCAAACTATCTTCTCTGATTTGACTTTTAGAAGTTGCAAAAAGTCCTGTGCTACACGTTATAAGTGCTAAATTCAATTAATTGGTCTTTTTCTGTATGAGAGTAGACAGAACATTTCATTAAGGAAGCAGATGACAACATTATACAATATGCAGCACCAAAGAAAGTAAAAGAAGGATCCTTGCAGACTTCAAGCACAGCAGATGACAGTATCCCCACAGGTACAGTATGAAATTATATACTCTCTTTTATACCGCTTGCATTAACAATTTGATGCATGAAAGTGTATAGTTTGAAAGCGCATCACCTGCAAAAATGAAGGGCCTCATCAACCCACATTGAGTTTCTGCCACATAAAATGTACTTGGTTACTGACACATAATACATTTACAATCAAATTAAACATATTTTGCTTACTAAATGTACAATAACATATTTTCTTTTGTTACAGTTCTTCATACATCACCTTCTGCAGAGCACTGTACATTGCATTCAGACAACAGTACAGCATTACCAGATTATACCCCACCAGTAGATGACACAGATGGAGATCCAATTGACGCTGTTTGGGATACACTTTGTAGCAGCTTAAAAGGTGAAATGGATGCTCAGCTTAAAGATGATTTAATTAATGACTCGGATTCTGGTTTTGAACAACTTATGGATCAAGTTGGATATACCATTCAAAATGAGTACGAAGAAATTAAAATTTGTTCTGATCAAACTAATACCACAGATGAATCAACACCTATTTTTGAGGGCTCCAACAAATGTTTAGGGGTGGTCATACTATTGCTTTGTTGCTTTATTATTCGTTTTCGCTTGAGTGATGAGGCAGCTGGCTATATGCTTAATCTCATCTATTTGCTCTTGCCATGTGATAATAGAATGTTCAAAACTATGTATCACCTTCACAAATATATAAAAAAAAGTGTTAAGGCCCCACATATTACTTACTATTGTGCCACTTGCTATACACATGTTGATAAAAACACTCAGACCTGTCCTAACCAACATTGTTTGAAAGATTTGATTCAAAGTGACTCAGTCTCTTATTTCATTCAGCATAGCCTAATTGCACAGTTACAGACTATGTTTAGGCGGAAACATTTTACAGAAAAGGTAAGGAAACATCGATTTGATCACTATATGGAGAATGAGAAACAAACAATGAAAGATGTATATGATGGGAAAATGTATTTGGATTTATTCAAGAGTGGATTCCTGAAAAACCCTAACAGCCTTTCATTTGCAATGAACACAGATGGTGTTCCTGTATTTAAAAGTTCTAAAATATCAATGTGGCCAGTGTACTTAATGGTAAATGAGCTGCCTGTATCCCAAAGAAAGCTGCGTGAAAATATATTACTGTATGGTATTTGGGTTTCCACAAAAAAGCCAATAATGTGGTCTTTCTTAAAACCATTATATGAGGAACTTGCACAGCTGGAAAGTGGAGTGTCATTTCAAGATCATAACAATTGTAGTTTTACTTGCCATGCTACACTTCTGACAATCACATGTGATTTACCAGCTCGTTGTCTTGTTTCAAACAGTACCCAGTTTAATGGGAAATTTGGGTGCTGGCATTGTCTACAAGAGGGTGAAGTGACTGTTTCAGGAAAAGGGCACTGTAGAGTATTTCCTTACAATGCTGAAAACCCAAAAGGCCCACCAAGGACACTCGATACTATTAAATCTGATGTAAACAGTGCAATAGCTAATATCGAGAGTGGACTTTCTGATTACAGTGTAAGAGGGATCAAAGGTCCCATGTGGTTCATGTTTTTGAAACATTTTTGTGTAACCAGAGGGTTTGTGATTGATTACATGCATGGTGTCTGCAGTGGCATTATGAAATTGTTGATGACCATCTGGTTCACTAAAGAATACAAGCATCATTCATACTCTTTTTATGATAAAGTCAAAATAGTTAATGTATATTTGAAACAGATAAAACCCACACTGGACGTTAGTAGAGTTCCAAGGTCTGTTGATGAACTACCATATTGGAAGGCCTCAGAGTTTCGAAACTTTCTTTTATTTTATGGAATGCCTGTGTTAAAACATGTTTTAGATAGATCACGCTATTTACACTTTTGTTTACTTATGAAAGCAATTCATAAGCTTTTAAATGATGACATTAGCCAGGAAGATTTAAATATAGCAGAACAGTGTTTACTTTTGTTTGTGCAACTGTTTAATGATTTATATGAAAAAAGATTTTTAACAATGAACGTTCATCAATTGGTCCACTTAGTAGACAGTGTAAGAGCAACAGGGCCTCTGTTTACTGCTAATTGTTTTGTTTTTGAAGATCTTAATGGTTTTCTTTTACAACATGTGCATGGTACAGTAGGCATAGAAACACAAATTCTAGATGCAGTAAATATGATACAAGTAATACCTGTGTTAATGGAAAATCATTTGCCTCCTGATAGTGTGGAGGCTGAATTTTACCAGAGTATGATGTGTTCATATAATAGAAAGAGACAGCGATACTTAAAAATAGAAAAATGCATTTACAGTGTTGGTTCTACATACCCTTACAGCTTAACAGAGAATGAATATATAGCAGTAACTCAGCTCACTCATATTTTAGGCTCGGATGTAGTAGCCTTTAACAAAATATTTTTAGAACAAAGCAATCTTCTTGTTTACAGCTCTAATTACACTCGTATTCAGAGGAGAGACCAAAGTGTAATAAAATATGAAACAGAACCTGGAGTGTTTGCTTATGGCAGAGTCACTAGATTCATTCAGTGTAAGCAGGCAGACGTGTCTGTTAACCTAGCTCTCATGGTTCCACTTAAGTGTGAATACTATGACATCAGGGAACCAGTTCATCTGGTAGTAGTAGATAACAACATCACAGCTATCAGGCTATCAATGATAAAATGTGCCTGTTTTTACATTCAGGTAGAACATGAATCATTTGTAAGTGAAATGCCAAATCGATTTGAAATAGATTAAGGCAAATCATGATAGAAATTTCTCCTACATGCACGTCTCTTTTTATAGCACATTTGATTAGAAATCATCTTGATAAGCATTCTTAACCTGTGCTCCAAGGACACCTAGGGGTCCGCAACACCTACGCAGGAGTCCTAGACTGCTCATAAAACACAGAATTGTTGGCCAAATAATAAAGTGCATATCAATATAGAAGCAAAATGTACAACTGAAATATCTAAACATTTTTATAAATGTGCAGCAAATAATTAATTTGGTATCCTCACATTGATTTTGTGAAGCAGTGCAAGTACATCAAATACAATATAGTATGCCTAATGGCTGGTCTCAATTGAGTTTAGAAAAGCTTCAACCTTCCCATTAAAATTAAAAAAAAGTTTGCATTTGTTTGTGAATTCAATGAAATATTTAATAATTTGTGTATTTGTTTGATGAATGCTTGTTTCTGTCATCTTGTGTATTATTTTGCGGTGAAAATCAATAAATATGACATGGATAAATAAAGATTTGTCTGCATAATATGCCTCCAGTGATTGCATAATGTGCAGCATTTATTTCTGTTACGTTATTTAGTCTATCCTGCGACAAATTTTCATACTTCATTGTCCCTTAACTTCATTGACTATGCATACAATGGCCAATGTTCATCTTTATTAATGTTAGGCATTGATCCTTTTACAGTGGATACTTATTTTACATGTTTTGTACAAAGAGAAAGTGACAAACATAAAAAAAAATGTGTTACACAATAACCTATGACTTATGCACAGTTTGGTAAAGCACATTGTATGCTCAGTTGTGTATAATAGAAAACGTAGATGTCGTTTTGCGTTTATCTGCAATTAATCTGGCAATCATCCAACAGTTTGTATTTTTCTAGGAAAACTGAAAAAAAAGGGGTGGACAGGCTCTTTAAATAGACAAGCAATTCCTGTTAAAATCACCAGAAGCAAAAACATCTAATAGAAAACACAATAGTACCTTTGAAGTAATCAGATACTTATTTTCAATTCATCCCAAAGTCATCAGGAACATCTCATCTCGTAAAGTTATCGGATAGTCATTTTCAAGTCACCCTTAAATCATCAGGAAAAACGACACCTTCTGAAGTCATCAGATACTGATTTTCAAGTCATCCTTAAATCATTACGAATAATGACACCTATTAAAGTCATCGGGTACTCATTTTCAAGTCATCCGTAAATCATCAGGCTCAGCTTCTCAGCTTTGCTGATGACTTCAAGAGCTTGATGATGTCTGATGGTGTGAAAATGACTTCTAATGTAGTTGGATGACCATCGAATGACTCTAGGATGGCTTCTAAAGTAATCCTGTTTGACCTGGGACCCCAGGTGAGGCCAGACCCACAGCAGGGAGCACAAGACCCACATTGAACCCCAGGTGAGGTCCAGAGATACAAAGATTGTCTGGTGCTGTAGGGTCTCGAGCCTGCTGTAAGGGGTTCATTTGTTGTTGCATCGATCGATGATTATTTTGTATTAACAATGCTCCTTGGCCCTCACTGCTGGAGTTGGGTCTCTTTTGAAGGCCTCAGCAAACGGCAACATTTTTTCACCTGAAAAGTCTGTGATGAGAAGATCGACTTGAATCCCGTTTGTGTCTTTCACCAGAGTGAAGGGGGGCGACCCCGTCAATCGAAAGTGAAAGAACGCACTCTCAGGCAGCACCGACTGCGCCTCATTGCACCTGGGCCTGCACAGCATCACTGATGAGGCTAAAACACCCCCAAATATGTCTCAACCTCACTAGGGCCTCAGTAACCAGGCAGCACCGAATGCGCCTCATTGCACCTGGGCCTGCACAGCATCATCTGATGAGGATAAAACTCCCCCAAATATGACTCAACCTCACTAGGGCCTCAGTGACCAGGCAGCGGTCAGCCAATGCCCATCAGGTAAACAATCATTGGCATCGCCAGTAGGTCTCGCCTCTGGGACCTTATAAGTGTTTAGTTATCCAGCACAATAATATCCTTGGTGCAACAACATCAACTGTTGCATGGCTAAACACTTATAAGGTCCCAAAGGCGAGACCTATTGGCTATGCCAATGCTTGTTTTCATTGGTTTCTGTTTGTGCCTTTTAGAGATGCATGCTTCTGTTTCGTCCTCGTGTCTAACTACTCCCACCTTTTGTTGATCTAGATCACGGCTACTCACATTTTCCCGGGGCCGCAAAGTTTGCTCTATGATGTGACCGAGGGCCGCACTGATGCCAGCAGGGTGTTAAGTCTGGGTAGGAGAAACACGAGTAGGACCCTAAGGTCATCAGAGGATCTTCTTATGCAACAGGGCAGAATAAAAAGAGCAAGATGGGGAGGAAGGTCCTTCAAGCACTTGGTTCCTAAAATGTAGAACACACTACCCAGGGACAGGCGCATGATAACCAACAAATTAGCATTCAGGAAAAGACTCAAAACATTGCTCTTTCCCTAAAAACTCCCGATCTGAGGCAACTTGACTCAGTCTACCGTAGTTATGTTTCTCTTAGCGCTGGGAAGCCTAAGGGCAGCTATGCACTTTACAAACACATAAACATCTTATCTGAGACTCTTGTTCAGATAAATTGGATAGCCATCTAGGTTCGCGGACTACTGTACAAATGGGTTTAGACAGCAAGGATTTAATTGCTCCACTGAGTTCGGCAAAGGAGCTGATAGCCACTGGGTGTGGAACAGGGCCTCTAAGCAGATTTTAATAAGATTCATGTTTCCCCTAACCATAGAACTGAATCGGTCTGCGTTATTAATGCATCGCCATACCAGTCTGCGGTTATCTGTGGATGGTGATATATCTCCAGCACCATATTCTGTCATTAATGCACGAGGTACTAGACAACCTGTTCTGATTCGAGCCCCTGGGCCTGTTTAACCTATTAGCACCATCCCTGGTGGGGTTGGTATTTGAAATGGTTATTGGTATAGGGGGGTGAGGGAGCGGACCCGTTTCTATCTATAGGCAATTGAGGCAGCCCCTGGATTGATCGTATATATCGGGTGAAGGGTGATTGCGGGAGCAGTAACTCTGGCGGTTTGCGACCCAATTTTGGCATCTAAAATATTCATACCAACACCTACACTAATGATGGCCCTTCTCCCATCAACCCCTTTGATTTCGGCCACCTTTTCCCCCATTCTCCCCTTAAAACGCTTGGCTACTAAAATAGCCACCCGCCTTCTTATCCAGGGTAGATGAAAAGAACTGCTGGGGAAAGAGTTGTGACCTCATTCTATGCCAATCTTTGGAGAGGAGCTGTGTCTCCTGGAGGAGGTCCACATCTGCCTCCATTTTATCCAGGTAGGAAAGGATGGACCTCCTTTTATTGGGATTGTTGAGACCTCTCACATTGAGAGTGAGAATTTTCAGTGTGGGCTGGGAAATAGCGTGCCATAGTGAGTGCACCAGCTTTAGCCTGTATTTGGGTCCCTGTGATCCCTTTTCCCCCTGAGCCCCCAATGTCTGCCCGGCCTCCATTGCCCTTTGATCCTCTCTTCAACGTCTTTAACCTGCATACCAGTTCTCCACCCTCCCCTCCCTAACTCCAACTTAGAAACCCATTAACCTCAAATTGTCCAGGGCCCGCCTTTTGTGCGTGCGCGTCCTTGGAAGTCGGAATAGTTGGGAACGTGTGTGGCTTGTTCCCCGTGTCGCTGCACTCCCCGTGTCTCTACGCTCCCAGCAGATTTCTTCGCCGCCCACCCAGCCTTGCAAATGTCACTTATCTGTCCCTCAGTCGTTCACGGTGTCATCATAGTGGAATGTCTCTTTCGACAATGTCTCCAGCACTGCCAGAATTTCTCGTGCTTTGGTCTTGGGGTCCGGTCTCGTTGCTCACTCTGTGCTACGCCTCCCGTAGACCTTATGCCATCTTTCTCGAGGAGTTTTGGTCTGTGGGCCCTCTGTCGCCTCCTGGATTGGATTCTCAATGCCCAGCACCGGGTAAGTGTCCTGCATGGATCTGAGCTGGAGGAGTATGCCCTGCCATATGAAAATAAGCCAGAAAGGGTGACCCAAAGAATACGGTAATCCTTGATTTCGAAGACGCAGAGGCAATACGGTCCCCAGCGGCATCGACGTCCCGCCTTATCAAAAGGCGGTACATTGATGCCATTTGGGAACGTGTGGCCTCCATCGGTTATCTCCTTCATCTCCCCCGCTATTTCCCTTTACAGCGTCTGCAAGTCGCCTTGTAATGCACCGAATATAGACTCTAAAAAGGCGTGGGTAACTGGAGCTTCAGAGGTGTCCACATCTTGGCTGATTTGTGTCATTGGGGAGAGCCTCCCTTCTCCGCTCCCGGTCATCGGGAGCTTGGTCAGCATCTTTTTATATTCTGATCCTTCTTGCTTCTCGCCGAGGACATGGCTGCTATATCTCTTACCACATCCCCAGACCCGCATACATTGTCGTGGGGGTCCCAGCCCCAGTGGGTGGCTGTCACCGGGTTGTCCTCCCGCTGAGCTCCACTACGCTGTTGCTTGATGGTGAGGGCCCTAGGTGTCACTCCCTTTCAGTCTTGTACGGGCCATGCTGTCTTCGACCGTCTGCTATTGCCCTGCTGGGCATCTGATGCTTGTTCTCAATACTCTAAGCACTTTGCGCCCGAACCTGCTGTGAATCCCCCTGTAGGCCAGCAGCCCTATCTGAGCCTGGAGCACTAGATGTCTTCTAGTACCACTGCGGCTAATTCCTGCATTATGTGCTTGCAGGCCGTGGCCTCCGGTTTCCTCTGACTTGGCAGTCAGCTCCAGAGAGACTAATCCATGCCCGGGCCCCTCATCCATTGGCACCTTGTGATTCTTACAGCGTTACAGTTCATATCTCATTCCCCTTATTGGATTTTGTCATTTTAGTGTCATTTTGTTCAATACACTTTACTTTATTTTTCTATTTCTTTTTTTGTTTTTTATTGTTTTGCATTTTGACTTTTAGTTTTTTGGTTTCTGCATACATATTTTACATATTACCTTAAGTTAAGCCTGCCTGTTCGGTGCTTAGGTACCAGGTGGTTGATCCTAGGTTAATTGAATGGCTTTGAAAGTTCACTCTGACAACGGTTGTGATTGTTCCACATCTACCGCAAATAATAATTCAGTTTCTTGCAGAAACTATCTAACATTATCTGCAAAACAGGCAGTTGATAACCTACCAGGGTTGAAGCACCATGTGGACAGATTGAAATATGGGATGAGTATTGTGTGGCAATAGAATCGCTAAAAAACTTCAGTTTGCAGATGAACCAAGAATTACGCTTGAATGTCATAACTTTTTAAAACAAGGTAGTCAGGAAAGTGTGGCGAATATATTGCAGCATTTTGACAGCCCCAAGCAAATTTGAGAACAGAGTGGATGTATGTTGCAGAAACGAGTCTGTTCACCCAATGCGAGTGGTGATATCCGCTTTGCAGATCTGCCTGAAGTTATGATGCTGCTGACAGTGTCTGCTAAAAGCGATGGCGTGACTGGTGGAACTATAAAGCCAAATAAGTGAAATCTATCTTCCGACACCGCAGTCTTCGTGACTGAGACCAGTAATGCTGAAGACACTGAGACTCACAGCAGTAATTTCTCCTTTCAGAGCGTTATTGCTGCAGATGGAGTGAAGCCAAGAAGTAAGCACATTACTAAGGTACCAACAAAGTTTAATATTATTAATTTGTATTAACTGTTTCTCTTTTGCAGCATTTGGAAATGCATTTTCTTATTTTGTTGCTTTTTGGTTCGTTTTTTATTGTAGGCTGTTATATTCTGTTTAAAGGGAAAGATGTTGTAGTGTGTGACCTTAATGCTGCAGTTTGCATTTCATTACCATCATTTGCTTATCCTGGAGAATCTCCAGGGTGGAGGAGTTTTGCTGTTCCAGAGTTCTTTCTTCAGCTTCTGGGCAGTTGTCACTCTGTGGCTATCTGTGGTCCTGTTCCTCTGCTCTTCTTGTAGTAGCTCCTATCAGAGCTTCATCCCCCCGCCAACGATAATAAGATGCCAGCACACAACACAGCCTATGATGTGCTACGTCTATCTGCTCGGCGCAGTTAGAGCGCG